>NW_028139185.1:600000-992108 GCF_964270905.1 Leucopleurus acutus
GATACCGTTCCATAAGCCAAATATGTAATAGACAAGAGCTACTCCTTGCTCAACGAAGTGGACTCAACACCCCATATTAAACGCCTAAGAATATACCTGACTAGTAAGAATCTTAAAACCTATGGATTTATATGTCTCCGAAAGAGAATCAAGCGTGTGTACAGTGGCATAAACGCAGCAGTGATACGATTGGTGAGGTTCGGTGAGCAAATGCAGACCCTTTCAAGTCATATTGCATGGTACCCATTCCATGGGTCTCAACTCTCCATGTTTAAGGGATTCTTCCTTCAGCTAAAACATGCATGTGGAACCCAGAGTATGATCCACCGTGTGATCGGAAAACGTGTTCAAATGTGTCTCCGTTTTCGTCCCCTGGTACTCGGGTGCAACATTCCAGATGCTTTACTAACACTCTCCCCACTTGGAGAGTCGGAGCCTTTAACCTCCTGTTAGGCCCAGTTTGCAATTTCTGTGGAAAATGAACAGGAATAGGGAGAACCAATGAGAGACTAGGTGGAGGTGTCTGGACGGGCAAATTTAACTCTCATTTCCCACCAGGAAGAGGAATTAACCAAAGGCTCAACATGCCATGCCGGAACCAAACTAGGGCCTGAAGCAATCCTGCGGTGTTGCGGCCAGCTCACAAGAAAGCGAGTTGAAGAAAGGAGCTCAGGGGCACTGTCATTCACAAACCTGCAGAGTTATAAATGACAGCTATCTTCCAAAAATATATTGAAGTAAGGCAGCCAAGAATAGTTGAAAGCGGGGCAGAATTGCAGGAAACCGATTTCAGGAGGTAGACTGGAATTGCATGTAAAGCATAGGAAAAGAGGCAGAACGTCCAGAATGATGCACTTGGCCAAAAAGGGCGTATGCGTTTTTTCCTGAATATATTCAGGAAAAAACGCATACGCCCTTTTTGGCCAACCAAGCAAGTTTGCAAAGGAAATCTGCACTACAATGAAGTCTCACTGCCCCCCGGTCAAAAGGGACATCTGAAAAAAGTGTAAAACCCAGAAAGGCAGGACAGGCCATGGAGAACTGGGAGCCTTGTTATGCTGATGGGCGGGATGTAAATTGCCAGCAGCCACTCTGGAGAAGTGTATGGTGTTTCCTGAAACATCCAAAAAACAAAGCAACAGAGCCTAGGGCACTTCCACTTATGGTCCTATAGCTTAGGGAAATTAAAATAAAAAAGACACAGCCACCCCAAAGTTTGGGCCGGCTCTGTTTACAAGAACCTCGTTTACGGTACAAGTTGAATATCACAGAAAGCAAAAAATGGATAAAGAAGTTGTGGTACTTACGTACAATGCAATATCACTCAGCAATGAAATCTATGTCATCAGGCCCGTAGCAGCATAATGAGTGGATTCAGGTACGATGATTCTAAGTGAAATAAGTCACACAGAAAAAGAAACATCATAAGATATCACTACTACACGGAATGTAAACTTGGCTACACAGGAACTGAATTACAAAACAGAACAGGGTGTCAAATGTAGAAAACCAACTTATGCTTGCTTAAGGGGAAAGGTGAGTTGGGGTGCTGCATACAACAAGAGATTGAAATTAGCACAGATACCGTTCCATAAGCCAAATATGTAATAGACAAGAGCTACTCCTTGCTCAACGAAGTGGACTCAACACCCCATATTAAACGCCTAAGAATATACCTGACTAGTAAGAATCTTAAAACCTATGGATTTATATGTCTCCGAAAGAGAATCAAGCGTGTGTACAGTGTCATAAACGCAGCAGTGATAGGATTGGTGAGGTTCGGTGAGCAAATGCAGACTCTTTGAAGTCATATTGCATGGTACCCATTCCATGGGTCTCAACTCTCCAGGTTTAAGGGATTCTTCCTTCAGCTAAAACATGCATGTGGAACCCAGAGTATGATCCACCGTGTGATCGGGAAACGTGTTCAAATGTGTCTCAGTTTTCGTCCCCTGGTACTCGGGTGCAACATTCCAGACGCTTTACTAACACTCTCCCCACTTGGAGAGTCAGTGCCTTTAACCTCCTGTTTGGCCCAGTTTGCAATTTCTGTGGAAAATGAACAGGAATAGGGAGAACCAATGAGAGACTAGGTGGAGGTGTCTGGACGGGCAAATTTAATTCTCATTTCCCACCAGGAAGAGGAATTAACCAAAGGCTCAGCATGCCGTGCCGGAACCAAACTAGGGCCCGAAGCAATCCTGCGGTGTTGCGGCCAGCTCACAAGAAAGCGAGTTGAAGAAAGGAGCTCAGGGGCACTGTAATTCACAAACCTGCAGAGTTATAAATGAAAGCTATCTTCCTAAAATATATTGAAGTAAGGCTGCCAAGAGGAGTTGAAAGCGGGGCAGAATTGCAGGAAACCGATTTCAGGAGGTAGACTGGAATTGCATGTAAAGCATAGGAAAAGAGGCAGAACGTCCACAATGATGCACTTGGCCAAAAAGGGCGTATGCGTTTTTTCCTGAATATATTCAGGAAAAAACGCATACGCCCTTTTTGGCCAACCAAGCAAGTTTGCAAAGGAAATCTGCACTACAATGAAGTCTCACTGCCCCCCGGTCAAAAGGGCCATCTGAAAAAAGTGTAAAATCCAGAAAGGCAGGACAGGCAATGGAGAACTGGGAGCCTTGTTATGCTGATGGGCGGGATGTAAATTGCCAGCAGCCACTCTGGAGAAGTGTATGGTGTTTCCTGAAACATCCAAAAAACAAAGCAACAGAGCCTAGGGCACATCCACTTATGGTCCTATAGCTTAGGGAAATTAAAATCAAAAAGACACAGCCACCCCAAATTTTGGGCCGGCTCTGTTTACAAGAACCTCATTCACGGTACAAGTTCAATATCACAGAAAGCGAAAAATGGATAAAGAAGTTGTGGTACTTACGTACAATGCAATATCACTCAGCAATGAAATCTATATCATCAGGCCCGTAGCAGCATAATGAGTGGATTCAGGTACGATGATTCTAAGTGAAATAAGTCACACAGAAAAAGAAACATCATAAGGTATCACTAATACACGGAATGTAAACTTGGCTACACAGGAACTGAATTACAAAACAGAAGAAGGTGTCAAATGTAGAAACCCAACTTATGCTTGCTTAAGGGGAAAGATGAGTTGGGGTGCTTCATAAAACCAGAGATTGAAATTAGCACAGATACCGTTCCATAAGCCAAATATGTAATAGACAAGAGCTACTCCTTGCTCAACGAAGTGGACTCAACACCCCATATTAAACGCCAAGCAATATACCTGACTAGTAAGAATCTTAAAACCTATGGATTTATATGTCTCCGAAAGAGAATCAAGTGTGTGTACAGTGGCATAAACGCAGCAGTAATAGTATTGGTGAGGTTCGGTGAGCAAATGCAGACCCTTTGAAGTCATATTGCATGGTACCCATTCCATGGGTCTCAACTCACCATGTTTAAGGGATTCTTCCTTCAGCTAAAACATGCATGTGGAACCCAGAGTATGATCCACCGTGTGATCGGAAAACGTGTTCAAATGTGTCTCCGTTTTCGTCCCCTGGTACTCGGGTGCAACATTCCAGATGCTTTACTAACACTCTCCCCACTTGGAGAGTCGGAGCCTTTAACCTCCTGTTTGGCCCAGTTTGCAATTTCTGTGGAAAATGAACAGGAATAGGGAGAACCAATGAGAGACTAGGTGGAGGTGTCTGAACGGGCAAATTTTACTCTCATTTCCAACCAGGAAGAGGAATTAACCAAAGGCTCAACATGCCATGCCGGAACCAAACTAGGGCCTGAAGCAATCCTGCGGTGTTGCGGCCAGCTCACAAGAAAGCGAGTTGAAGAAAGGAGCTCAGGGGCACTGTCATTCACAAACCTGCAGAGTTATAAATGACAGCTATCTTCCAAAAATATATTGAAGTAAGGCAGCCAAGAATAGTTGAAAACGGGGCAGAATTGCAGGAAACCGATTTCAGGAGGTAGACTGGAATTGCATGTAAAGCATAGGAAAAGAGGCAGAACGTCCACAATGATGCACTTGGCCAAAAAGGGCGTATGCGTTTTTTCCTGAATATATTCAGGAAAAAACGCATACGCCCTTTTTGGCCAACCAAGCAAGTTTGCAAAGGAAATCTGCACTACAATGAAGTCTCACTGCCCCCCGGTCAAAAGGGACATCTGAAAAAAGTGTAAAACCCAGAAAGGCAGGACAGGCCATGGAGAACTGGGAGCCTTGTTATGCTGATGGGCGGGATGTAAATTGCCAGCAGCCACTCTGGAGAAGTGTATGGTGTTTCCTGAAACATCCAAAAAACAAAGCAACAGAGCCTAGGGCACTTCCACTTATGGTCCTATAGCTTAGGGAAATTAAAATAAAAAAGACACAGCCACCCCAAAGTTTGGGCCGGCTCTGTTTACAAGAACCTCGTTTACGGTACAAGTTGAATATCACAGAAAGCGAAAAATGGATAAAGAAGTTGTGGTACTTACGTACAATGCAATATCACTCAGCAATGAAATCTATGTCATCAGGCCCGTAGCAGCATAATGAGTGGATTCAGGTACGATGATTCTAAGTGAAATAAGTCACACAGAAAAAGAAACATCATAAGATATCACTACTACACGGAATGTAAACTTGGCTACACAGGAACTGAATTACAAAACAGAACAGGGTGTCAAATGTAGAAAACCAACTTCTGCTTGCTTAAGGGGAAAGGTGAGTTGGGGTGCTGCATACAACAAGAGATTGAAATTAGCACAGATACCGTTCCATAAGCCAAATATGTAATAGACAAGAGCTACTCCTTGCTCAACGAAGTGGACTCAACACCCCATATTAAACGCCTAAGAATATACCTGACTAGTAAGAATCTTAAAACCTATGGATTTATATGTCTCCGAAAGAGAATCAAGCGTGTGTACAGTGTCATAAACGCAGCAGTGATAGGATTGGTGAGGTTCGGTGAGCAAATGCAGACCCTTTGAAGTCATATTGCATGGTACCCATTATATGGGTCTCAACTCTCCAGGTTTAAGGGATTCTTCCTTCAGCTAAAACATGGATGTGGAACCCAGAGTATGATCCACCGTGTGATCGGGAAACGTGTTCAAATGTGTCTCAGTTTTCTTCCCCTGGTACTCGGGTGCAACATTCCAGATGCTTTACTAACACTCTCCCCACTTGGAGAGTCAGTGCCTTTAACCTCCTTTTGGCCCAGTTTGCAATTTCTGCGTAAGATGAACAGGAAGAGGGAGAACCAATGAGAGACTAGGTGGAGGTGTATGGACGGACAAATTTAACTCTCATTTCCTACCAGGAAGAGGAATTAACCAAAAGCTCAGCATGCGATGCTGGAACCAAACTAGGGCCTGAAGCAATCCTGCGGTGTTGCGGCCAGCTCACAAGAAAGCGAGTTGAAGAAAGGAGCTCAGGGGCACTGTAATTCACAAACCTGCAGAGTTATAAATGACAGCTATCTTCCAAAAATATATTGAAGTAAGGCTGCCAAGAGGACTTGAAAGCGGGGCAGAATTGCAGGAAACCGATTTCAGGAGGTAGACTGGAATTGCATGTAAAGCATAGGAAAAGAGGCAGAACGTCCACAATGATGCACTTGGCCAAAAAGTGCGTATGCGTTTTTTCCTGAATATATTCAGGAAAAAACGCATACGCCCTTTTTGGCCAACCAAGCAAGCTTGCAAAGGAAATCTGCACTACAATGAAGACTCACTGCCCACCGGTCAAAAGGGCCATCTGAAAAAAGTGTAAAATCCAGAAAGGCAGGACAGGCCATGGAGAACTAGGAGCCTTGTTATGCTGATGGGCGGGATGTAAATTGCCAGCAGCCACTCTGGAGAAGTGTATGGTGTTTCCTGAAACATGCAAAAAACAAAGCAACAGAGCCTAGGGCACTTCAACTTATGGTCCTATAGCTTAGGGAAATTAAAATCAAAAAGACACAGCCACCCCAAAGTTTGGGACGGTTCTGTTTACAAGAACCTCCTTTACGGTACAAGTTGAATATCACAGAAAGCGAAAAATGGATAAAGAAGTTGTGGTACTTACGTACAATGCAATATCACTCAGCAATGAAATCTATGTCATCAGGCCCGTAGCAGCATAATGAGTGGATTCAGGTACGATGATTCTAAGTGAAATAAATCACACAGAAAAAGAAACATCATAAGATATCACTAACACACGGAATGTAAACTTGGCTACACAGGAACTGAATTACAAAACAGAACAGGGTGTCAAATGTAGAAAACCAACTTATGCTTGCTTAAGGGGAAAGGTAAGTTGGGATGCTGCATGAAACCAGAGATTGAAATTAGCACAGATACCGTTCCATAAGCCAAATATGTAATAGACAAGAGCTACTCCTTGCTCAACGAAGTGGACTCAACACCCCATATTAAACGCCTAAGAATATACCTGACTAGTAAGAATCTTAAAACCTATGGATTTATATGTCTCCGAAAGAGAATCAAGCGTGTGTACAGTGGCATAAACACAGCAGTGATAGTATTGGTGAGGTTCGGTGAGCAAATGCAGACCCTTTGAAGTCATATTGCATGGTACCCATTCCATGGGTCTCAACTCTCCAGGTTTAAGGGATTCTTCCTTCAGCTAAAACATGCATGTGGAACCCAGAGTATGATCCACCGTGTGATCAGGAAACGTGTTCAAATGTGTCTCAGTTTTCGTCCCCTGGTACTCGGGTGCAACATTCCAGACGCTTTACTAACACTCTCCCCACTTGGAGAGTCGGTGCCTTTAACCTCCTGTTTGGCCCAGTTTGCAATTTCTGTGGAAAATGAACAGGAATAGGGAGAACCAATGAGAGACTAGGTGGAGGTGTCTGGACGGGCAAATTTAACTCTCATTTCCCACCAGTAAGAGGAATTAACCAAAGGCTCAACATGCCATGCCGGAACCACACTAGGGCCCGAAGCAATCCTGCGGTGTTGAGGCCAGCTCACAAGAAAACGAGTTGAAGAAAGGAGCTCAGGGGCACTGTAATTCACAAACCTGCAGAGTTATAAATGACAGCCATCTTCCAAAAATATATTAAAGTAAGGCTGCCAAGAGGAGTTGAAAGCGGGGCAGAATTGCAGGAAACCAATTTCAGGAGGTAGACTGGAATTGCATGTAAAGCATAGGAAAAGAGGCAGAATGTCCACAATGATGCCCTTGGCCAAAAAGGGCATATGCGTTTTTTCCTGAATATATTCAGGAAAAAACGCATACGCCCTTTTTGGCCAACCAAGCAAGCTTGCAAAGGAAATCTGCACTACAATGAAGTCTCACTGCCCCCCGGTCAAAAGGGTCATCTGTAAAAAGTATAAAATCCAGAAAGGCAGGACAGGCCATGGAGAACTGGGAGCCTTGTTATGCTGATGGGCGGGATGTAAATTGCCAACAGCCACTCTGGAGAAGTGTATGGTGTTTCCTGAAACATCCAAAAAACCAAGCAACAGAGCCTAGGGCATTTCCACTTATGGTCGTATAGCTTAGGGAAATAATAATAAAAAAGACACAGCCTCCCCAAAGTTTGGGATGGCTCTGTTTACAAGAACCTCGTTTACGGTACAGGTTCAATATCGCAGAAAGCGAAAAATGGATAAAGAAATTGTGGTACTTACGTACAATGCAATATCACTCAGCAAAGAAATCTATGTCATCAGGCCCGTGACAGCATAATGAGTGGATTCAGGTATGATGATTCTAAGAGAAATAAGTCACACAGAAAAAGAAACATCATAAGATATCACTACTACACGGAATGTAAACTTGGCTACACAGGAACTGAATTACAAAACAGAACAGGGTGTCAAATGTAGAAAACCAACTTATGCTTGCTTAAGGGGAAAGGTGAGTTGGGGTGCGGCATAAAATCAGAGATTGAAATTAGCACAGATACTGTTCCATAAGCCAAATATGTAATAGACAAGAGCTACTCCTTGCTCAACGAAGTGGACTCAACACCCCATATTAAACGACTAAGAATATACCTGACTAGTAAGAATCTTAAAACCTATGGATTTATATGTCTCCAAAAGAGAATCAAGCGTGTGTACAGTGTCATAAACGCAGCAGTGATAGGATTGGTGAGGTTCGGTTAGCAAATGCAGACTCTTTGAAGTCATATTGCATGGTACCCATTCCATGGGTCTCAACTCTCCATGTTTAAGGGATTCTTCCTTCAGCTAAAACATGCATGTGGAACCCAGAGTATGATCCACCGTGTGATCGGGAAACGTGTTCAAATGTGTCTCAGTTTTCGTCCCCTGGTACTCGGGTGCAACATTCCAGACGCTTTACTAACACTCTCCCCACTTGGAGAGTCAGTGCCTTTAACCTCCTGTTTGGCCCAGTTTGCAATTTCTTCGGAAGATGAACAGGAATAAGGAGAAGCAATGGGAGACTATCTGTAGGTGTCTGGACGGGCAAATTTAACTCTCATTTCCCACCAGGAAGATAAATGAACCAAAGGCTCCGTGTGTCATGCTGGAACTAGATTAGGGCCTGAGGAGATCCTGCGGTGTTGCGGCCAGCTCACAAGAAAGCGAGTTGAAGAAAGGAGCTCAGGGGCACTGTAATTCAGAAACCTGCGGAGTTATAAATGACAGCTATCATCCAAAATTATACTGAAGTAAGGCTGCGAAGAGGACTTGAATGCGGGGCAGAATTGCTGGAAACTGATTTCAGAACGTACACGGGAGTAGCTCTTAAAGCATAGGAAAAGAGACAGAACTTGGAAAATAATGCACTTGGCAAAAAAGGGCATATGTGTTTTATCCAGAGCTCTCATAACTGAGGGGAGGAGATTCCCAGCAGGCTCCAAGTGCCACCTGAGGGCTCACATTGCCAAGGCAACGTGAGCATGCCAGGCAGGAGTTACCTCACAGCAGAGGTCCCACCTCACAGAAGGGTGAGAAACCCAGCCAACATCAGACTCTCACCAGAGGGCCCACATCACCAAGGGGATGGGAACCAGGCAGGAGTGTCTTCACATCAGTGGGGCCACATCATCGAAAGCTGAGGTACTCAGCACATGTGTCCTCAAACCAGAGGACCCACATCACCAAGGACCTCGGAGTGAGGCAGGCAGGAGTAGCCTCACAACACTGGGCACATAGAATAAAAAAGTGAGGAATCCAGCAGTTGGAACCTCCCAGCAGGCGGCCCAGAGCACCGAGGCTATGGGATCCAGGCCACAGTGAACTCACAGAACAGGGCCCATGTCATGAAACTGAGCAACCCAGCCATTGGGACCTCAGAGCAGGAGGCCCACATCCCCATGGGGATGGAATTCTGGTAGGAGTGTCCTCGCACCACTGAGAACATATCAGAAAATTTTGGGCGACCAGCAGTTAGGGCCTGACGCCAGAGGGCACTCATCACCGAGAAGAGGAGGCTCCCAGCAGGCTCCAACTGCCACCAGAGGGCTGACGTCGCCAAGGCGATGTGTGCCAACCAGGCACGAATGACCTCACAGCAGAGGGCCCACCTCACAGAAGGGTGAGGAACACAGCCAGGATCAGACTCTCACCAGAGGGCCCACATCACCAAGGGGATGGGAACCAGGCAGGAGTGTCCCCACACCAGTGGGACAACATCATCGAAAGGTGAGGATCCCAGCACATGTGTCCTCAAACCAGAGGAACCACATCACCAAGGGGTTCGGAATGAGGCTGGCAGGACTGGCCTCACAACACAGGGTCCATAGAATATAAAAGTTGAGGAATCCAGCAGTTGGAACCTCCCAGCAAGTGGCCCAGAGCACCGAGGCTATGGGATCCAGGCCGCAGTGAACTCACAGCAGAGGGCCCACATCATGAACCTGTGAGCAGCCCAGCTGTTGGGACCTCAGAACAGAAGGCCCACATCCCCATTGGGATGGGAACCTGGCAGGAGTGGCTTTGCACCACTTAGCACATATCAGAAAATGTTAGGAGCCCAGCAGTTAGGGCCTGATGCCAGGGGGCCCTCATAACTGAGGGGAGGAGACTCCCAGCAGGTTCCAACTGCCAACAGAGGGACCACGTCTACAAGGTGGCATGCGCCAGCCAGGCAGTAGTGACCTCACAGCAGAGGGCCTATCTCACAGAAGGGTGAGGAACCGAGGCAGGATGAGACTCTCACCAGAGGGCCCACAACACCAAGGGGATGGGAACCAGTCAGGACTGTCCTCCCACCAGTGGGGCCACATCATCGAAAGGTGAGGAACCCAGCACATGTGGCCTCATATCAGAGGACATACATCACAAAGGGGATGGGAGTGAGGCAGGTAGGAGTAGCCTAAAAACAGAGGGCCCAAAGAATAAAAAAAGTGAGGAATCCAGCATTTGGAACCTCCCAGCAGGCGGCCGAGAGCACAGAAGCTATGGGATGCAGGCAGGAGTTAACTAACACCAGAGAGCCCACATCATGAAACTGTGAGCAACCCAGGCATTGGGACCTCAGAGCAGAAAGCCCACATCCCCATGGGGATGGGAACCTGACAGGAGTGTCCTGGCATCACTGGGCTCACATCAGAAAACGTGGGGAGCCCAGCAGTTAGAGCCTGATGCTAGAGGGCCGTCATCACCGAGGGCAGGAGGCTCCCAGCAGGTTCCATGTGCCAACAGAGGGCCCACGTCGCCAAGGTGATGTGTGCAAGTCAGGCAGGATTGACCTCACAGCAGAGGGCCTACCTCACAGAAGAGTGAGGAACCCAGCCAGGATAAGACTGTCACCAGAAGGCCCACATCACCAAGGGGATGGGAACCAGGCAGGAGTGTCCTCACACCAGTGGGGCCACGTCATTGAAAGTTGCCTAACCCAGCACATGTGGCCTCAAACCAGAAGACCCACATCACGAAGGGGTTGCGAGTGAGGCAGGCAGGAGGAGCATCACAACACAGGACCCATAGAATACAAAAGTTGAGGAATCGAGCAGTTGGAACCTCCCAGCAGGCAGCCAAGACCACAGAGGCTATGGGATCCAGGCCACAGTGAACTAACACCAGAGAGCCCACATCATGAAATTGTGATCAACCCAGCCGTTGGAACCTCAGAGCAGAAGGCCCACATCCCCATGGGGATGGGAACCTAAGAGGAGTGCTTGAGCAACACTGGGCTCACTAAGAAAAGTTGGGGAGCCCAGCAGTTAGGGCCTGACGTCAGAGGGCCCTCATCACAGAGCTGAGGAGGCTCCCAGCAGGGTCCAATTGCCACCAGAGGGCTCATGTCAACAAGGCGAGGTGAGCAACCCAGGCAAGAGTTACCTGATAGTAGAGGGCCCACCTCACAGATGGGTGAGGAACCCAGCCAGGATCAGACTCTCACCAGAAGGCCCACATCACAAAGGGGATGGGACCCAGTCAGGATTATCCTCACACCAGTGGGGCCTCATCATCTTAAGGTGAGGAACCCAGCACATGTGTCCTCAAACCAGAGGACCCACATCACCAAGGGCCTTGGAGTGAGGCAGGCAGGAGTAGCCTCACAACACAGGGCACATAATATAAAAAAACGTGAGGATTCCAGCATTTAGACCTTCCAGCAGGCGGCCCAGAACACCGAGGCTATGGGATCCAGGCCACAGTGAACTCACAGCAGAGGGCCCACATCACAAAACTGTGAGCAACCCAGGAGTTGAGACCTCAGCGCAGAAGGACCACATCCCCATGGGAATGGGAACCTGGCTGGAGTGTCCTCGCACCACTGGGCGCACATCAGAAAATGTGGGGAGCCCACCATTTAGGGCCTGACGCCAGAGGGCCGTCATCACCGAGAGGAGGAGGCGCCCTGCACGCTCCAACTGCCACCAGAGGGCTCACGTCTCCAAGGTGACGTGTGCCAGCCAGGCAGGAGTGACCTCACAGCAGAGGGCCTACCTCACAGAACGTTGAGGAACCCAGCCAGGATTAGACTCTCGCCAGAGGGCCCACCTCACCAAGGGGATGGGAACCAGGCAGGAGTGTCCTCACACGAGTGGGGTCACATCATCGAAAGGAGGAACGCAGCACATGTGGCCTCAAGCCATAGGACAGTCATCACCAAGGGGCTGGCAGTGAGGCAGGCAGGAGGAGCCTCACAACAGAGGGCACATAGAATAAAAAAGTTGAGGAATCCAGCAGTTGGAACCTCCCAGCAGGCGGCTCAGAGCACCGATGATAAGGGATCCTTGCCGGAGTGAACTCACAGCAGAGGGCCCACATCTTGGTACTGTGAGCAAGCCAGCCGTTTTGACCTCAGAGCAGAAGGCCCATATCGCCATGGGGATGGGAACCTGGCAAGAGTCTCCTCACTCACTTGGCGCACATCTGAAAATGTGGGGAGCCCAGCAGTTATGGCCTAAGGCAAGAGGGCCCTCATCACCGAGGGGAGGAGGATCCCAGCACACTCCAACTGCCACCAGAGGGCCCACGTCGCCAAGGTGACGTGTGCCAGACAGGCATGATTGACCTCACAGCAGAGGGCCCACCTCACAGAAGGGTGAGGAACCCAGCCAGGATCAGACTCTCACCTGAGGGCCCACATCAGCAAGGGGATGGGAACCAGTCAGGACTGTCTTCCCTCCAGTGGGGTCACATCATCGAAAGGTGCGGAACCCAGCACATGTGGCCTCAAATCAGAGGACACATATCACAAAGGGAATGGGAGTGAGGCAGGCAGGAGTAGCCTAAAAACAGAGGGCCCAAAGAATAAGAAAGGTGAGGAATCCAGCAGTTGGAACCTCCCAGCAGGCGGCCCAGAGCACAGAAGCTATGGGATGCAGGCAGGAGTGAACTAATACCAGAGAGCCCACATCATGAAACTGTGAGCAACCCAGGCTTTGGGACCTCAGAGCAGAAGGCCCACATCCCAATGGGGATGTGAACCTGGCTGGAGTGTCCTCGCACCACTGGGCGCACATCACAAAATGTGGGGAGCCCAGCAGTTAGGGCCTGACGCCAGAGGGCCCTCATCACCGAGGAGAGGAGGCTCCCAGCAGGCTCCAAGTGCCACCAGAGGGCTCATGTCCACAAGGCGAGGTGAGCAAGCCAGGCAGGAGTGACCTCACAGCAGACGGCCCACCTCACAGATGGGTGAGGAACCCAGCCAGGATCAGACTCTCAACAGAGGGCCCACATCACCAAGGGGATGTGAACCAGGCAGGAGTCTCCTAAGACCATTGGTCCCACATCATCGAAAGGTGAGGAACCCAGCACATGTGGCCTCAAACCAGACGACACACATCACGAAGGGGCTGGGAGTGAGGCAGGCAGGAGGATCCTCACAACAGAGGGCCCCAAAAATTAAAAAAGTGAGGAATCCAGCAGTTGGAACCTCCCAGCAGGCGGCCAAGAGCACAGAGGCTATGGGATCCAGGCCTCTGTGAACACCAGAGAGCCCACATCATGAA
This sequence comes from Leucopleurus acutus, assembly GCF_964270905.1. NCBI lineage: Eukaryota > Metazoa > Chordata > Mammalia > Artiodactyla > Delphinidae > Leucopleurus > Leucopleurus acutus. The sequence goes on from NW_028139185.1 coordinate 613,377, forward strand.
AATGTGAACAACCCAGCCGTTGGGACCTCAGAGCAGAAGGCCCACATCTCCATGGAGATGGGATCCTAAGAGGAGTGCCAAAGCATCACTGGGCTCCCTAAGAAAAGTTGGTGAGCCCAGCAGTTAGGGCCTGACGCAAGAGGGCCCTCATCACTGGGGGGAGGAGATTCCCAGCACGCTCCAACTGCCACCACACGGCTGACTTCACCAAGGCAATGTGTGCCAGCCATGCAGGAGTGACCTATCAGCAGAGGGTCTCCCTCACAGGTGGGTGAGGAACAAAGCCAGGAACAGACTCTCACCAGGGGGTCCACATAACCACGTGGATGAGAACCAGGCAGGAGTGTCCTCACACTAGTGGGGCCACATCATCGAAAGGTGAGGAACCCAGAAAAGGTGGCCACAAACCAGAGGACCCACATCACCAAGGGGTTGAGAGTGAGGTAGGTGTCTGGACGGGCATATTTAACACTCATTTCCCACCAGGAAGAGAAATTAACCAAAGGCTCAGCGTGCCCTGCCAGAAGCAGATTAGGGCCTGAAGCAGTCTTGCGGGTTTGCGGCCAGCTCACAAGAAAGCGAGTTGAAGAAAGGAGCTCAGGGGCCCTGTAATTCACAAACCTGGAGAGTTATAAATGACAGATAACGTCCAAAAATATATTGAAGTAAGGCTGCGAAGAGGACTTGAAAGCGGGGCAGAATTTCAGGAAACAGATTTCAGGAGGTAGACTGGATTTGCATTTAAAGCATAGGAAAAGAGGCAGAACATCGACAATGATGCACTTGGCCAAAAAGGGCGTATGCGTTTTTTCCTGAATATATTCAGGAAAAAACGCATACGCCCTTTTTGGCCAACAAAGCAAGCTTGCAAAGGAAATCTGCACTACAATGAAGTCTCACTGCCCCCCGGTCAAAAGGGCTATCTGAAAAAGTGTAAAATCCAGAAAGGCAGGACAGGCCATGGAGAACTGGGAGCCTTGTTATGCTGATGGGCGGCATGTAAATTGCCAACAGCCACTCTGGAGAAGTGTATGGTGTTTCCTGAAACATCCAAAAAACAAAGCAACAGAGCCTAGGGCACTTCCACTTATGGTCCTATAGCTTAGGGAAATTAAAATCAAAAAGACACAGCCACCCCAAAGTTTGGGCCAGCTCTGTTTACAAGAACCTCGTTTACGGTACAAGTTCAATATCACAGAAAGCGAAAAATGGATAAAGAAGTTGTGGTACTTACGTACAATGCAATATCACTCAACAATGAAATCTATGTCATCAGGCCCGTAGCAGCATAATGAGTGGATTCAGGTACGATGATTCTAAGTGAAATAAGTCACACAGAAAAAGAAACATCATAAGATATCACTACTACACGGAATGTAAACTTGGCTACACAGGAACTGAATTACAAAACAGAACAGGGTGTCAAATGTAGAAAACCAACTTATGCTTGCTTAAGGGGAAAGGTGAGTTGGGGTGCGGCATAAAATCAGAGATTGAAATTAGCACAGATACTGTTCCATAAGCCAAATATGTAATAGACAAGAGCTACTCCTTGCTCAACGAAGTGGACTCAACACCCCATATTAAACGACTAAGAATATACCTGACTAGTAAGAATCTTAAAAGCTATGGATTTATATGTCTCCGAAAGAGAATCAAGCGTGTGTACAGTGTCATAAACGCAGCAGTGATAGGATTGGTGAGGTTCGGTTAGCAAATGCAGACCCTTTGAAGTCATATTGCATGGTACCCATTCCATGGGTCTCAACTCTCCAGGTTTAAGGGATTCTTCCTTCAGCTAAAACATGCATGTGGAACCCAGAGTATGATCCACCGTGTGATCGGGAAACGTGTTCAAATGTGTCTCAGTTTTCGTCCCCTGGTACTCGGGTGCAACATTCCAGACGCTTTACTAACACTCTCCCCACTTGGAGAGTCAGTGCCTTTAACCTCCTGTTTGGCCCAGTTTGCAATTTCTTCGGAAGATGAACAGGAATAAGGAGAAGCAATGGGAGACTATCTGTAGGTGTCTGGACGGGCAAATTTAACTCTCATTTCCCACCAGGAAGATAAATGAACCAAAGGCTCCGTGTGTCATGCTGGAACTAGATTAGGGCCTGAGGAGATCCAGCGGTGTTGCGGCCAGCTCACAAGAAAGCGAGTTGAAGAAAGGAGCTCAGGGGCACTGTAATTCAGAAACCTGCGGAGTTATAAATGACAGCTATCATCCAAAATTATACTGAAGTAAGGCTGCGAAGAGGACTTGAATGCGGGGCAGAATTGCTGGAAACTGATTTCAGAACGTACACGGGAGTAGCTCTTAAAGCATAGGAAAAGAGACAGAACTTGGAAAATAATGCACTTGGCAAAAAAGGGCATATGTGTTTTATCCAGAGCTCTCATAACTGAGGGGAGGAGATTCCCAGCAGGCTCCAAGTGCCACCTGAGGGCTCACATTGCCAAGGCAACATGAGCATGCCAGGCAGGAGTTACCTCACAGCAGAGGTCCCACCTCACAGAAGGGTGAGAAACCCAGCCAACATCAGACTCTCACCAGAGGGCCCACATCACCAAGGGGATGGGAACCAGGCAGGAGTGTCTTCACATCAGTGGGGCCACATCATCGAAAGCTGAGGTACTCAGCACATGTGTCCTCAAACCAGAGGACCCACATCACCAAGGACCTCGGAGTGAGGCAGGCAGGAGTAGCCTCACAACACTGGGCACATAGAATAAAAAAGTGAGGAATCCAGCAGTTGGAACCTCCCAGCAGGCGGCCCAGAGCACCGAGGCTATGGGATCCAGGCCACAGTGAACTCACAGAACAGGGCCCATGTCATGAAACTGAGCAACCCAGCCATTGGGACCTCAGAGCAGGAGGCCCACATCCCCATGGGGATGGAATTCTGGTAGGAGTGTCCTCGCACCACTGAGAACGTATCAGAAAATTTTGGGCGACCAGCAGTTAGGGCCTGACGCCAGAGGGCACTCATCACCGAGAAGAGGAGGCTCCCAGCAGGCTCCAACTGCCACCAGAGGGCTGACGTCGCCAAGGCGATGTGTGCCAACCAGGCACGAATGACCTCACAGCAGAGGGCCCACCTCACAGAAGGGTGAGGAACACAGCCAGGATCAGACTCTCACCAGAGGGCCCACATCACCAAGGGGATGGGAACCAGGCAGGAGTGTCCCCACACCAGTGGGACAACATCATCGAAAGGTGAGGATCCCAGCACATGTGTCCTCAAACCAGAGGAACCACATCACCAAGGGGTTCGGAATGAGGCTGGCAGGACTGGCCTCACAACACAGGGTCCATAGAATATAAAAGTTGAGGAATCCAGCAGTTGGAACCTCCCAGCAAGTGGCCCAGAGCACCGAGGCTATGGGATCCAGGCCGCAGTGAACTCACAGCAGAGGGCCCACATCATGAACCTGTGAGCAGCCCAGCTGTTGGGACCTCAGAACAGAAGGCCCACATCCCCATTGGGATGGGAACCTGGCAGGAGTGGCTTTGCACCACTTAGCACATATCAGAAAATGTTAGGAGCCCAGCAGTTAGGGCCTGATGCCAGGGGGCCCTCATAACTGAGGGGAGGAGACTCCCAGCAGGTTCCAACTGCCAACAGAGGGACCACGTCTACAAGGTGGCATGCGCCAGCCAGGCAGTAGTGACCTCACAGCAGAGGGCCTATCTCACAGAAGGGTGAGGAACCGAGGCAGGATGAGACTCTCACCAGAGGGCCCACAACACCAAGGGGATGGGAACCAGTCAGGACTGTCCTCCCACCAGTGGGGCCACATCATCGAAAGGTGAGGAACCCAGCACATGTGGCCTCATATCAGAGGACATACATCACAAAGGGGATGGGAGTGAGGCAGGTAGGAGTAGCCTAAAAACAGAGGGCCCAAAGAATAAAAAAAGTGAGGAATCCAGCATTTGGAACCTCCCAGCAGGCGGCCGAGAGCACAGAAACTATGGGATGCAGGCAGGAGTTAACTAACACCAGAGAGCCCACATCATGAAACTGTGAGCAACCCAGGCATTGGGACCTCAGAGCAGAAAGCCCACATCCCCATGGGGATGGGAACCTGACAGGAGTGTCCTGGCATCACTGGGCTCACATCAGAAAACGTGGGGAGCCCAGCAGTTAGAGCCTGATGCTAGAGGGCCGTCATCACCGAGGGCAGGAGGCTCCCAGCAGGTTCCATGTGCCAACAGAGGGCCCACGTCGCCAAGGTGATGTGTGCAAGTCAGGCAGGATTGACCTCACAGCAGAGGGCCTACCTCACAGAAGAGTGAGGAACCCAGCCAGGATAAGACTGTCACCAGAAGGCCCACATCACCAAGGGGATGGGAACCAGGCAGGAGTGTCCTCACACCAGTGGGGCCACGTCATTGAAAGTTGCCTAACCCAGCACATGTGGCCTCAAACCAGAAGACCCACATCACGAAGGGGTTGCGAGTGAGGCAGGCAGGAGGAGCATCACAACACAGGACCCATAGAATACAAAAGTTGAGGAATCGAGCAGTTGGAACCTCCCAGCAGGCAGCCAAGACCACAGAGGCTATGGGATCCAGGCCACAGTGAACTAACACCAGAGAGCCCACATCATGAAATTGTGATCAACCCAGCCGTTGGAACCTCAGAGCAGAAGGCCCACATCCCCATGGGGATGGGAACCTAAGAGGAGTGCTTGAGCAACACTGGGCTCACTAAGAAAAGTTGGGGAGCCCAGCAGTTAGGGCCTGACGTCAGAGGGCCCTCATCACAGAGCTGAGGAGGCTCCCAGCAGGGTCCAATTGCCACCAGAGGGCTCATGTCAACAAGGCGAGGTGAGCAACCCAGGCAAGAGTTACCTGATAGTAGAGGGCCCACCTCACAGATGGGTGAGGAACCCAGCCAGGATCAGACTCTCACCAGAGGGCCCACATCACAAAGGGGATGGGACCCAGTCAGGATTATCCTCACACCAGTGGGGCCTCATCATCTTAAGGTGAGGAACCCAGCACATGTGTCCTCAAACCAGAGGACCCACATCACCAAGGGCCTTGGAGTGAGGCAGGCAGGAGTAGCCTCACAACACAGGGCACATAATATAAAAAAACGTGAGGATTCCAGCATTTAGACCTTCCAGCAGGCGGCCCAGAACACCGAGGCTATGGGATCCAGGCCACAGTGAACTCACAGCAGAGGGCCCACATCACAAAACTGTGAGCAACCCAGGAGTTGAGACCTCAGCGCAGAAGGACCACATCCCCATGGGAATGGGAACCTGGCTGGAGTGTCCTCGCACCACTGGGCGCACATCAGAAAATGTGGGGAGCCCACCATTTAGGGCCTGACGCCAGAGGGCCGTCATCACCGAGAGGAGGAGGCGCCCTGCACGCTCCAACTGCCACCAGAGGGCTCACGTCTCCAAGGTGACGTGTGCCAGCCAGGCAGGAGTGACCTCACAGCAGAGGGCCTACCTCACAGAACGTTGAGGAACCCAGCCAGGATTAGACTCTCGCCAGAGGGCCCACCTCACCAAGGGGATGGGAACCAGGCAGGAGTGTCCTCACACGAGTGGGGTCACATCATCGAAAGGAGGAACGCAGCACATGTGGCCTCAAGCCATAGGACAGTCATCACCAAGGGGCTGGCAGTGAGGCAGGCAGGAGGAGCCTCACAACAGAGGGCACATAGAATAAAAAAGTTGAGGAATCCAGCAGTTGGAACCTCCCAGCAGGCGGCTCAGAGCACCGATGATAAGGGATCCTTGCCGGAGTGAACTCACAGCAGAGGGCCCACATCTTGGTACTGTGAGCAAGCCAGCCGTTTTGACCTCAGAGCAGAAGGCCCATATCGCCATGGGGATGGGAACCTGGCAAGAGTCTCCTCACTCACTTGGCGCACATCAGAAAATGTGGGGAGCCCAGCAGTTATGGCCTAAGGCAAGAGGGCCCTCATCACCGAGGGGAGGAGGATCCCAGCACACTCCAACTGCCACCAGAGGGCCCACGTCGCCAAGGTGACGTGTGCCAGACAGGCATGATTGACCTCACAGCAGAGGGCCCACCTCACAGAAGGGTGAGGAACCCAGCCAGGATCAGACTCTCACCTGAGGGCCCACATCAGCAAGGGGATGGGAACCAGTCAGGACTGTCTTCCCTCCAGTGGGGTCACATCATCGAAAGGTGCGGAACCCAGCACATGTGGCCTCAAATCAGAGGACACATATCACAAAGGGAATGGGAGTGAGGCAGGCAGGAGTAGCCTAAAAACAGAGGGCCCAAAGAATAAGAAAGGTGAGGAATCCAGCAGTTGGAACCTCCCAGCAGGCGGCCCAGAGCACAGAAGCTATGGGATGCAGGCAGGAGTGAACTAATACCAGAGAGCCCACATCATGAAACTGTGAGCAACCCAGGCTTTGGGACCTCAGAGCAGAAGGCCCACATCCCAATGGGGATGTGAACCTGGCTGGAGTGTCCTCGCACCACTGGGCGCACATCACAAAATGTGGGGAGCCCAGCAGTTAGGGCCTGACGCCAGAGGGCCCTCATCACCCAGGAGAGGAGGCTCCCAGCAGGCTCCAAGTGCCACCAGAGGGCTCATGTCCACAAGGCGAGGTGAGCAAGCCAGGCAGGAGTGACCTCACAGCAGACGGCCCACCTCACAGATGGGTGAGGAACCCAGCCAGGATCAGACTCTCAACAGAGGGCCCACATCACCAAGGGGATGTGAACCAGGCAGGAGTCTCCTAAGACCATTGGTCCCACATCATCGAAAGGTGAGGAACCCAGCACATGTGGCCTCAAACCAGACGACACACATCACGAAGGGGCTGGGAGTGAGGCAGGCAGGAGGATCCTCACAACAGAGGGCCCCAAAAATTAAAAAAGTGAGGAATCCAGCAGTTGGAACCTCCCAGCAGGCGGCCAAGAGCACAGAGGCTATGGGATCCAGGCCTCTGTGAACACCAGAGAGCCCACATCATGAAAATGTGAACAACCCAGCCGTTGGGACCTCAGAGCAGAAGGCCCACATCTCCATGGAGATGGGATCCTAAGAGGAGTGCCAAAGCATCACTGGGCTCCCTAAGAAAAGTTGGTGAGCCCAGCAGTTAGGGCCTGACGCAAGAGGGCCCTCATCACCGGGGGGAGGAGATTCCCAGCACGCTCCAACTGCCACCACATGGCTGACTTCACCAAGGCAATGTGTGCCAGCCATGCAGGAGTGACCTATCAGCAGAGGGTCTCCCTCACAGGTGGGTGAGGAACAAAGCCAGGAACAGACTCTCACCAGGGGGTCCACATAACCACGTGGATGAGAACCAGGCAGGAGTGTCCTCACACTAGTGGGGCCACATCATCGAAAGGTGAGGAACCCAGAAAAGGTGGCCACAAACCAGAGGACCCACATCACCAAGGGGTTGAGAGTGAGGTAGGTGTCTGGACGGGCATATTTAACACTCATTTCCCACCAGGAAGAGAAATTAACCAAAGGCTCAGCGTGCCCTGCCAGAAGCAGATTAGGGCCTGAAGCAGTCTTGCGGGTTTGCGGCCAGCTCACAAGAAAGCGAGTTGAAGAAAGGAGCTCAGGGGCCCTGTAATTCACAAACCTGGAGAGTTATAAATGACAGATAACGTCCAAAAATATATTGAAGTAAGGCTGCGAAGAGGACTTGAAAGCGGGGCAGAATTTCAGGAAACCGATTTCAGGAGGTAGACTGGATTTGCATTTAAAGCATAGGAAAAGAGGCAGAACATCGACAATGATGCACTTGGCAACAAAGGGCGTATGAGTTTGTTCCTGAATATATTCAGGAAAAAACACATACGCCCTTTTTGGCAAACCAAGCAAGCTTGCAATGGAAATCCGAACTATGAGTGTCACTTCCCCCCGGTCTAAAGGGCCATCTGAGAAAAGTGTAAAATTCAGAAAGGCAAGACAGGCCATGGGGAAAAAGGAGCCTTGTTATGCTGATGGGCGGGATGTAAATTGCCAACAGCCACTCTGGAGAAGTGTATGGTGTTTCCTGATACATCTGAAAAACAAAGCAACAGAGTCTAGGGCATTTCCACTTATGGTCCTATAGCTTAGGGAAATTAAAATCAAAAAGACACAGCCACCCCAAAATTTGGGACGGCTCTGTTTACAGGAACCTCTTCTACAGTACGAGTTAAATATCCCAGAGAACAAATAATTGATAAAGAAGTTGCGGTACTTACGTACAACAGAATACCACTCAGCAATGAAATCTGTGTCACCAGGCCTGTACCAGCATAATGAGTGGATTGAGGCATGATGATTCTAAGTGAAATAAGTCACACAGAAAAAGAAACATCATAAGGTATCACTAATGCACGGAATGTAAACTTGGCTACACATGAACTGAATTACAAAACAGAACAGGGTCTCAAGATTAGAAAACCAACTTATGCTTGCTTAAGGGGAAAGGTGAGTTAAGGGGGTGCTGCATAAAACCAGAGTTTGAAATTAGCACAGATACCGTTCCATAAGCCAAATATGTAATAGACAAGACCTACCCCCTGCTCAACGAAATGGACTCAACAATGAGGTATCACCTCACACCTGTTAGAATGGGCATCATCTGAAAATCTACAAACAACAAATGCTGGAAAGGGTGTGGAGAAAAGGAACCCTCTTCCACTATTGTTGGGAATATAAATTGATACATTCACTATGGAGAACAATATGGAGTTTCTTAAGAAACTAATAATAGAATTACCATATGATACAGCAATCCCAGGACTGGACATATACCCAGACAAAACCATAAATCAAAAAGAGACATTCACCGCAATGTTCATTGCATCACTATTTACAATATCGAGGTAATGGAAGCAACCTAAATGCCCACAGACAGACGAATGCATAAAGCTGTGGTACATATATAAAATGGAATATTACTAAGCCATGAAAGGAATGAAATTGGGTCATTTGTAGAGACGTCGATGGATCTAGAGACTGTCATACAGAGTGAAGTAAGTCAGAAAGAGAAAAACAAATCTTGTATATTCATGCATATATGTGGAACCTAGAAAAACTGTACAGATTAACCGTTTTGCAAGGCATAAATAGAGCAACAGATATAGACAACAATCGTATGGACAACAAGGGGGGAAAGCTCTTGGAGGGGTGGTGGTGGGAGGAGTTGAGAGATTGGGATTGGCATGTAAACATTTATATGTATAAAATAGATAACCAATGAGAACCTGCTGTATAAAAATATAAAATAAAATTCAAAATTAAAAAGAAATAAAATTTAAAAAATAAAACAGAAAAAACAATTATTCCCTTCACATACATGTATTTATATGAATAAATTATTTCCATGCTTATATCTGTAAATACAAAAAAGAGGAATAAAATCTACCTTGAACCAAAAACGAAAAAGAGAAAAAAAAAACAGAACCCACCAGTTACTCAGAGGAAAACCGTATCAGGGCACTTGCTCCAGTTGTAAACAATTCTGAAGTTGGTCAGTGGTGGGGAATCATCTCCCATTCAGCCAGCAGCCCCCACACAACAAGCGTCCTCATTGCAAAGCTGGGGCACCGTGCCGAGGCATCTGTGAGTAAACGTGAGCTGAGCCCCAGGCCAGTTGCTGCTGAACTGTTCCCGCCCTTCCCAGGTAAAACACCTGAATATATACAAGGACTTGAAAGCCTAGAGGAAGGGCCATGGAGCCACACGAGTGACAGCATGCCAGCTGACTTGGTGCCTGCAGGCCAGCCAGGATGGTCCTGGCCCTGGGTGCTCTTCTGGAAGATTTCCATTTCCCTGCCTGAGATACCCGTCCTGTCCCTGCCCCTACTGCTTTTTTCCTTCCTCACCTCTGCCCAGGGAGAAATTCCAGCAGCAGGTATGGGTGACACATCCTCTTCTTTAGCAGGTGGCAGCCTGGCAACTGCTGCAGAAAGTCCAGCAGAGCCCCACTCACACTGGGCCACCCACAAAGCCGTGGCTTCTCACTCCCTCCCACCAGCCCAGCCCCGAGACTGCTGACAGGGCAGAGAAAATGGCGTCAGGCACAGCTGCAGGGGCTTTTGCTGCCTGGAGTGGTATTTATATTGATCTCAACCCAGGCACACCTGGGGAGGGCTGGCCGGCATGGTAAGGCTGCCCAGGTAGCCAATCATCACCCCTCAGGGGCTCACAGTTGCAGAAAATGGAACTTGCTGAACCGGCCAGGTCCAAGGAACAGGTGTGGGCTCCTGAGAGTCAGGATAGACAAGGGGCTGCAGCTTTGGCTTGTTTTCTAATCATTTTATCTGGCCCATGAGTGGGAGACAACTTCAAGAAAACCCTCTCCTAATGAGAGGAACCCAGGAGTCAGGGAGAGGAGGGGTGGGTGGTGGTTGGAGACAGAGGCCTGCTGCCCTGGGTGCAGTGGAAGTCTCTGGAAGACCAGGTGGAGGGAGGCCACACAGAGTGATGCCCAGGGTCACAGACCTGTCGGAGCTGCTGTTTGTTAGTTCAAGTCCTGCTCTGAGGTGCTCTGTGTCAGCTCTGAGCGACAGGTGAGCTGGGGGTGCTCTTCAATGAGGGCTATGTGCACGGTTCCTGTGTGCCCAGCCCTGCCACGGTACCTGCAAGGGTAGCTCTGTATCCTGGGAGGGGCCTGACCATGAGAGCCCCGTGGGCTGGCTTGGGGGTGGGGTACCTGCCCAGGAGAGCTCCATATCCTGGGATTGGCCTGACCACGAGAGCCCCATGGGCTGCTGGGGACCTGGTAAAGGATGTCAGGACAGTCAGTGAAGCCACCGAGGATATACCTCCAGTTACTCCTGATTCCTACACCCTGCTGGTCATTCTACCAACCACCAGGACATGGTATTCTGTATTAGTCTTCAATGATGCCTTCTTTTGTATTCCATTAGTCCCAGAGTCACAAGAAATTTTGGCTTGTGAGTGGCAGGACTCAACATACAACTAAAACAATACTTCCGGGCCGTCTTGCCCCAAGGGTTCAAAAATTCCCACACCATCTTTGGGGAAAGCTTAGCTAACGACCGAAAAGTTCTACCTCTGGAAAAGGAAACCCTCCTTCAATATGCAGACGACATTCTGATCGCCAGCCCTACTAAGGAGGCCTCTGAACTACCAAGCCAATAAAGGATAGAAGTTGTCCAAGAAAAAGCTCAAATATCACAGACTGCAGTGACCTGCCTGGGCTTCATTCTCACACAAGGTCAGAGAAGCCCATCCCAGGAAAGGGAAGAAACCATTTGCAGCCTTACCCCTCTCTAAAACTAGAAGACAGCTTAGGGGTTCCTGGGGAGGCCAGGGTTTGCTGCTTCTGGATCCCTAACTACAGTCTACTAGCTGGGCCTCTATATGAAACACTGAAAGGAAAAGATGATGATCCTTTTGAACAGAATCCAGAAGTGGCCTTTCAAGAATGGAAAGAGCAGTCAATTCAGACCCTTGCCCTGGAACTCCCTAATTGAGCTAAACCCTTTGACCTTTCCATTCCCGGTGAAAGGTGAATCGCCATTGGAGAATTAGTGCAAAAACTGGGACCACTTGAAATGGAACAACGCAAGAATGCCATCCAGGTAGGATAAACTACAGTCACCAAGGGGCTTGGCCCACTGCCACATCTGGCCAAGATACTGGCGGTATCTAAAAACCTGGAAATCAGCAGCCCAAAAGGCCACCTCCCTCCTAAGGGAAAAGGACCCCACGTGGTGATCCTAATCACCAACCATGCCCTGAAGTTGCAGGGTTCGCTCCGTGGGCACACCGACCTCGAGTGAGGAGGCCCTCCAACTCCAACATCCAGAGAGATAACCGGGGGCAACAGGGCACCATGACGACTCGTGTGAACATCACTTGACCTGGAGTTTCTCTCATAAAACAACAATAGTGTGTCCCGAAGGAGTAGACTACTGCTTGCAGGACTTCCTGCACCCAGAGGGGAGCTAATAATCTTGGCGGGGGAACCGTATATCACACTGTCACCATAGAAAAGCCTACAGACACCGTGATGATGGTGGCCAATAAGACCGGCTGGACTCCTGTTTACTTCAAAAGGCTGTTAACTCAGTGGCCATCATGGTCCTTGATCACCACTGACCCTGGACTGTCTGGGAGTTGAGCGGGCAGGGCTCTGACACCTGGTGCTGTTTTTACGTTAATTCAGGGGCCTAATTGAAGAAAGAGCAGACTACTGGTCAGAGCATCTAGGCTGGCAGAAACGGTCAGCCTAAGGTGGCCGAACAAATGTGGGGCGGGGTGAAACCGGCCCCCACAGCGTCTCTGCACATCTCTTTCCTGGACCCTTAAAGGTCATTAGAATCTATAACACTTCCAATGCTGGTGCTCAGGCGGACGAGCAGGGAGGCAGGGGTCCTGGGGCCAATCAACGTCACCTGGAGGCTGCTGGGGAGAAGTTCTGACCCTCGTCCCCTGGTATGAGGGCTCCCAACTCAGCACTCAGCAGTTACAGAAGAAGGGTCTGCACCCTCAGCACTCCAAGAATGAGGAACGGGACAAAAGGCAGAGGAGGGGTTTGTCCCCAGCAAAGCCCATTAAAAATCCCTGGGAGATAAAAATAGAATCTGGGCAATAAAGTCAAGTCTGACCTTTTTTATCCTTTGTGCTTTGTCTAATTTCACGTGCTCCTAGGGTCCCGCATGCAGAGGTTCCACACCCGGCACTTCAGACCAGATTTCCTGGTGCAGAATGGCTGGGTCGACACCTCAGCTCCTGGGGCCCAGTGCAGACTCCGAGATATAGAGCCTGAGCTGCAGCCAACCCGGCCCTTGAGAGCTCCGCCCCCTCCCTCCCACTGACTCTGACAGGATCTCTACACAGCAGCCCAGCCCACAGCCCACGGGGTAGTGCATGCTCTCACCTCTCCATTCTCTGATGAAAATATAAAGTTTCCTTTGCTTGGGAACCAAACTCAGTCTCGATCTGTTGGCCCCAATGACACTGGGCAGGAGGACCCTTGTTGGGGTCCACTCTGGAGGATCAGTAACAGAAATTGAGACTATTGTAACTTCAATGAACAGATGTGTGAGCCAAAATGTAGTTAACATAGAACAGTTTATAAGGCTCGGGTAAAATAAGATGTTTCTAACACTTCCATTTGATATTTCCATCACTTTATTATAAGCAAGTTCAGTGAAAAGCTTTGTCTTATTTGTCAGGTCAATATTAGAGAAATGAAGTGATTTCTTTCCAAGGATGTACATCTAATAATCTTGGTTAAATCTTCAATCTTGTTTTAAATGCTTTTCCATTGAAAATGATACCTCTCTTTCAGCTCCCCCATTTCTGAGAAGTATAAAATCTTATAATTTATTATTACCAAAGGGGAAAGGTGGGAGGAGGGATAAATTAACAGTTTGGAATTAACACATACACACTGCTATGTATAAAATAGATCATCAACAAGGAACTACTGTATAGCACAGGGAACTACACTCAATATTGTGCAATAACCTATAAGGGGAAATAATCGGAAAAAGAACAGATATTTTTATTGACATCATCTATCAATGACAGTTAAAGTGTAACCTAAGGGAAGCCAGTGGTGAGTGCTTCTGACCCTGAAGACTTCAGTCATCTAAAGTTTGCACTCTGCCTACTTCCCAAGGCCCTTAATGAACATATGTGTAGCCGTAGCTTAAAAAACTCCCCAGTTTGGGTTTCGGGGAGACACTGATTTTGAAAAAGCCCTGGTGTTCTCCTTACATGAATGGGACTCTTCCTACTGCTAAAACATGTCTGTCACATCCAGAGGATGGTATACCGTCTGATCGGGAAGAGTTTGGAAAAGGCATCTCATCTCCTCATCTCCTGGTGCTCGGGTTCACCCCTCCAGCGTCTTTACTAACAGTCTCCCCACTTGGAGATGTCAACACTGTCAACATCCCGTTGCGTACAGTTTGGAATTTGTCCAGAGGATGAAGCGGAAGGATGAGGAACAATGAGAGACAAGTCCTAGGTGTTCAGACAGGCACATGTCACTCTAATTTCCAATCAGGAAGATGAATTGACCAAAGGCTAGGGTTGCCCATGGAAACAGTATAGGGCTTGAGGAAATCCCACTGCTTTGTGGCCAGTTCCCATAAACACAAGTTGAACAATGGAACTCAGGGGCAGTAAAATTCATGAAACTGCAGAGTTGAAAATATCTATCACTGAAAAATGTCTTGAGGAAAGTCAGAGAAAAGGATTGGCAAGCAAGGGAGAATGGCAGGAAAGGGATTTGAGGAGGTAGAAAGGACTCGCCATTAAGCACAAGAAAAGGGGCTGAACATTGCCGACATTGCAGTTGGCCAAAAAGGCTGTATGTGTTTTTTTCTGTATATATTCAAGAAAAGGGCATACACTTTTTTAGCCAACCAAACAGGTGGGCACTGGAAATCAATACTACAAAAGATATCACTTCGCATCAGTCAGAAGAGCCATCCTCATAAAGTGTAAACGCCAGAAATGCAGGACAGGGCAAGGAGAAGAGGGAGCCCTGTGAGGCTTATAGTGGAAATGTATATTGCCAACGGCCATTCTGGAGAAGTGTATTGTGTTTACTAAAGCATCTAAAAAATGAGCTACAGAGCATAGGGCACTTGCACTCATGGGCGTATATCTTGGGAAAAACAAAAATCGAGAGGACACAGGCACCCCAATGTTTACTGCCCCTCTGTTTAAAAGATCCTCGACTAGGATATAACTTAAATGTCTCTGGAGGGAAAAAATGGATAGAGATGTGGTACTTATGTAGAGTGGAATATTACTCAGCCTGGAAATCAATGAAATATGGCCAGTTGTAACAACTCCGGAGGAGTTACGTATGATCATTCTAAGTGACATAATTCAAAAAGAAAAAGACACATATCATAAGATATCACTTAAAGGTGGAATCCAAAATGGCTACACATGAAATAAATTACAAAACAAAAACATAGTCAAATATGTAGAAAACACGCGTGAGGCTGCTAAACGGGAAAGGTGGGGAGGGGTGAGGCATCATCCAGGAGGTTGAAATTAGCAAAGATACCATTCCAAATACCAAACTGATAATCAACAAGGCCTACACGGTAGCTAAAAGAACTGCACTCAGCACACTCAAGTCACCGGAAAAGAATATCTATGACTGGTAAGAATCTGAAAAAGAATTTATTGATGTCTCTCTGTACGTGAATCAAGTGGATGTACAGCAGCAAGAAACAGAGCTTTGAAAATCAGCTGTAACCAATATAGTAATAAATTGAAAAAAATAAACGACAGAGAGACAGAGAAAACCTCTTACAACTTTTCCTCAGGGACGGTGATGCAACATGGATTGAACACATCTAGACCCACAGCAGGATGAGACATAAGGCTGGAAACTGTTCGCGCTAAGAGAAATGTGAGGTTGGGTGAGGAAATGCACACCCTTTAAAGTAATACTACCTGGTACCCATTCAATGGGTCCCAAATCTGCAGGTTCAAGGAATCTTCCTACAGCTAAAACATGCATGGAAAACCCAGAGGACTGTACACCATGTGATCGGGAGATGTGTCTAAAATGCACCTCATTTATCCTCTCCTGGTGCTCCTGTTCATCATTCCAGCCACGTTACTTAGAATCTCCCCACTTAGAGAATCAGCACATTTAAACTTCTGTTTCACACATTTTGCAAATTGTGAGGAGGATGAACGGGAACAGGGGGAACCAATGAGAGAATAGTTGTAGGGGTTTGGACGGGCACATGTCACTCTAATTTCCCATTAAGAATAAGAATTAAAAAAAGGCTCAGCCCGCCTCGCCGGAGCCAAAATAGGGCCTGAAGCAATCCTGCGGTTTTGAGGCCAGCTCACAAAAGAGCAACTTAAAAAATGGAGCTCAGGGTCACTGCAATTCACAAACCTGCAGAGTTATAAATGAAAACTAACGTCCAAAAATATGTTGAGGTAAGGCAAAGAAGAGGATCTGAATGCAAGACAGAATTGCAAGAAACAGATTTCAAGAGATAGATTGGACTCGCCTTTAAAGCACATGAAAAGCGGCAGAATTTCGACAACGATGCAGTTGGCCCAAAAGGGAGTATGCGTTTTTTCCTGAATATATCCAGGAAAAAACGCATACGCACTTTATGGGCAACCAAGCAAGCAAGCAATGCAAATGTGCACAACAAAGAAGTCTCATTTCCCACCGGTCAAAAGGG
Source organism: Leucopleurus acutus (assembly GCF_964270905.1). Taxonomy (NCBI): domain Eukaryota; kingdom Metazoa; phylum Chordata; class Mammalia; order Artiodactyla; family Delphinidae; genus Leucopleurus; species Leucopleurus acutus. The sequence continues at coordinate 629,551 of NW_028139185.1, forward strand.
CCATCCGAAAAAATTGTAAACACCAGAAATGCAGGACAGGCCATGGAGAACAGGGAGCCTTTATACGCTGATGGACAGTGTGTGAACTGCCGAGAGCCACTCTGGAGAAGTGTATGGTGGTTCCTAAATCATCTAAAAAACAGAGCGACAGAGCATAGGGCACTTCCAATCACGGGAGTATATCTAGGGAAGTCTAAAAATCAACAAGACACAAGCACACCACAGTTTAGGGCTACTCTGTTTACAAGAACCTCAACTTCAGTACACCTTAAATATCCCAGGAAAGAGAACAATGGATAAAGAAAATGTGGTACTTATGTACAATGGAATATCTCTTCACCATGAAATCAATGTAATAAGGCTAGTAGAAGGATAAAGAGTGGATTTAGGTCCGATAATACTACTTGAAATAAGTCAAACAGAAAAAGAAACATATCATAAGATATCACTTATAGAGGGAGGATAAATATGGCTGCACAAAAAATGAATTACAAAACAGAACAGTGTCTCACATTTAGAAAACACACTTATGTCAGCTTAAGGGGAAAGGAGAGGTGGGGTGATGCATAAAACCAGAGTTTGAAATTAGCACAGATACCGTTCAATAAACCAAATAGGTATCAGACAAGATCTACACCTTGCTCAATGAACTGGCCTCAACACACCCTATACACCGCAGAGAAATATATCTGAGTAATAAGAATCTTAAAACCCATGTATTGATATCTCTCCATAAGGGAATCAAGTGTGCACAGAGCGGCACAAACACAGTAGTGAAAATGAGCTAAACCCCATTATAGAAATAAATTTTAAAACCAAAACGCAGAAACAATGAAAGAGAGAAAAATTCTTACAAAATTCGCTCAGGGGCTGTGATGCAACCTGGAATGACCACATATAAACCCACAGCTGGATAAGACATAAGGCTGGACACTTGGGGCTGAAAGGATTGGTGAGCTTTGGTGAGCAACTGCCGAAAGTTTAATGCAATACTTCATGCTACTTATTCCAAGGGTCCCAACACTCCAAGTTGAAGGGAATCTTCCTAGAGCTAAACCATGCATGGGAAATCCAGCAGATGGTATACCATATGATCGGGAAAGGTTTCTAAAATGCACCTCATTTTCCTCTCCTGGGGCTCCGGATCAACATTCCAGCCACTTTACTAACAACATCTCCACATGGAGAGTCAATGCCTTTAAGTTCCGGAATCGCACAGTCTGCAGTTAGTGCGGAAAATGAATGGGAATAGGGGGAACCAGTGAGAAAATAGCTGTAGCGGTTTCAATGGGCACATGTCACTCTAATTTCACATCAGGAGGAAGAATTAACCAAAGGCAGAGCAAGGCGTCCCAGAAGAAGAATAGGTCCTGAAGAAATCCTGTGGATATGAGGCAAGATCACAAAAATAAGAGCTGAAAAATGGAGCTAAGGGCCATTGCAATTCAAAAACCTGCAGAGTTATGAAGGCCAACTATTTTCCAAAAGTATATTGAGGTAAGGCTATGAAGAGGCACTGAGAGCAAGGCAGAACTGCAGGTAACCGATTGCAGGAGGTAGAATGGAATTGCATGTAAAGCATAGGAAAAGAGGCAGAACGTCCACAATGATGCACTTGGCCAAAAAGGGCGTATGCGTTTTTTCCTGAATATATTCAGGAAGAAACGCATACGCCCTTTCTGGCCAACCAAGCAAACTCGCAAACGAAATCTGCACTACAATGAAGTCTCACTTCACCCCGGTCAAAGGGCCATCTGAAAAAAGTGTAAAATCCAGAAAGGCAGGACAGGCCATGGAGAACTGGGAGCCTTGTTATGCTGATGGGTGGGATGTAAATTGCCAACAGCCACTCTGGAGAAGTGTATGGTGTTTCCTGAAACATCCAAAAAACAAAGCAACAGAGCTGAGGGCACTTCCAATTACGGTCCTATAGCTTAGGGAAATTAAAATCAAAAAGACACAGCTACCCCAAAGTTTGGGACGGCTCTGTTTATAAGAACCTCGTTTACGGTACAGGTTCAATATCGCAGAAAGCGAAAAATGGATAAAGAAGTTGTGGTACTTACGTACAATGCAATATCACTCAGCAATGAAATCTATGTCATCAGGCCCGTGACAGCATAATGAGTGGATTCAGGTATGATGATTCTAAGAGAAATAAGTCACACAGAAAAAGAAACATCATAAGATATCACTACTACACGGAATGTAAACTTGGCTACACAGAAACTGAATTACAAAACAGAACAGCGTCTCAAATGTAGAAAACCAACTTATGCTTGCTTAAGGGGAAAGGTGAGTTGGGGTGCGGCATAAAACCACAGATTGAAATTAGCACAGATACCGTTCCATAAGACAAATATGTAATAGACAAGAGCTACTCCTTGCTCAACGAAGTGGACTCAACACCCAATATTAAACGCCTAAGAATATACCTGACTAGTAAGAATCTTAAAACCTATGGATTTATATGTCTCCGAAAGAGAATCAATTGTGTGTACAGCGGCATAAACACAGCAGTGATAGGATTGGTGAGGTTCGGTGAGCAAATGCAGACCCTTTGAAGTCATATTGCATGGTACCCATTCCATAGGTCTCAACTCTCCATGTTTAAGGGATTTTTCCTTCAGCTAAATCATGCATGTGGAACCCAGAGTATAATCCACCGTGTGATCGGGAAACGTGTTCAAATGTGTCTCAGTTTTCGTCCCCTGGTACTCGGGTGCAACATTCCAGACGCTTTACTAACACTCTCCCCACTTGGAGAGTCAGTGCCTTTAACCTCTTGTTTGGCCCAGTTTGCAATTTCTGCGTAAGATAAACAGGAAGAGGGAGAACCAATGAGAGACTAGGTGGAGGTGTCTGGACGGGCAAATTTAACTCTCCTTTCCCCCCAGGAAGAGGAATTAACCAAAGGCTCAGCGTGCCATGCCGGAACCACACTAGGGCCCGAAGCAATCCTGCGGTGTTGCGGCCAGCTCACAAGAAAGCGAGTTGAAGAAAGGAGCTCAGGGGCACTGTAATTCACAAACCTGCAGAGTTATAAATGACAGCCATCTTCCAAAAATATATTAAAGTAAGGCTGCCAAGAGGTGTTGAAAGCGGGGCAGAATTGCAGGAAACCGATTTCAGGAGGTAGACTGGAATTGCATGTAAAGCATAGGAAAAGAGGCAGAACGTCCACAATGATGCACTTGGCCAAAAAGGGTGTATGCGTTTTTACCTGAATATATTCAGGAAAAAACGCATACGCCCTTTTTGGCCAACCAAGCAAGCTTGCAAAGGAAATCTGCACTACAATGAAGTCTCACTGCCCCCAGGTCAAAAGGGTCATCTGAAAAATGTGTAAAATCCAGAAAGGCAGGACAGGCCATGGAGAACTGGGAGCCTTGTTGTGCTGATGGGCGGGATGTAAATTGCCAACAGCCACTCTGGAGAAGTGTATGGTGTTTCCTGAAACATCCAAAAAACCAAGCAACAGAGCCTAGGGCATTTCCACTTATGGTCCTTTAGCTTAGGGAAATAATAATCAAAAAGACACAGCCTCCCCAAAGTTTGGGACGGCTCTGTTTACAAGAACCTCGTTTACGGTATAGGTTCAATATCGCAGAAAGCGAAAAATGGATAAAGAAATTGTGGTACTTACGTACAATGCAATATCACTCAGCAATGAAATCTATGTCATCAGGCCCATGACAGCATAATGAGTGGATTCAGGTATGATGATTCTAAGAGAAATAAGTCACACAGAAAAAGAAACATCATAAGATATCACTACTACACGGAATGTAAACTTGGCTACACAGAAACTGAATTACAAAACAGAACAGCGTCTCAAATGTAGAAAACCAACTTATGCTTGCTTAAGGGGAAAGGTGAGTTGGGGTGCGGCATAAAACCACAGATTGAAATTAGCACAGATACCGTTCCATAAGCCAAATATGTAATAGACAAGAGCTACTCCTTTCTCAACGATGTGGACTCAACACCCAATATTAAACGCCTAAGAATATACCTGACTAGTAAGAATCTTAAAACCTATGGATTTATATGTCTCCGAAAGAGAATCAAGCGTGTGTACAGTGGCATAAACGCAGCAGTGATAGGATTGGTGAGGTTCGGTGAGCAAATGCAGACTCTTTGAAGTCATATTGCATGGTACCCATTCCATGGGTCTCAACTCTCCATGTTTAAGGGATTCTTCCTTCAGCTAAAACATGCATGTGGAACCCAGAGTACGATCCACCGTGTGATCGGGAAACGTGTTCAAATATGTCTCAGTTTTCGTCCCCTGGTACTCGGGTGCAACATTCCAGTCGCTTTACTAACACTCTCCCCGCTTGGAGAGTCAGTGTCTTTAACCTCCTGTTTGGCCCAGTTTGCAATTTCTGTGGAAAATGAACAGGAATAGGGAGAACCAATGAGAGACTAGGTGGAGGTGTCTGGACGGGCAAATTTAACTCTCATTTCCCACCAGGAAGAGGAATTAACCAAAGGCTCAGCATGCCGTGCCAGAACCAAACTAGGGCCTGAAGCAATCCTGCGGTGTTGCGGCCAGCTCACAAGAAAGCGAGTTGAAGAAAGGAGCTCAGGGGCACTGTAATTCACAAACCTGCAGAGTTATAAATGACAGCTATCTTCCAAAAATATATTGCAGTAAGGCTGCCAAGAGGAGTTGAATGCGGGGCAGAATTGCAGGGAACCGATTTCAGGAGGTAGACTGGAATTGCATGTAAAGCATAGGAAAAGAGGCAGAACGTCCACAATGATGCACTTGGCCAAAAAGGGCGTATGCGTTTTTTCCTGAATATATTCAGGAAAGAACGTATAGGCCCTTTTTGGCCAACCAAGCAAGCTTGCAAAGGAAATCTGCACTACAATGAAGTCTCACTGCCCCCCGGTCAAAAGGGCTATCTGAAAAAAGTGTAAAATCCAGAAAGGCAGGACAGGCCATGGAGAACTGGGAGCCTTGTTATGCTGATGGGCGGCATGTAAATTGCCAACAGCCACTCTGGAGAAGTGTATGGTGTTTCCTGAAACATCCAAAAAAACAAAGCAACAGAGCCTAGGGCACTTCCACTTATGGTCCTATAGCTTAGGGAAATTAAAATCAAAAAGACACAGCCACCCCAAAGTTTGGGCCGGCTCTATTTACAAGAACCTCGTTTACGGTACAAGTTCAATATCACAGAAAGCGAAAAATGGATAAAGAAGTTGTGGTACTTACGTACAATGCAATATCACTCAGCAATGAAATCTATGTCATCAGGCCCGTAGCAGCATAATGAGTGGATTCAGGTACGATGATTCTAAGTGAAATAAGTCACACAGAAAAAGAAACATCATAAGATATCACTACTACACGGAATGTAAACTTGGCTACACAAGAACTGAATTACAAAACAGAACAGGGCCTCAAATGTAGAAAACCAACTTATGCTTGCTTAAGGGGAAAGGTGAGTTGGGGTGCTGCATAAAACCAGAGATTGAAATTAGCACAGATACCGTTCCATAAGCCAAATATGTAATAGACAAGAGCTACTCCTTGCTCAACGAAGTGGACTCAACACCCCATATTAAACGCCTAAGAATATACCTGACTAGTAAGAATCTTAAAACCGATGGATTTATATGTCTCCGAAAGAGAATCAAGTGTGTGTACAGCGGCATAAGCGCAGCAGTGATAGGATTGGTGAGGTTCGGTGAGCAAATGCAGACCCTTTGAAGTCATATTGCATGGTACCCATTCCATGGGTCTCAACTCTCCAGGTTTAAGGGATTCTTCCTTCAGCTAAAACATGCATGTGGAACCCAGAGTATGATCCACCGTGTGATCGGAAAACGTGTTCAAATGTGTCTCAGTTTTCGTCCCCTGGTACTCGGGTGCAACATTCCAAATGCTTTACTAACACTCTCCCCACTTGGAGAGTCAGTGCCTTTAAACTCCTGTTTGGCCCAGTTTGCAATTTCTGTGGAAAATGAACAGGAATAGGGAGAACCAATGAGAGACTAGGTGGAGGTGTCCGGACGGGCAAATTTAACTCTCATTTCCCACCAGGAAGAGGAATTAACCAAAGGCTCAGCGTGCCATGCCGGAACCACACTAGGGCCCGAAGCAATCCTGCGGTGTTGCGGCCAGCTCACAAGAAAGCGAGTTGAAGAAAGGAGCTCAGGGGCACTGTAATTCAGAAACCTGCGGAGTTATAAATGACAGCTATCTTCCAAAAATATATTGCAGTAAGGCTGCCAAGAGGAGTTGAATGCAGGGCAGAATTGCAGGGAACCGATTTCAGGAGGTAGACTGGAATTGTATGTAAAGCATAGGAAAAGAGGCAGAACGTCCACAATGATGCACTTGGCCAAAAAGGGCGTATGCGTTTTTTCCTGAATATATTCAGGAAAAAACGCATACGCCCTTTTTGGCCAACCAAGCAAGCTTGCAAAGGAAATCTGCACTACAATGAAGTCTCACTGCCCCCCGGTCAAAAGGGCTATCTGAAAAAAGTGTAAAATCCAGAAAGGCAGGACAGGCCATGGAGAACTGGGAGCCTTGTTATGCTGATGGGCAGCATGTAAATTGCCAACAGCCACTCTGGAGAAGTGTATGGTGTTTCCTGAAACATCCAAAAAACAAAGCAACAGAGCCTAGGGCTCTTCCACTTATGGTCCTATAGCTTAGGGAAATTAAAATCAAAAAGACACAGCCACCCCAAAGTTTGGGCCGGCTCTGTTTACAAGAACCTCGTTTACGGTACAAGTTCAATATCACAGAAAGTGAAAAATGGATAAAGAAGTTGTGGTACTTACGTACAATGCAATATCACTCAGCAATGAAATCTATGTCATCAGGCCCGTAGCAGCATAATGAGTGGATTCAGGTACAATGATTCTAAGTGAAATAAGTCACACAGAAAAAGAAACATCATAAGATATCACTACTACACGGAATGTAAACTTGGCTACACAAGAACTGAATTACAAAACAGAACAGGGCCTCAAATGTAGAAAACCAACTTATGCTTGCTTAAGGGGAAAGGTGAGTTGTGGTGCTTCATAAAACCAGAGATTGAAATTAGCACAGATACCGTTCCATATGCCAAATATGTAATAGACAAGAGCTACTCCTTGCTCAACGAAGTGGACTCAACACCCCTATTAAACGCCTAAGAATATACCTGACTAGTAAGAATCTTAAAACCTATGGATTTATATGTCTCCGAAAGAGAATCAAGCGTGTGTACAGCGGCATAAGCGCAGCAGTGATAGGATTGGTGAGGTTCGGTGAGCAAATGCAGACCCTTTGAAGTCATATTGCATGGTACCCATTCCATGGGTCTCAACTCTCCAGGTTTAAGGGATTCTTCCTTCAGCTAAAACATGCATCTGGAACCCAGAGTATGATCCACCGTGTGATCGGAAAACGTGTTCAAATGTGTCTCAGTTTTCGTCCCCTGGTACTCGGGTGCAACATTCCAGACGCTTTACTAACACTCTCCCCACTTGGAGAGTCAGTGCCTTTAACCTCCTGTTTGGCCCAGTTTGCAATTTCTTCGGAAGATGAACAGGAATAAGGAGAAGCAATGGGAGACTATCTGTAGGTGTCTGGACGGGCAAATTTAACTCTCATATCCCACCAGGAAGATAAATGAACCAAAGGCTCCGTGTGCCATGCTGGAACTAGATTAGGGCCTGAGGAGATCCTGCGGTGTTGCGGCCAGCTCACAAGAAAGCGAGTTGACGAAAGGAGCTCAGGGGCACTGTAATTCAGAAACCTGCGGAGTTATAAATGACAGCTATCATCCAAAATTATACTGAAGTAAGGCTGCGAAGAGGACTTGAATGCGGGGCAGAATTGCTGGAAACTGATTTCAGAACGTACACGGGAGTAGCTCTTAAAGCATAGGAAAAGAGACAGAACTTGGAAAATAATGCACTTGGCTAAAAAGGGCATATGTGTTTTATCCAGAGCTCTCATAACTGAGGGGAGGAGATTCCCAGCAGGCTCCAAGTGCCACCTGAGGGCTCACATTGCCAAGGCAATGTGAGCATGCCAGGCAGGAGTTACCTCACAGCAGAGGTCCCACCTCACAGAAGGGTGAGAAACCCAGCCAACATCAGACTCTCACCAGAGGGCCCACATCACCAAGGGGATGGGAACCAGGCAGGAGTGTCTTCACATCAGTGGGACCACATCATCGAAAGCTGAGGTACTCAGCACATGTGTCCTCAAACCAGAGGACCCACATCACCAAGGACCTCGGAGTGAGGCAGGCAGGAGTAGCCTCACAACACTGGGCACATAGAATAAAAAAGTGAGGAATCCAGCAGTTGGAACCTCCCAGCAGGCGGCCCAGAGCACCGAGGCTATGGGATCCAGGCCACAGTGAACTCACAGAACAGGGCCCATGTCATGAAACTGAGCAACCCAGCCATTGGGACCTCAGAGCAGGAGGCCCACATCCCCATGGGGATGGAATTCTGGTAGGAGTGTCCTCGCACCACTGAGAACATATCAGAAAATTTTGGGCGACCAGCAGTTAGGGCCTGACGCCAGAGGACCCTCATCACCAAGGGAAGGAGGCTCCCAGCAGGCTCCAACTGCCACCAGAGGGCTGACGTCGCCAAGGCGATGTGTGCCAACCAGGCACGAATGACCTCACAGCAGAGGGCCCACCTCACAGAAGGGTGAGGAACACAGCCAGGATCAGACTCTCACCAGAGGGCCCACATCACCAAGGGGATGGGAACCAGGCAGGAGTGTCCCCACACCAGTGGGACAACATCATCGAAAGGTGAGGATCCCAGCACATGTGTCCTCAAACCAGAGGAACCACATCACCAAGGGGTTCGGAATGAGGCTGGCAGGACTGGCCTCACAACACAGGGTCCATAGAATATAAAAGTTGAGGAATCCAGCAGTTGGAACCTCCCAGCAAGTGGCCCAGAGCACCGAGGCTATGGGATCCAGGCCGCAGTGAACTCACAGCAGAGGGCCCACATCATGAACCTGTGAGCAGCCCAGCTGTTGGGACCTCAGAACAGAAGGCCCACATCCCCATTGGGATGGGAACCTGGCAGGAGTGGCTTTGCACCACTTAGCACATATCAGAAAATGTTAGGAGCCCAGCAGTTAGGGCCTGATGCCAGGGGGCCCTCATAACTGAGGGGAGGAGACTCCCAGCAGGTTCCAACTGCCAACAGAGGGACCACGTCTACAAGGTGGCATGCGCCAGCCAGGCAGTAGTGACCTCACAGCAGAGGGCCTATCTCACAGAAGGGTGAGGAACCGAGGCAGGATGAGACTCTCACCAGAGGGCCCACAACACCAAGGGGATGGGAACCAGTCAGGACTGTCCTCCCACCAGTGGGGCCACATCATCGAAAGGTGAGGAACCCAGCACATGTGGCCTCATATCAGAGGACATACATCACAAAGGGGATGGGAGTGAGGCAGGTAGGAGTAGCCTAAAAACAGAGGGCCCAAAGAATAAAAAAAGTGAGGAATCCAGCATTTGGAACCTCCCAGCAGGCGGCCGAGAGCACAGAAGCTATGGGATGCAGGCAGGAGTTAACTAACACCAGAGAGCCCACATCATGAAACTGTGAGCAACCCAGGCATTGGGACCTCAGAGCAGAAAGCCCACATCCCCATGGGGATGGGAACCTGACAGGAGTGTCCTGGCATCACTGGGCTCACATCAGAAAACGTGGGGAGCCCAGCAGTTAGAGCCTGATGCTAGAGGGCCGTCATCACCGAGGGCAGGAGGCTCCCAGCAGGTTCCATGTGCCAACAGAGGGCCCACGTCGCCAAGGTGATGTGTGCAAGTCAGGCAGGATTGACCTCACAGCAGAGGGCCTACCTCACAGAAGAGTGAGGAACCCAGCCAGGATAAGACTGTCACCAGAAGGCCCACATCACCAAGGGGATGGGAACCAGACAGGAGTGTCCTCACACCAGTGGGGCCACATCATTGAAAGTTGCCTAACCCAGCACATGTGGCCTCAAACCAGAAGACCCACATCACGAAGGGGTTGCGAGTGAGGCAGGCAGGAGGAGCATCACAACACAGGACCCATAGAATACAAAAGTTGAGGAATCGAGCAGTTGGAACCTCCCAGCAGGCAGCCAAGACCACAGAGGCTATGGGATCCAGGCCACAGTGAACTAACACCAGAGAGCCCACATCATGAAATTGTGATCAACCCAGCCGTTGGAACCTCAGAGCAGAAGGCCCACATCCCCATGGGGATGGGAACCTAAGAGGAGTGCTTGAGCAACACTGGGCTCACTAAGAAAAGTTGGGGAGCCCAGCAGTTAGGGCCTGACGTCAGAGGGCCCTCATCACAGAGCTGAGGAGGCTCCCAGCAGGGTCCAATTGCCACCAGAGGGCTCATGTCAACAAGGCGAGGTGAGCAACCCAGGCAAGAGTTACCTGATAGTAGAGGGCCCACCTCACAGATGGGTGAGGAACCCAGCCAGGATCAGACTCTCACCAGAGGGCCCACATCACAAAGGGGATGGGACCCAGTCAGGATTATCCTCACACCAGTGGGGCCTCATCATCTTAAGGTGAGGAACCCAGCACATGTGTCCTCAAACCAGAGGACCCACATCACCAAGGGCCTTGGAGTGAGGCAGGCAGGAGTAGCCTCACAACACAGGGCACATAATATAAAAAACGTGAGGATTCCAGCATTTAGACCTTCCAGCAGGCGGCCCAGAACACCGAGGCTATGGGATCCAGGCCACAGTGAACTCACAGCAGAGGGCCCACATCACAAAACTGTGAGCAACCCAGGAGTTGAGACCTCAGCGCAGAAGGACCACATCCCCATGGGAATGGGAACCTGGCTGGAGTGTCCTCGCACCACTGGGCGCACATCAGAAAATGTGGGGAGCCCACCATTTAGGGCCTGACGCCAGAGGGCCGTCATCACCGAGAGGAGGAGGCGCCCTGCATGCTCCAACTGCCACCAGAGGGCTCACGTCTCCAAGGTGACGTGTGCCAGCCAGGCAGGAGTGACCTCACAGCAGAGGGCCTACCTCACAGAACGTTGAGGAACCCAGCCAGGATTAGACTCTCGCCAGAGGGCCCACCTCACCAAGGGGATGGGAACCAGGCAGGAGTGTCCTCACACGAGTGGGGTCACATCATCGAAAGGTGAGGAACGCAGCACATGTGGCCTCAAGCCATAGGACAGTCATCACCAAGGGGCTGGCAGTGAGGCAGGCAGGAGGAGCCTCACAACAGAGGGCACATAGAATAAAAAAGTTGAGGAATCCAGCAGTTGGAACCTCCCAGCAGGCGGCTCAGAGCACCGATGATAAGGGATCCTTGCCGGAGTGAACTCACAGCAGAGGGCCCACATCATGGTACTGTGAGCAAGCCAGCCGTTTTGACCTCAGAGCAGAAGGCCCATATCGCCATGGGGATGGGAACCTGGCAAGAGTGTCCTCACTCACTTGGCGCACATCAGAAAATGTGGGGAGCCCAGCAGTTATGGCCTAAGGCAAGAGGGCCCTCATCACCGAGGGGAGGAGGATCCCAGCACACTCCAACTGCCACCAGAGGGCCCACGTCGCCAAGGTGACGTGTGCCAGACAGGCATGATTGACCTCACAGCAGAGGGCCCACCTCACAGAAGGGTGAGGAACCCAGGAGTTGAGACCTCAGAGCAGAAGGCCCACATCCCAATGGGGATGTGAACCTGGCTGGAGTGTCCTCGCACCACTGGGCGCACATCACAAAATGTGGGGAGCCCAGCAGTTAGGGCCTGACGCCAGAGGACCCTCATCACCAAGGAGAGGAGGCTCCCAGCAGGCTCCAAGTGCCACCAGAGGGCTCATGTCCACAAGGCGAGGTGAGCAAGCCAGGCAGGAGTGACCTCACAGCAGACGGCCCACCTCACAGATGGGTGAGGAACCCAGCCAGGATCAGACTCTCAACAGAGGGCCCACATCACCAAGGGGATGTGAACCAGGCAGGAGTCTCCTAAGACCATTGGTCCCACATCATCGAAAGGTGAGGAACCCAGCACATGTGGCCTCAAACCAGACGACACACATCACGAAGGGGCTGGGAGTGAGGCAGGCAGGAGGATCCTCACAACAGAGGGCCCCAAAAATTAAAAAAGTGAGGAATCCAGCAGTTGGAACCTCCCAGCAGGCGGCCAAGAGCACAGAGGCTATGGGATCCAGGCCTCTGTGAACACCAGAGAGCCCACATCATGAAAATGTGAACAACCCAGCCGTTGGGACCTCAGAGCAGAAGGCCCACATCTCCATGGAGATGGGATCCTAAGAGGAGTGCCAAAGCATCACTGGGCTCCCTAAGAAAAGTTGGTGAGCCCAGCAGTTAGGGCCTGACGCAAGAGGGCCCTCATCACCGGGGGGAGGAGATTCCCAGCACGCTCCAACTGCCACCACACGGCTGACTTCACCAAGGCAATGTGTGCCAGCCATGCAGGAGTGACCTATCAGCAGAGGGTCTCCCTCACAGGTGGGTGAGGAACAAAGCCAGGAACAGACTCTCACCAGGGGGTCCACATAACCACGTGGATGAGAACCAGGCAGGAGTGTCCTCACACTAGTGGGGCCACATCATCGAAAGGTGAGGAACCCAGAAAAGGTGGCCACAAACCAGAGGACCCACATCACCAAGGGGTTGAGAGTGAGGTAGGTGTCTGGACGGGCATATTTAACACTCATTTCCCACCAGGAAGAGAAATTAACCAAAGGCTCAGCGTGCCCTGCCAGAAGCAGATTAGGGCCTGAAGCAGTCTTGTGGGTTTGCGGCCAGCTCACAAGAAAGCGAGTTGAAGAAAGGAGCTCAGGGGCCCTGTAATTCACAAACCTGGAGAGTTATAAATGACAGATAACGTCCAAAAATATATTGAAGTAAGGCTGCGAAGAGGACTTGAAAGCGGGGCAGAATTTCAGGAAACCGATTTCAGGAGGTAGACTGGATTTGCATTTAAAGCATAGGAAAAGAGGCAGAACATCGACAATGATGCACTTGGCAACAAAGGGCGTATGAGTTTGTTCCTGAATATATTCAGGAAAAAACACATACGCCCTTTTTGGCAAACCAAGCAAGCTTGCAATGGAAATCCGAACTATGAGTGTCACTTCCCCCCGGTCTAAAGGGCCATCTGAGAAAAGTGTAAAATCCAGAAAGGCAAGACAGGCCATGGGGAAAAAGGAGCCTTGTTATGCTGATGGGCGGGATGTAAATTGCCAACAGCCACTCTGGAGAAGTGTATGGTGTTTCCTGATACATCTGAAAAACAAAGCAACAGAGTCTAGGGCATTTCCACTTATGGTCCTATAGCTTAGGGAAATTAAAATCAAAAAGACACAGCCACCCCAAAATTTGGGACGGCTCTGTTTACAGGAACCTCTTCTACAGTACGAGTTAAATATCCCAGAGAACAAATAATTGATAAAGAAGTTGTGGTACTTACGTACAACAGAATACCACTCAGCAATGAAATCTGTGTCACCAGGCCTGTACCAGCATAATGAGTGGATTGAGGCATGATGATTCTAAGTGAAATAAGTCACACAGAAAAAGAAACATCATAAGGTATCACTAATGCACGGAATGTAAACTTGGCTACACATGAACTGAATTACAAAACAGAACAGGGTCTCAAGATTAGAAAACCAACTTATGCTTGCTTAAGGGGAAAGGTGAGTTAAGGGGGTGCTGCATAAAACCAGAGTTTGAAATTAGCACAGATACCGTTCCATAAGCCAAATATGTAATAGACAAGACCTACCCCCTGCTCAACGAAATGGACTCAACAATGAGGTATCACCTCACACCTGTTAGAATGGGCATCATCTGAAAATCTACAAACAACAAATGCTGGAAAGGGTGTGGAGAAAAGGAACCCTCTTCCACTATTGTTGGGAATATAAATTGATACATTCACTATGGAGAACAATATGGAGTTTCTTAAGAAACTAATAATAGAATTACCATATGATACAGCAATCCCAGGACTGGACATATACCCAGACAAAACCATAAATCAAAAAGAGACATTCACCGCAATGTTCATTGCATCACTATTTACAATATCGAGGTAATGGAAGCAACCTAAATGCCCACAGACAGACGAATGCATAAAGCTGTGGTACATATATAAAATGGAATATTACTAAGCCATGAAAGGAATGAAATTGGGTCATTTGTAGAGACGTCGATGGATCTAGAGACTGTCATACAGAGTGAAGTAAGTCAGAAAGAGAAAAACAAATCTTGTATATTCATGCATATATGTGGAACCTAGAAAAACTGTACAGATTAACCGTTTTGCAAGGCATAAATAGAGCAACAGATATAGACAACAATCGTATGGACAACAAGGGGGGAAAGCTCTTGGAGGGGTGGTGGTGGGAGGAGTTGAGAGATTGGGATTGGCATGTAAACATTTATATGTATAAAATAGATAACCAATGAGAACCTGCTGTATAAAAATATAAAATAAAATTCAAAATTAAAAAGAAATAAAATTTAAAAAATAAAACAGAAAAAACAATTATTCCCTTCACATACATGTATTTATATGAATAAATTATTTCCATGCTTATATCTGTAAATACAAAAAAGAGGAATAAAATCTACCTTGAACCAAAAACGAAAAAGAGAAAAAAAAAACAGAACCCACCAGTTACTCAGAGGAAAACCGTATCAGGGCACTTGCTCCAGTTGTAAACAATTCTGAAGTTGGTCAGTGGTGGGGAATCATCTCCCATTCAGCCAGCAGCCCCCACACAACAAGCGTCCTCATTGCAAAGCTGGGGCACCGTGCCGAGGCATCTGTGAGTAAACGTGAGCTGAGCCCCAGGCCAGTTGCTGCTGAACTGTTCCCGCCCTTCCCAGGTAAAACACCTGAATATATACAAGGACTTGAAAGCCTAGAGGAAGGGCCATGGAGCCACACGAGTGACAGCATGCCAGCTGACTTGGTGCCTGCAGGCCAGCCAGGATGGTCCTGGCCCTGGGTGCTCTTCTGGAAGATTTCCATTTCCCTGCCTGAGATACCCGTCCTGTCCCTGCCCCTACTGCTTTTTTCCTTCCTCACCTCTGCCCAGGGAGAAATTCCAGCAGCAGGTATGGGTGACACATCCTCTTCTTTAGCAGGTGGCAGCCTGGCAACTGCTGCAGAAAGTCCAGCAGAGCCCCACTCACACTGGGCCACCCACAAAGCCGTGGCTTCTCACTCCCTCCCACCAGCCCAGCCCCGAGACTGCTGACAGGGCAGAGAAAATGGCGTCAGGCACAGCTGCAGGGGCTTTTGCTGCCTGGAGTGGTATTTATATTGATCTCAACCCAGGCACACCTGGGGAGGGCTGGCCGGCATGGTAAGGCTGCCCAGGTAGCCAATCATCACCCCTCAGGGGCTCACAGTTGCAGAAAATGGAACTTGCTGAACCGGCCAGGTCCAAGGAACAGGTGTGGGCTCCTGAGAGTCAGGATAGACAAGGGGCTGCAGCTTTGGCTTGTTTTCTAATCATTTTATCTGGCCCATGAGTGGGAGACAACTTCAAGAAAACCCTCTCCTAATGAGAGGAACCCAGGAGTCAGGGAGAGGAGGGGTGGGTGGTGGTTGGAGACAGAGGCCTGGTGCCCTGGGTGCAGTGGAAGTCTCTGGAAGACCAGGTGGAAGGAGGCCACACAGAGTGATGCCCAGGGTCACAGACCTGTCGGAGCTGCTGTTTGTTAGTTCAAGTCCTGCTCTGAGGTGCTCTGTGTCAGCTCTGAGTGACAGGTGAGCTGGGGGTGCTCTTCAATGAGGGCTATGTGCACGGTTCCTGTGTGCCCAGCCCTGCCACGGTACCTGCAAGGGTAGCTCTGTATCCTGGGAGGGGCCTGACCATGAGAGCCCCGTGGGCTGGGTTGGGGGTGGGGTACCTGCCCAGGAGAGCTCCATATCCTGGGATTGGCCTGACCACGAGAGCCCCATGGGCTGCTGGGGACCTGGTAAAGGATGTCAGGACAGTCAGTGAAGCCACCGAGGATATACCTCCAGTTACTCCTGATTCCTACACCCTGCTGGTCATTCTACCAACCACCAGGACATGGTATTCTGTATTAGTCTTCAATGATGCCTTCTTTTGTATTCCATTAGTCCCAGAGTCACAAGAAATTTTGGCTTGTGAGTGGCAGGACTCAACATACAACTAAAACAATACTTCCGGGCCGTCTTGCCCCAAGGGTTCAAAAATTCCCACACCATCTTTGGGGAAAGCTTAGCTAACGACCGAAAAGTTCTACCTCTGGAAAAGGAAACCCTCCTTCAATATGCAGACGACATTCTGATCGCCAGCCCTACTAAGGAGGCCTCTGAACTACCAAGCCAATAAAGGATAGAAGTTGTCCAAGAAAAAGCTCAAATATCACAGACTGCAGTGACCTGCCTGGGCTTCATTCTCACACAAGGTCAGAGAAGCCCATCCCAGGAAAGGGAAGAAACCATTTGCAGCCTTACCCCTCTCTAAAACTAGAAGACAGCTTAGGGGTTCCTGGGGAGGCCAGGGTTTGCTGCTTCTGGATCCCTAACTACAGTCTACTAGCTGGGCCTCTATATGAAACACTGAAAGGAAAAGATGATGATCCTTTTGAACAGAATCCAGAAGTGGCCTTTCAAGAATGGAAAGAGCAGTCAATTCAGACCCTTGCCCTGGAACTCCCTAATTGAGCTAAACCCTTTGACCTTTCCATTCCCGGTGAAAGGTGAATCGCCATTGGAGAATTAGTGCAAAAACTGGGACCACTTGAAATGGAACAACGCAAGAATGCCATCCAGGTAGGATAAACTACAGTCACCAAGGGGCTTGGCCCACTGCCACATCTGGCCAAGATACTGGCGGTATCTAAAAACCTGGAAATCAGCAGCCCAAAAGGCCACCTCCCTCCTAAGGGAAAAGGACCCCACGTGGTGATCCTAATCACCAACCATGCCCTGAAGTTGCAGGGTTCGCTCCGTGGGCACACCGACCTCGAGTGAGGAGGCCCTCCAACTCCAACATCCAGAGAGATAACCGGGGGCAACAGGGCACCATGACGACTCGTGTGAACATCACTTGACCTGGAGTTTCTCTCATAAAACAACAATAGCGTGTCCCGAAGGAGTAGACTACTGCTTGCAGGACTTCCTGCACCCAGAGGGGAGCTAATAATCTTGGCGGGGGAACCGTATATCACACTGTCACCATAGAAAAGCCTACAGACACCGTGATGATGGTGGCCAATAAGACCGGCTGGACTCCTGTTTACTTCAAAAGGCTGTTAACTCAGTGGCCATCATGGTCCTTGATCACCACTGACCCTGGACTGTCTGGGAGTTGAGCGGGCAGGGCTCTGACACCTGGTGCTGTTTTTACGTTAATTCAGGGGCCTAATTGAAGAAAGAGCAGACTACTGGTCAGAGCATCTAGGCTGGCAGAAACGGTCAGCCTAAGGTGGCCGAACAAATGTGGGGCGGGGTGAAACCGGCCCCCACAGCGTCTCTGCACATCTCTTTCCTGGACCCTTAAAGGTCATTAGAATCTATAACACTTCCAATGCTGGTGCTCAGGCGGACGAGCAGGGAGGCAGGGGTCCTGGGGCCAATCAACGTCACCTGGAGGCTGCTGGGGAGAAGTTCTGACCCTCGTCCCCTGGTATGAGGGCTCCCAACTCAGCACTCAGCAGTTACAGAAGAAGGGTCTGCACCCTCAGCACTCCAAGAATGAGGAACGGGACAAAAGGCAGAGGAGGGGTTTGTCCCCAGCAAAGCCCATTAAAAATCCCTGGGAGATAAAAATAGAATCTGGGCAATAAAGTCAAGTCTGACCTTTTTTATCCTTTGTGCTTTGTCTAATTTCACGTGCTCCTAGGGTCCCGCATGCAGAGGTTCCACACCCGGCACTTCAGACCAGATTTCCTGGTGCAGAATGGCTGGGTCGACACCTCAGCTCCTGGGGCCCAGTGCAGACTCCGAGATATAGAGCCTGAGCTGCAGCCAACCCGGCCCTTGAGAGCTCCGCCCCCTCCCTCCCACTGACTCTGACAGGATCTCTACACAGCAGCCCAGCCCACAGCCCACGGGGTAGTGCATGCTCTCACCTCTCCATTCTCTGATGAAAATATAAAGTTTCCTTTGCTTGGGAACCAAACTCAGTCTCGATCTGTTGGCCCCAATGACACTGGGCAGGAGGACCCTTGTTGGGGTCCACTCTGGAGGATCAGTAACAGAAATTGAGACTATTGTAACTTCAATGAACAGATGTGTGAGCCAAAATGTAGTTAACATAGAACAGTTTATAAGGCTCGGGTAAAATAAGATGTTTCTAACACTTCCATTTGATATTTCCATCACTTTATTATAAGCAAGTTCAGTGAAAAGCTTTGTCTTATTTGTCAGGTCAATATTAGAGAAATGAAGTGATTTCTTTCCAAGGATGTACATCTAATAATCTTGGTTAAATCTTCAATCTTGTTTTAAATGCTTTTCCATTGAAAATGATACCTCTCTTTCAGCTCCCCCATTTCTGAGAAGTATAAAATCTTATAATTTATTATTACCAAAGGGGAAAGGTGGGAGGAGGGATAAATTAACAGTTTGGAATTAACACATACACACTGCTATGTATAAAATAGATCATCAACAAGGAACTACTGTATAGCACAGGGAACTACACTCAATATTGTGCAATAACCTATAAGGGGAAATAATCGGAAAAAGAACAGATATTTTTATTGACATCATCTATCAATGACAGTTAAAGTGTAACCTAAGGGAAGCCAGTGGTGAGTGCTTCTGACCCTGAAGACTTCAGTCATCTAAAGTTTGCACTCTGCCTACTTCCCAAGGCCCTTAATGAACATATGTGTAGCCGTAGCTTAAAAAACTCCCCAGTTTGGGTTTCGGGGAGACACTGATTTTGAAAAAGCCCTGGTGTTCTCCTTACATGAATGGGACTCTTCCTACTGCTAAAACATGTCTGTCACATCCAGAGGATGGTATACCGTCTGATCGGGAAGAGTTTGGAAAAGGCATCTCATCTCCTCATCTCCTGGTGCTCGGGTTCACCCCTCCAGCGTCTTTACTAACAGTCTCCCCACTTGGAGATGTCAACACTGTCAACATCCCGTTGCGTACAGTTTGGAATTTGTCCAGAGGATGAAGCGGAAGGATGAGGAACAATGAGAGACAAGTCCTAGGTGTTCAGACAGGCACATGTCACTCTAATTTCCAATCAGGAAGATGAATTGACCAAAGGCTAGGGTTGCCCATGGAAACAGTATAGGGCTTGAGGAAATCCCACTGCTTTGTGGCCAGTTCCCATAAACACAAGTTGAACAATGGAACTCAGGGGCAGTAAAATTCATGAAACTGCAGAGTTGAAAATATCTATCACTGAAAAATGTCTTGAGGAAAGTCAGAGAAAAGGATTGGCAAGCAAGGGAGAATGGCAGGAAAGGGATTTGAGGAGGTAGAAAGGACTCGCCATTAAGCACAAGAAAAGGGGCTGAACATTGCCGACATTGCAGTTGGCCAAAAAGGCTGTATGTGTTTTTTTCTGTATATATTCAAGAAAAGGGCATACACTTTTTTAGCCAACCAAACAGGTGGGCACTGGAAATCAATACTACAAAAGATATCACTTCGCATCAGTCAGAAGAGCCATCCTCATAAAGTGTAAACGCCAGAAATGCAGGACAGGGCAAGGAGAAGAGGGAGCCCTGTGAGGCTTATAGTGGAAATGTATATTGCCAACGGCCATTCTGGAGAAGTGTATTGTGTTTACTAAAGCATCTAAAAAATGAGCTACAGAGCATAGGGCACTTGCACTCATGGGCGTATATCTTGGGAAAAACAAAAATCGAGAGGACACAGGCACCCCAATGTTTACTGCCCCTCTGTTTAAAAGATCCTCGACTAGGATATAACTTAAATGTCTCTGGAGGGAAAAAATGGATAGAGATGTGGTACTTATGTAGAGTGGAATATTACTCAGCCTGGAAATCAATGAAATATGGCCAGTTGTAACAACTCCGGAGGAGTTACGTATGATCATTCTAAGTGACATAATTCAAAAAGAAAAAGACACATATCATAAGATATCACTTAAAGGTGGAATCCAAAATGGCTACACATGAAATAAATTACAAAACAAAAACATAGTCAAATATGTAGAAAACACGCGTGAGGCTGCTAAACGGGAAAGGTGGGGAGGGGTGAGGCATCATCCAGGAGGTTGAAATTAGCAAAGATACCATTCTAAATACCAAACTGATAATCAACAAGGCCTACACGGTAGCTAAAAGAACTGCACTCAGCACACTCAAGTCACCGGAAAAGAATATCTATGACTGGTAAGAATCTGAAAAAGAATTTATTGATGTCTCTCTGTACGTGAATCAAGTGGATGTACAGCAGCAAGAAACAGAGCTTTGAAAATCAGCTGTAACCAATATAGTAATAAATTGAAAAAAATAAACGACAGAGAGACAGAGAAAACCTCTTACAACTTTTCCTCAGGGACGGTGATGCAACATGGATTGAACACATCTAGACCCACAGCAGGATGAGACATAAGGCTGGAAACTGTTCGCGCTAAGAGAAATGTGAGGTTGGGTGAGGAAATGCACACCCTTTAAAGTAATACTACCTGGTACCCATTCAATGGGTCCCAAATCTGCGGGTTCAAGGAATCTTCCTACAGCTAAAACATGCATGGAAAACCCAGAGGACTGTACACCATGTGATCGGGAGATGTGTCTAAAATGCACCTCATTTATCCTCTCCTGGTGCTCCTGTTCATCATTCCAGCCACGTTACTTAGAATCTCCCCACTTAGAGAATCAGCACATTTAAACTTCTGTTTCACACATTTTGCAAATTGTGAGGAGGATGAACGGGAACAGGGGGAACCAATGAGAGAATAGTTGTAGGGGTTTGGACGGGCACATGTCACTCTAATTTCCCATTAAGAATAAGAATTAAAAAAAGGCTCAGCCCGCCTCGCCGGAGCCAAAATAGGGCCTGAAGCAATCCTGCGGTTTTGAGGCCAGCTCACAAAAGAGCAACTTAAAAAATGGAGCTCAGGGTCACTGCAATTCACAAACCTGCAGAGTTATAAATGAAAACTAACGTCCAAAAATATGTTGAGGTAAGGCAAAGAAGAGGATCTGAATGCAAGACAGAATTGCAAGAAACAGATTTCAAGAGATAGATTGGACTCGCCTTTAAAGCACATGAAAAGCGGCAGAATTTCGACAACGATGCAGTTGGCCCAAAAGGGAGTATGCGTTTTTTCCTGAATATATCCAGGAAAAAACGCATACGCACTTTATGGGCAACCAAGCAAGCAAGCAATGCAAATGTGCACAACAAAGAAGTCTCATTTCCCACCGGTCAAAAGGGCCATCCGAAAAAATTGTAAACACCAGAAATGCAGGACAGGCCATGGAGAACAGGGAGCCTTTATACGCTGATGGACAGTGTGTGAACTGCCGAGAGCCACTCTGGAGAAGTGTATGGTGGTTCCTAAATCATCTAAAAAACAGAGCGACAGAGCATAGGGCACTTCCAATCACGGGAGTATATCTAGGGAAGTCTAAAAATCAACAAGACACAAGCACACCACAGTTTAGGGCTACTCTGTTTACAAGAACCTCAACTTCAGTACACCTTAAATATCCCAGGAAAGAGAACAATGGATAAAGAAAATGTGGTACTTATGTACAATGGAATATCTCTTCACCATGAAATCAATGTAATAAGGCTAGTAGAAGGATAAAGAGTGGATTTAGGTCCGATAATACTACTTGAAATAAGTCAAACAGAAAAAGAAACATATCATAAGATATCACTTATAGAGGGAGGATAAATATGGCTGCACAAAAAATGAATTACAAAACAGAACAGTGTCTCACATTTAGAAAACACACTTATGTCAGCTTAAGGGGAAAGGAGAGGTGGGGTGATGCATAAAACCAGAGTTTGAAATTAGCACAGATACCGTTCAATAAACCAAATAGGTATCAGACAAGATCTACACCTTGCTCAATGAACTGGCCTCAACACACCCTATACACCGCAGAGAAATATATCTGAGTAATAAGAATCTTAAAACCCATGTATTGATATCTCTCCATAAGGGAATCAAGTGTGCACAGAGCGGCACAAACACAGTAGTGAAAATGAGCTAAACCCCATTATAGAAATAAATTTTAAAACCAAAACGCAGAAACAATGAAAGAGAGAAAAATTCTTACAAAATTCGCTCAGGGGCTGTGATGCAACCTGGAATGACCACATATAAACCCACAGCTGGATAAGACATAAGGCTGGACACTTGGGGCTGAAAGGATTGGTGAGCTTTGGTGAGCAACTGCCGAAAGTTTAATGCAATACTTCATGCTACTTATTCCAAGGGTCCCAACACTCCAAGTTGAAGGGAATCTTCCTAGAGCTAAACCATGCATGGGAAATCCAGCAGATGGTATACCATATGATCGGGAAAGGTTTCTAAAATGCACCTCATTTTCCTCTCCTGGGGCTCCGGATCAACATTCCAGCCACTTTACTAACAACATCTCCACATGGAGAGTCAATGCCTTTAAGTTCCGGAATCGCACAGTCTGCAGTTAGTGCGGAAAATGAATGGGAATAGGGGGAACCAGTGAGAAAATAGCTGTAGCGGTTTCAATGGGCACATGTCACTCTAATTTCACATCAGGAGGAAGAATTAACCAAAGGCAGAGCAAGGCGTCCCAGAAGAAGAATAGGTCCTGAAGAAATCCTGTGGATATGAGGCAAGATCACAAAAATAAGAGCTGAAAAATGGAGCTAAGGGCCATTGCAATTCAAAAACCTGCAGAGTTATGAAGGCCAACTATTTTCCAAAAGTATATTGAGGTAAGGCTATGAAGAGGCACTGAGAGCAAGGCAGAACTGCAGGTAACCGATTGCAGGAGGTAGAATGGAATTGCATGTAAAGCATAGGAAAAGAGGCAGAACGTCCACAATGATGCACTTGGCCAAAAAGGGCGTATGCGTTTTTTCCTGAATATATTCAGGAAGAAACGCATACGCCCTTTCTGGCCAACCAAGCAAACTCGCAAACGAAATCTGCACTACAATGAAGTCTCACTTCACCCCGGTCAAAGGGCCATCTGAAAAAAGTGTAAAATCCAGAAAGGCAGGAGAGGCCATGGAGAACTGGGAGCCTTGTTATGCTGATGGGTGGGATGTAAATTGCCAACAGCCACTCTGGAGAAGTGTATGGTGTTTCCTGAAACATCCAAAAAACAAAGCAACAGAGCTGAGGGCACTTCCAATTACGGTCCTATAGCTTAGGGAAATTAAAATCAAAAAGACACAGCTACCCCAAAGTTTGGGACGGCTCTGTTTATAAGAACCTCGTTTACGGTACAGGTTCAATATCGCAGAAAGCGAAAATTGGATAAAGAAGTTGTGGTACTTACGTACAATGCAATATCACTCAGCAATGAAATCTATGTCATCAGGCCCGTGACAGCATAATGAGTGGATTCAGGTATGATGATTCTAAGAGAAATAAGTCACACAGAAAAAGAAACATCATAAGATATCACTACTACACGGAATGTAAACTTGGCTACACAGAAACTGAATTACAAAACAGAACAGCGTCTCAAATGTAGAAAACCAACTTATGCTTGCTTAAGGGGAAAGGTGAGTTGGGGTGCGGCATAAAACCACAGATTGAAATTAGCACAGATACCGTTCCATAAGACAAATATGTAATAGACAAGAGCTACTCCTTGCTCAACGAAGTGGACTCAACACCCAATATTAAACGCCTAAGAATATACCTGACTAGTAAGAATCTTAAAACCTATGGATTTATATGTCTCCGAAAGAGAATCAATTGTGTGTACAGCGGCATAAACACAGCAGTGATAGGATTGGTGAGGTTCGGTGAGCAAATGCAGACCCTTTGAAGTCATATTGCATGGTACCCATTCCATAGGTCTCAACTCTCCATGTTTAAGGGATTTTTCCTTCAGCTAAATCATGCATGTGGAACCCAGAGTATAATCCACCGTGTGATCGGGAAACGTGTTCAAATGTGTCTCAGTTTTCGTCCCCTGGTACTCGGGTGCAACATTCCAGACGCTTTACTAACACTCTCCCCACTTGGAGAGTCAGTGCCTTTAACCTCTTGTTTGGCCCAGTTTGCAATTTCTGCGTAAGATAAACAGGAAGAGGGAGAACCAATGAGAGACTAGGTGGAGGTGTCTGGACGGGCAAATTTAACTCTCCTTTCCCCCCAGGAAGAGGAATTAACCAAAGGCTCAGCGTGCCATGCCGGAACCACACTAGGGCCCGAAGCAATCCTGCGGTGTTGCGGCCAGCTCACAAGAAAGCGAGTTGAAGAAAGGAGCTCAGGGGCACTGTAATTCACAAACCTGCAGAGTTATAAATGACAGCCATCTTCCAAAAATATATTAAAGTAAGGCTGCCAAGAGGTGTTGAAAGCGGGGCAGAATTGCAGAAAACCGATTTCAGGAGGTAGACTGGAATTGCATGTAAAGCATAGGAAAAGAGGCAGAACGTCCACAATGATGCACTTGGCCAAAAAGGGTGTATGCGTTTTTACCTGAATATATTCAGGAAAAAACGCATACGCCCTTTTTGGCCAACCAAGCAAGCTTGCAAAGGAAATCTGCACTACAATGAAGTCTCACTGCCCCCCGGTCAAAAGGGTCATCTGAAAAATGTGTAAAATCCAGAAAGGCAGGACAGGCCATGGAGAACTGGGAGCCTTGTTGTGCTGATGGGCGGGATGTAAATTGCCAACAGCCACTCTGGAGAAGTGTATGGTGTTTCCTGAAACATCCAAAGAACCAAGCAACAGAGCCTAGGGCATTTCCACTTATGGTCCTTTAGCTTAGGGAAATAATAATCAAAAAGACACAGCCTCCCCAAAGTTTGGGACGGCTCTGTTTACAAGAACCTCGTTTACGGTATAGGTTCAATATCGCAGAAAGCGAAAAATGGATAAAGAAATTGTGGTACTTACGTACAATGCAATATCACTCAGCAATGAAATCTATGTCATCAGGCCCATGACAGCATAATGAGTGGATTCAGGTATGATGATTCTAAGAGAAATAAGTCACACAGAAAAAGAAACATCATAAGATATCACTACTACACGGAATGTAAACTTGGCTACACAGAAACTGAATTACAAAACAGAACAGCGTCTCAAATGTAGAAAACCAACTTATGCTTGCTTAAGGGGAAAGGTGAGTTGGGGTGCGGCATAAAACCACAGATTGAAATTAGCACAGATACCGTTCCATAAGCCAAATATGTAATAGACAAGAGCTACTCCTTTCTCAACGATGTGGACTCAACACCCAATATTAAACGCCTAAGAATATACCTGACTAGTAAGAATCTTAAAACCTATGGATTTATATGTCTCCGAAAGAGAATCAAGCGTGTGTACAGTGGCATAAACGCAGCAGTGATAGGATTGGTGAGGTTCGGTGAGCAAATGCAGACTCTTTGAAGTCATATTGCATGGTACCCATTCCATGGGTCTCAACTCTCCATGTTTAAGGGATTCTTCCTTCAGCTAAAACATGCATGTGGAACCCAGAGTACGATCCACCGTGTGATCGGGAAACGTGTTCAAATATGTCTCAGTTTTCGTCCCCTGGTACTCGGGTGCAACATTCCAGTCGCTTTACTAACACTCTCCCCACTTGGAGAGTCAGTGTCTTTAACCTCCTGTTTGGCCCAGTTTGCAATTTCTGTGGAAAATGAACAGGAATAGGGAGAACCAATGAGAGACTAGGTGGAGGTGTCTGGGCGGGCAAATTTAACTCTCATTTCCCACCAGGAAGAGGAATTAACCAAAGGCTCAGCATGCCGTGCCAGAACCAAACTAGGGCCTGAAGCAATCCTGCGGTGTTGCGGCCAGCTCACAAGAAAGCGAGTTGAAGAAAGGAGCTCAGGGGCACTGTAATTCACAAACCTGCAGAGTTATAAATGACAGCTATCTTCCAAAAATATATTGCAGTAAGGCTGCCAAGAGGAGTTGAATGCGGGGCAGAATTGCAGGGAACCGATTTCAGGAGGTAGACTGGAATTGCATGTAAAGCATAGGAAAAGAGGCAGAACGTCCACAATGATGCACTTGGCCAAAAAGGGCGTATGCGTTTTTTCCTGAATATATTCAGGAAAGAACGCATAGGCCCTTTTTGGCCAACCAAGCAAGCTTGCAAAGGAAATCTGCACTACAATGAAGTCTCACTGCCCCCCGGTCAAAAGGGCTATCTGAAAAAAGTGTAAAATCCAGAAAGGCAGGACAGGCCATGGAGAACTGGGAGCCTTGTTATGCTGATGGGCGGCATGTAAATTGCCAACAGCCACTCTGGAGAAGTGTATGGTGTTTCCTGAAACATCCAAAAAAACAAAGCAACAGAGCCTAGGGCACTTCCACTTATGGTCCTATAGCTTAGGGAAATTAAAATCAAAAAGACACAGCCACCCCAAAGTTTGGGCCGGCTCTATTTACAAGAACCTCGTTTACGGTACAAGTTCAATATCACAGAAAGCGAAAAATGGATAAAGAAGTTGTGGTACTTACGTACAATGCAATATCACTCAGCAATGAAATCTATGTCATCAGGCCCGTAGCAGCATAATGAGTGGATTCAGGTACGATGATTCTAAGTGAAATAAGTCACACAGAAAAAGAAACATCATAAGATATCACTACTACACGGAATGTAAACTTGGCTACACAAGAACTGAATTACAAAACAGAACAGGGCCTCAAATGTAGAAAACCAACTTATGCTTGCTTAAGGGGAAAGGTGAGTTGGGGTGCTGCATAAAACCAGAGATTGAAATTAGCACAGATACCGTTCCATAAGCCAAATATGTAATAGACAAGAGCTACTCCTTGCTCAACGAAGTGGACTCAACACCCCATATTAAACGCCTAAGAATATACCTGACTAGTAAGAATCTTAAAACCGATGGATTTATATGTCTCCGAAAGAGAATCAAGTGTGTGTACAGCGGCATAAGCGCAGCAGTGATAGGATTGGTGAGGTTCGGTGAGCAAATGCAGACCCTTTGAAGTCATATTGCATGGTACCCATTCCATGGGTCTCAACTCTCCAGGTTTAAGGGATTCTTCCTTCAGCTAAAACATGCATGTGGAACCCAGAGTATGATCCACCGTGTGATCGGAAAACGTGTTCAAATGTGTCTCAGTTTTCGTCCCCTGGTACTCGGGTGCAACATTCCAAATGCTTTACTAACACTCTCCCCACTTGGAGAGTCAGTGCCTTTAAACTCCTGTTTGGCCCAGTTTGCAATTTCTGTGGAAAATGAACAGGAATAGGGAGAACCAATGAGAGACTAGGTGGAGGTGTCCGGACGGGCAAATTTAACTCTCATTTCCCACCAGGAAGAGGAATTAACCAAAGGCTCAGCGTGCCATGCCGGAACCACACTAGGGCCCGAAGCAATCCTGCGGTGTTGCGGCCAGCTCACAAGAAAGCGAGTTGAAGAAAGGAGCTCAGGGGCACTGTAATTCAGAAACCTGCGGAGTTATAAATGACAGCTATCTTCCAAAAATATATTGCAGTAAGGCTGCCAAGAGGAGTTGAATGCAGGGCAGAATTGCAGGGAACCGATTTCAGGAGGTAGACTGGAATTGTATGTAAAGCATAGGAAAAGAGGCAGAACGTCCACAATGATGCACTTGGCCAAAAAGGGCGTATGCGTTTTTTCCTGAATATATTCAGGAAAAAACGCATACGCCCTTTTTGGCCAACCAAGCAAGCTTGCAAAGGAAATCTGCACTACAATGAAGTCTCACTGCCCCCCGGTCAAAAGGGCTATCTGAAAAAAGTGTAAAATCCAGAAAGGCAGGACAGGCCATGGAGAACTGGGAGCCTTGTTATGCTGATGGGCGGCATGTAAATTGCCAACAGCCACTCTGGAGAAGTGTATGGTGTTTCCTGAAACATCCAAAAAACAAAGCAACAGAGCCTAGGGCTCTTCCACTTATGGTCCTATAGCTTAGGGAAATTAAAATCAAAAAGACACAGCCACCCCAAAGTTTGGGCCGGCTCTGTTTACAAGAACCTCGTTTACGGTACAAGTTCAATATCACAGAAAGCGAAAAATGGATAAAGAAGTTGTGGTACTTACGTACAATGCAATATCACTCAGCAATGAAATCTATGTCATCAGGCCCGTAGCAGCATAATGAGTGGATTCAGGTACAATGATTCTAAGTGAAATAAGTCACACAGAAAAAGAAACATCATAAGATATCACTACTACACGGAATGTAAACTTGGCTACACAAGAACTGAATTACAAAACAGAACAGGGCCTCAAATGTAGAAAACCAACTTATGCTTGCTTAAGGGGAAAGGTGAGTTGTGGTGCTTCATAAAACCAGAGATTGAAATTAGCACAGATACCGTTCCATATGCCAAATATGTAATAGACAAGAGCTACTCCTTGCTCAACGAAGTGGACTCAACACCCCTATTAAACGCCTAAGAATATACCTGACTAGTAAGAATCTTAAAACCTATGGATTTATATGTCTCCGAAAGAGAATCAAGCGTGTGTACAGCGGCATAAGCGCAGCAGTGATAGGATTGGTGAGGTTCGGTGAGCAAATGCAGACCCTTTGAAGTCATATTGCATGGTACCCATTCCATGGGTCTCAACTCTCCAGGTTTAAGGGATTCTTCCTTCAGCTAAAACATGCATCTGGAACCCAGAGTATGATCCACCGTGTGATCGGAAAACGTGTTCAAATGTGTCTCAGTTTTCGTCCCCTGGTACTCGGGTGCAACATTCCAGACGCTTTACTAACACTCTCCCCACTTGGAGAGTCAGTGCCTTTAACCTCCTGTTTGGCCCAGTTTGCAATTTCTTCGGAAGATGAACAGGAATAAGGAGAAGCAATGGGAGACTATCTGTAGGTGTCTGGACGGGCAAATTTAACTCTCATATCCCACCAGGAAGATAAATGAACCAAAGGCTCCGTGTGCCATGCTGGAACTAGATTAGGGCCTGAGGAGATCCTGCGGTGTTGCGGCCAGCTCACAAGAAAGCGAGTTGACGAAAGGAGCTCAGGGGCACTGTAATTCAGAAACCTGCGGAGTTATAAATGACAGCTATCATCCAAAATTATACTGAAGTAAGGCTGCGAAGAGGACTTGAATGCGGGGCAGAATTGCTGGAAACTGATTTCAGAACGTACACGGGAGTAGCTCTTAAAGCATAGGAAAAGAGACAGAACTTGGAAAATAATGCACTTGGCTAAAAAGGGCATATGTGTTTTATCCAGAGCTCTCATAACTGAGGGGAGGAGATTCCCAGCAGGCTCCAAGTGCCACCTGAGGGCTCACATTGCCAAGGCAATGTGAGCATGCCAGGCAGGAGTTACCTCACAGCAGAGGTCCCACCTCACAGAAGGGTGAGAAACCCAGCCAACATCAGACTCTCACCAGAGGGCCCACATCACCAAGGGGATGGGAACCAGGCAGGAGTGTCTTCACATCAGTGGGGCCACATCATCGAAAGCTGAGGTACTCAGCACATGTGTCCTCAAACCAGAGGACCCACATCACCAAGGACCTCGGAGTGAGGCAGGCAGGAGTAGCCTCACAACACTGGGCACATAGAATAAAAAAGTGAGGAATCCAGCAGTTGGAACCTCCCAGCAGGCGGCCCAGAGCACCGAGGCTATGGGATCCAGGCCACAGTGAACTCACAGAACAGGGCCCATGTCATGAAACTGAGCAACCCAGCCATTGGGACCTCAGAGCAGGAGGCCCACATCCCCATGGGGATGGAATTCTGGTAGGAGTGTCCTCGCACCACTGAGAACGTATCAGAAAATTTTGGGCGACCAGCAGTTAGGGCCTGACGCCAGAGGACCCTCATCACCAAGGGAAGGAGGCTCCCAGCAGGCTCCAACTGCCACCAGAGGGCTGACGTCGCCAAGGCGATGTGTGCCAACCAGGCACGAATGACCTCACAGCAGAGGGCCCACCTCACAGAAGGGTGAGGAACACAGCCAGGATCAGACTCTCACCAGAGGGCCCACATCACCAAGGGGATGGGAACCAGGCAGGAGTGTCCCCACACCAGTGGGACAACATCATCGAAAGGTGAGGATCCCAGCACATGTGTCCTCAAACCAGAGGAACCACATCACCAAGGGGTTCGGAATGAGGCTGGCAGGACTGGCCTCACAACACAGGGTCCATAGAATATAAAAGTTGAGGAATCCAGCAGTTGGAACCTCCCAGCAAGTGGCCCAGAGCACCGAGGCTATGGGATCCAGGCCGCAGTGAACTCACAGCAGAGGGCCCACATCATGAACCTGTGAGCAGCCCAGCTGTTGGGACCTCAGAACAGAAGGCCCACATCCCCATTGGGATGGGAACCTGGCAGGAGTGGCTTTGCACCACTTAGCACATATCAGAAAATGTTAGGAGCCCAGCAGTTAGGGCCTGATGCCAGGGGGCCCTCATAACTGAGGGGAGGAGACTCCCAGCAGGTTCCAACTGCCAACAGAGGGACCACGTCTACAAGGTGGCATGCGCCAGCCAGGCAGTAGTGACCTCACAGCAGAGGGCCTATCTCACAGAAGGGTGAGGAACCGAGGCAGGATGAGACTCTCACCAGAGGGCCCACAACACCAAGGGGATGGGAACCAGTCAGGACTGTCCTCCCACCAGTGGGGCCACATCATCGAAAGGTGAGGAACCCAGCACATGTGGCCT
This sequence comes from Leucopleurus acutus, assembly GCF_964270905.1. Lineage (NCBI taxonomy): Eukaryota > Metazoa > Chordata > Mammalia > Artiodactyla > Delphinidae > Leucopleurus > Leucopleurus acutus. The sequence goes on from NW_028139185.1 coordinate 660,384, forward strand.
CATATCAGAGGACATACATCACAAAGGGGATGGGAGTGAGGCAGGTAGGAGTAGCCTAAAAACAGAGGGCCCAAAGAATAAAAAAAGTGAGGAATCCAGCATTTGGAACCTCCCAGCAGGCGGCCGAGAGCACAGAAGCTATGGGATGCAGGCAGGAGTTAACTAACACCAGAGAGCCCACATCATGAAACTGTGAGCAACCCAGGCATTGGGACCTCAGAGCAGAAAGCCCACATCCCCATGGGGATGGGAACCTGACAGGAGTGTCCTGGCATCACTGGGCTCACATCAGAAAACGTGGGGAGCCCAGCAGTTAGAGCCTGATGCTAGAGGGCCGTCATCACCGAGGGCAGGAGGCTCCCAGCAGGTTCCATGTGCCAACAGAGGGCCCACGTCGCCAAGGTGATGTGTGCAAGTCAGGCAGGATTGACCTCACAGCAGAGGGCCTACCTCACAGAAGAGTGAGGAACCCAGCCAGGATAAGACTGTCACCAGAAGGCCCACATCACCAAGGGGATGGGAACCAGACAGGAGTGTCCTCACACCAGTGGGGCCACATCATTGAAAGTTGCCTAACCCAGCACATGTGGCCTCAAACCAGAAGACCCACATCACGAAGGGGTTGCGAGTGAGGCAGGCAGGAGGAGCATCACAACACAGGACCCATAGAATACAAAAGTTGAGGAATCGAGCAGTTGGAACCTCCCAGCAGGCAGCCAAGACCACAGAGGCTATGGGATCCAGGCCACAGTGAACTAACACCAGAGAGCCCACATCATGAAATTGTGATCAACCCAGCCGTTGGAACCTCAGAGCAGAAGGCCCACATCCCCATGGGGATGGGAACCTAAGAGGAGTGCTTGAGCAACACTGGGCTCACTAAGAAAAGTTGGGGAGCCCAGCAGTTAGGGCCTGACGTCAGAGGGCCCTCATCACAGAGCTGAGGAGGCTCCCAGCAGGGTCCAATTGCCACCAGAGGGCTCATGTCAACAAGGCGAGGTGAGCAACCCAGGCAAGAGTTACCTGATAGTAGAGGGCCCACCTCACAGATGGGTGAGGAACCCAGCCAGGATCAGACTCTCACCAGAGGGCCCACATCACAAAGGGGATGGGACCCAGTCAGGATTATCCTCACACCAGTGGGGCCTCATCATCTTAAGGTGAGGAACCCAGCACATGTGTCCTCAAACCAGAGGACCCACATCACCAAGGGCCTTGGAGTGAGGCAGGCAGGAGTAGCCTCACAACACAGGGCACATAATATAAAAAAACGTGAGGATTCCAGCATTTAGACCTTCCAGCAGGCGGCCCAGAACACCGAGGCTATGGGATCCAGGCCACAGTGAACTCACAGCAGAGGGCCCACATCACAAAACTGTGAGCAACCCAGGAGTTGAGACCTCAGCGCAGAAGGACCACATCCCCATGGGAATGGGAACCTGGCTGGAGTGTCCTCGCACCACTGGGCGCACATCAGAAAATGTGGGGAGCCCACCATTTAGGGCCTGACGCCAGAGGGCCGTCATCACCGAGAGGAGGAGGCGCCCTGCACGCTCCAACTGCCACCAGAGGGCTCACGTCTCCAAGGTGACGTGTGCCAGCCAGGCAGGAGTGACCTCACAGCAGAGGGCCTACCTCACAGAACGTTGAGGAACCCAGCCAGGATTAGACTCTCGCCAGAGGGCCCACCTCACCAAGGGGATGGGAACCAGGCAGGAGTGTCCTCACACGAGTGGGGTCACATCATCGAAAGGTGAGGAACGCAGCACATGTGGCCTCAAGCCATAGGACAGTCATCACCAAGGGGCTGGCAGTGAGGCAGGCAGGAGGAGCCTCACAACAGAGGGCACATAGAATAAAAAAGTTGAGGAATCCAGCAGTTGGAACCTCCCAGCAGGCGGCTCAGAGCACCGATGATAAGGGATCCTTGCCGGAGTGAACTCACAGCAGAGGGCCCACATCATGGTACTGTGAGCAAGCCAGCCGTTTTGACCTCAGAGCAGAAGGCCCATATCGCCATGGGGATGGGAACCTGGCAAGAGTGTCCTCACTCACTTGGCGCACATCAGAAAATGTGGGGAGCCCAGCAGTTATGGCCTAAGGCAAGAGGGCCCTCATCACCGAGGGGAGGAGGATCCCAGCACACTCCAACTGCCACCAGAGGGCCCACGTCGCCAAGGTGACGTGTGCCAGACAGGCATGATTGACCTCACAGCAGAGGGCCCACCTCACAGAAGGGTGAGGAACCCAGGAGTTGAGACCTCAGAGCAGAAGGCCCACATCCCAATGGGGATGTGAACCTGGCTGGAGTGTCCTCGCACCACTGGGCGCACATCACAAAATGTGGGGAGCCCAGCAGTTAGGGCCTGATGCCAGAGGGCCCTCATCACCGAGGAGAGGAGGCTCCCAGCAGGCTCCAAGTGCCACCAGAGGGCTCATGTCCACAAGGCGAGGTGAGCAAGCCAGGCAAGAGTGACCTCACATCAGACGGCCTACCTCACAGATGGGTGAGGAACCCAGCCAGGATCAGACTCTCAACAGAGGGCCCACATCACCAAGGGGATGTGAACCAGGCAGGAGTCTCCTAAGACCATTGGTCCCACATCATCGAAAGGTGAGGAACCCAGCACATGTGGCCTCAAACCAGACGACACACATCACGAAGGGGCTGGGAGTGAGGCAGGCAGGAGGATCCTCACAACAGAGGGCCCAAAAAATTAAAAAAGTGAGGAATCCAGCAGTTGGAACCTCCCAGCAGGCGGCCAAGAGCACAGAGGCTATGGGATCCAGGCCTCTGTGAACACCAGAGAGCCCACATCATGAAAATGTGAACAACCCAGCCGTTGGGACCTCAGAGCAGAAGGCCCACATCTCCATGGAGATGGGATCCTAAGAGGAGTGCCAAAGCATCACTGGGCTCCCTAAGAAAAGTTGGTGAGCCCAGCAGTTAGGGCCTGACGCAAGAGGGCCCTCATCACCGGGGGGAGGAGATTCCCAGCACGCTCCAACTGCCACCACACGGCTGACTTCACCAAGGCAATGTGTGCCAGCCATGCAGGAGTGACCTATCAGCAGAGGGTCTCCCTCACAGGTGGGTGAGGAACAAAGCCAGGAACAGACTCTCACCAGGGGGTCCACATAACCACGTGGATGAGAACCAGGCAGGAGTGTCCTCACACTAGTGGGGCCACATCATCGAAAGGTGAGGAACCCAGAAAAGGTGGCCACAAACCAGAGGACCCACATCACCAAGGGGTTGAGAGTGAGGTAGGTGTCTGGACGGGCATATTTAACACTCATTTCCCACCAGGAAGAGAAATTAACCAAAGGCTCAGCGTGCCCTGCCAGAAGCAGATTAGGGCCTGAAGCAGTCTTGCGGGTTTGCGGCCAGCTCACAAGAAAGCGAGTTGAAGAAAGGAGCTCAGGGGCCCTGTAATTCACAAACCTGGAGAGTTATAAATGACAGATAACGTCCAAAAATATATTGAAGTAAGGCTGCGAAGAGGACTTGAAAGCGGGGCAGAATTTCAGGAAACCGATTTCAGGAGGTAGACTGGATTTGCATTTAAAGCATAGGAAAAGAGGCAGAACATCGACAATGATGCACTTGGCAACAAAGGGCGTATGAGTTTGTTCCTGAATATATTCAGGAAAAAACACATACGCCCTTTTTGGCAAACCAAGCAAGCTTGCAATGGAAATCCGAACTATGAGTGTCACTTCCCCCCGGTCTAAAGGGCCATCTGAGAAAAGTGTAAAATCCAGAAAGGCAAGACAGGCCATGGGGAAAAAGGAGCCTTGTTATGCTGATGGGCGGGATGTAAATTGCCAACAGCCACTCTGGAGAAGTGTATGGTGTTTCCTGATACATCTGAAAAACAAAGCAACAGAGTCTAGGGCATTTCCACTTATGGTCCTATAGCTTAGGGAAATTAAAATCAAAAAGACACAGCCACCCCAAAATTTGGGACGGCTCTGTTTACAGGAACCTCTTCTACAGTACGAGTTAAATATCCCAGAGAACAAATAATTGATAAAGAAGTTGCGGTACTTACGTACAACAGAATACCACTCAGCAATGAAATCTGTGTCACCAGGCCTGTACCAGCATAATGAGTGGATTGAGGCATGATGATTCTAAGTGAAATAAGTCACACAGAAAAAGAAACATCATAAGGTATCACTAATGCACGGAATGTAAACTTGGCTACACATGAACTGAATTACAAAACAGAACAGGGTCTCAAGATTAGAAAACCAACTTATGCTTGCTTAAGGGGAAAGGTGAGTTAAGGGGGTGCTGCATAAAACCAGAGTTTGAAATTAGCACAGATACCGTTCCATAAGCCAAATATGTAATAGACAAGACCTACCCCCTGCTCAACGAAATGGACTCAACAATGAGGTATCACCTCACACCTGTTAGAATGGGCATCATCTGAAAATCTACAAACAACAAATGCTGGAAAGGGTGTGGAGAAAAGGAACCCTCTTCCACTATTGTTGGGAATATAAATTGATACATTCACTATGGAGAACAATATGGAGTTTCTTAAGAAACTAATAATAGAATTACCATATGATACAGCAATCCCAGGACTGGACATATACCCAGACAAAACCATAAATCAAAAAGAGACATTCACCGCAATGTTCATTGCATCACTATTTACAATATCGAGGTAATGGAAGCAACCTAAATGCCCACAGACAGACGAATGCATAAAGCTGTGGTACATATATAAAATGGAATATTACTAAGCCATGAAAGGAATGAAATTGGGTCATTTGTAGAGACGTCGATGGATCTAGAGACTGTCATACAGAGTGAAGTAAGTCAGAAAGAGAAAAACAAATCTTGTATATTCATGCATATATGTGGAACCTAGAAAAACTGTACAGATTAACCGTTTTGCAAGGCATAAATAGAGCAACAGATATAGACAACAATCGTATGGACAACAAGGGGGGAAAGCTCTTGGAGGGGTGGTGGTGGGAGGAGTTGAGAGATTGGGATTGGCATGTAAACATTTATATGTATAAAATAGATAACCAATGAGAACCTGCTGTATAAAAATATAAAATAAAATTCAAAATTAAAAAGAAATAAAATTTAAAAAATAAAACAGAAAAAACAATTATTCCCTTCACATACATGTATTTATATGAATAAATTATTTCCATGCTTATATCTGTAAATACAAAAAAGAGGAATAAAATCTACCTTGAACCAAAAACGAAAAAGAGAAAAAAAAAACAGAACCCACCAGTTACTCAGAGGAAAACCGTATCAGGGCACTTGCTCCAGTTGTAAACAATTCTGAAGTTGGTCAGTGGTGGGGAATCATCTCCCATTCAGCCAGCAGCCCCCACACAACAAGCGTCCTCATTGCAAAGCTGGGGCACCGTGCCGAGGCATCTGTGAGTAAACGTGAGCTGAGCCCCAGGCCAGTTGCTGCTGAACTGTTCCCGCCCTTCCCAGGTAAAACACCTGAATATATACAAGGACTTGAAAGCCTAGAGGAAGGGCCATGGAGCCACACGAGTGACAGCATGCCAGCTGACTTGGTGCCTGCAGGCCAGCCAGGATGGTCCTGGCCCTGGGTGCTCTTCTGGAAGATTTCCATTTCCCTGCCTGAGATACCCGTCCTGTCCCTGCCCCTACTGCTTTTTTCCTTCCTCACCTCTGCCCAGGGAGAAATTCCAGCAGCAGGTATGGGTGACACATCCTCTTCTTTAGCAGGTGGCAGCCTGGCAACTGCTGCAGAAAGTCCAGCAGAGCCCCACTCACACTGGGCCACCCACAAAGCCGTGGCTTCTCACTCCCTCCCACCAGCCCAGCCCCGAGACTGCTGACAGGGCAGAGAAAATGGCGTCAGGCACAGCTGCAGGGGCTTTTGCTGCCTGGAGTGGTATTTATATTGATCTCAACCCAGGCACACCTGGGGAGGGCTGGCCGGCATGGTAAGGCTGCCCAGGTAGCCAATCATCACCCCTCAGGGGCTCACAGTTGCAGAAAATGGAACTTGCTGAACCGGCCAGGTCCAAGGAACAGGTGTGGGCTCCTGAGAGTCAGGATAGACAAGGGGCTGCAGCTTTGGCTTGTTTTCTAATCATTTTATCTGGCCCATGAGTGGGAGACAACTTCAAGAAAACCCTCTCCTAATGAGAGGAACCCAGGAGTCAGGGAGAGGAGGGGTGGGTGGTGGTTGGAGACAGAGGCCTGCTGCCCTGGGTGCAGTGGAAGTCTCTGGAAGACCAGGTGGAGGGAGGCCACACAGAGTGATGCCCAGGGTCACAGACCTGTCGGAGCTGCTGTTTGTTAGTTCAAGTCCTGCTCTGAGGTGCTCTGTGTCAGCTCTGAGCGACAGGTGAGCTGGGGGTGCTCTTCAATGAGGGCTATGTGCACGGTTCCTGTGTGCCCAGCCCTGCCACGGTACCTGCAAGGGTAGCTCTGTATCCTGGGAGGGGCCTGACCATGAGAGCCCCGTGGGCTGGCTTGGGGGTGGGGTACCTGCCCAGGAGAGCTCCATATCCTGGGATTGGCCTGACCACGAGAGCCCCATGGGCTGCTGGGGACCTGGTAAAGGATGTCAGGACAGTCAGTGAAGCCACCGAGGATATACCTCCAGTTACTCCTGATTCCTACACCCTGCTGGTCATTCTACCAACCACCAGGACATGGTATTCTGTATTAGTCTTCAATGATGCCTTCTTTTGTATTCCATTAGTCCCAGAGTCACAAGAAATTTTGGCTTGTGAGTGGCAGGACTCAACATACAACTAAAACAATACTTCCGGGCCGTCTTGCCCCAAGGGTTCAAAAATTCCCACACCATCTTTGGGGAAAGCTTAGCTAACGACCGAAAAGTTCTACCTCTGGAAAAGGAAACCCTCCTTCAATATGCAGACGACATTCTGATCGCCAGCCCTACTAAGGAGGCCTCTGAACTACCAAGCCAATAAAGGATAGAAGTTGTCCAAGAAAAAGCTCAAATATCACAGACTGCAGTGACCTGCCTGGGCTTCATTCTCACACAAGGTCAGAGAAGCCCATCCCAGGAAAGGGAAGAAACCATTTGCAGCCTTACCCCTCTCTAAAACTAGAAGACAGCTTAGGGGTTCCTGGGGAGGCCAGGGTTTGCTGCTTCTGGATCCCTAACTACAGTCTACTAGCTGGGCCTCTATATGAAACACTGAAAGGAAAAGATGATGATCCTTTTGAACAGAATCCAGAAGTGGCCTTTCAAGAATGGAAAGAGCAGTCAATTCAGACCCTTGCCCTGGAACTCCCTAATTGAGCTAAACCCTTTGACCTTTCCATTCCCGGTGAAAGGTGAATCGCCATTGGAGAATTAGTGCAAAAACTGGGACCACTTGAAATGGAACAACGCAAGAATGCCATCCAGGTAGGATAAACTACAGTCACCAAGGGGCTTGGCCCACTGCCACATCTGGCCAAGATACTGGCGGTATCTAAAAACCTGGAAATCAGCAGCCCAAAAGGCCACCTCCCTCCTAAGGGAAAAGGACCCCACGTGGTGATCCTAATCACCAACCATGCCCTGAAGTTGCAGGGTTCGCTCCGTGGGCACACCGACCTCGAGTGAGGAGGCCCTCCAACTCCAACATCCAGAGAGATAACCGGGGGCAACAGGGCACCATGACGACTCGTGTGAACATCACTTGACCTGGAGTTTCTCTCATAAAACAACAATAGCGTGTCCCGAAGGAGTAGACTACTGCTTGCAGGACTTCCTGCACCCAGAGGGGAGCTAATAATCTTGGCGGGGGAACCGTATATCACACTGTCACCATAGAAAAGCCTACAGACACCGTGATGATGGTGGCCAATAAGACCGGCTGGACTCCTGTTTACTTCAAAAGGCTGTTAACTCAGTGGCCATCATGGTCCTTGATCACCACTGACCCTGGACTGTCTGGGAGTTGAGCGGGCAGGGCTCTGACACCTGGTGCTGTTTTTACGTTAATTCAGGGGCCTAATTGAAGAAAGAGCAGACTACTGGTCAGAGCATCTAGGCTGGCAGAAACGGTCAGCCTAAGGTGGCCGAACAAATGTGGGGCGGGGTGAAACCGGCCCCCACAGCGTCTCTGCACATCTCTTTCCTGGACCCTTAAAGGTCATTAGAATCTATAACACTTCCAATGCTGGTGCTCAGGCGGACGAGCAGGGAGGCAGGGGTCCTGGGGCCAATCAACGTCACCTGGAGGCTGCTGGGGAGAAGTTCTGACCCTCGTCCCCTGGTATGAGGGCTCCCAACTCAGCACTCAGCAGTTACAGAAGAAGGGTCTGCACCCTCAGCACTCCAAGAATGAGGAACGGGACAAAAGGCAGAGGAGGGGTTTGTCCCCAGCAAAGCCCATTAAAAATCCCTGGGAGATAAAAATAGAATCTGGGCAATAAAGTCAAGTCTGACCTTTTTTATCCTTTGTGCTTTGTCTAATTTCACGTGCTCCTAGGGTCCCGCATGCAGAGGTTCCACACCCGGCACTTCAGACCAGATTTCCTGGTGCAGAATGGCTGGGTCGACACCTCAGCTCCTGGGGCCCAGTGCAGACTCCGAGATATAGAGCCTGAGCTGCAGCCAACCCGGCCCTTGAGAGCTCCGCCCCCTCCCTCCCACTGACTCTGACAGGATCTCTACACAGCAGCCCAGCCCACAGCCCACGGGGTAGTGCATGCTCTCACCTCTCCATTCTCTGATGAAAATATAAAGTTTCCTTTGCTTGGGAACCAAACTCAGTCTCGATCTGTTGGCCCCAATGACACTGGGCAGGAGGACCCTTGTTGGGGTCCACTCTGGAGGATCAGTAACAGAAATTGAGACTATTGTAACTTCAATGAACAGATGTGTGAGCCAAAATGTAGTTAACATAGAACAGTTTATAAGGCTCGGGTAAAATAAGATGTTTCTAACACTTCCATTTGATATTTCCATCACTTTATTATAAGCAAGTTCAGTGAAAAGCTTTGTCTTATTTGTCAGGTCAATATTAGAGAAATGAAGTGATTTCTTTCCAAGGATGTACATCTAATAATCTTGGTTAAATCTTCAATCTTGTTTTAAATGCTTTTCCATTGAAAATGATACCTCTCTTTCAGCTCCCCCATTTCTGAGAAGTATAAAATCTTATAATTTATTATTACCAAAGGGGAAAGGTGGGAGGAGGGATAAATTAACAGTTTGGAATTAACACATACACACTGCTATGTATAAAATAGATCATCAACAAGGAACTACTGTATAGCACAGGGAACTACACTCAATATTGTGCAATAACCTATAAGGGGAAATAATCGGAAAAAGAACAGATATTTTTATTGACATCATCTATCAATGACAGTTAAAGTGTAACCTAAGGGAAGCCAGTGGTGAGTGCTTCTGACCCTGAAGACTTCAGTCATCTAAAGTTTGCACTCTGCCTACTTCCCAAGGCCCTTAATGAACATATGTGTAGCCGTAGCTTAAAAAACTCCCCAGTTTGGGTTTCGGGGAGACACTGATTTTGAAAAAGCCCTGGTGTTCTCCTTACATGAATGGGACTCTTCCTACTGCTAAAACATGTCTGTCACATCCAGAGGATGGTATACCGTCTGATCGGGAAGAGTTTGGAAAAGGCATCTCATCTCCTCATCTCCTGGTGCTCGGGTTCACCCCTCCAGCGTCTTTACTAACAGTCTCCCCACTTGGAGATGTCAACACTGTCAACATCCCGTTGCGTACAGTTTGGAATTTGTCCAGAGGATGAAGCGGAAGGATGAGGAACAATGAGAGACAAGTCCTAGGTGTTCAGACAGGCACATGTCACTCTAATTTCCAATCAGGAAGATGAATTGACCAAAGGCTAGGGTTGCCCATGGAAACAGTATAGGGCTTGAGGAAATCCCACTGCTTTGTGGCCAGTTCCCATAAACACAAGTTGAACAATGGAACTCAGGGGCAGTAAAATTCATGAAACTGCAGAGTTGAAAATATCTATCACTGAAAAATGTCTTGAGGAAAGTCAGAGAAAAGGATTGGCAAGCAAGGGAGAATGGCAGGAAAGGGATTTGAGGAGGTAGAAAGGACTCGCCATTAAGCACAAGAAAAGGGGCTGAACATTGCCGACATTGCAGTTGGCCAAAAAGGCTGTATGTGTTTTTTTCTGTATATATTCAAGAAAAGGGCATACACTTTTTTAGCCAACCAAACAGGTGGGCACTGGAAATCAATACTACAAAAGATATCACTTCGCATCAGTCAGAAGAGCCATCCTCATAAAGTGTAAACGCCAGAAATGCAGGACAGGGCAAGGAGAAGAGGGAGCCCTGTGAGGCTTATAGTGGAAATGTATATTGCCAACGGCCATTCTGGAGAAGTGTATTGTGTTTACTAAAGCATCTAAAAAATGAGCTACAGAGCATAGGGCACTTGCACTCATGGGCGTATATCTTGGGAAAAACAAAAATCGAGAGGACACAGGCACCCCAATGTTTACTGCCCCTCTGTTTAAAAGATCCTCGACTAGGATATAACTTAAATGTCTCTGGAGGGAAAAAATGGATAGAGATGTGGTACTTATGTAGAGTGGAATATTACTCAGCCTGGAAATCAATGAAATATGGCCAGTTGTAACAACTCCGGAGGAGTTACGTATGATCATTCTAAGTGACATAATTCAAAAAGAAAAAGACACATATCATAAGATATCACTTAAAGGTGGAATCCAAAATGGCTACACATGAAATAAATTACAAAACAAAAACATAGTCAAATATGTAGAAAACACGCGTGAGGCTGCTAAACGGGAAAGGTGGGGAGGGGTGAGGCATCATCCAGGAGGTTGAAATTAGCAAAGATACCATTCTAAATACCAAACTGATAATCAACAAGGCCTACACGGTAGCTAAAAGAACTGCACTCAGCACACTCAAGTCACCGGAAAAGAATATCTATGACTGGTAAGAATCTGAAAAAGAATTTATTGATGTCTCTCTGTACGTGAATCAAGTGGATGTACAGCAGCAAGAAACAGAGCTTTGAAAATCAGCTGTAACCAATATAGTAATAAATTGAAAAAAATAAACGACAGAGAGACAGAGAAAACCTCTTACAACTTTTCCTCAGGGACGGTGATGCAACATGGATTGAACACATCTAGACCCACAGCAGGATGAGACATAAGGCTGGAAACTGTTCGCGCTAAGAGAAATGTGAGGTTGGGTGAGGAAATGCACACCCTTTAAAGTAATACTACCTGGTACCCATTCAATGGGTCCCAAATCTGCGGGTTCAAGGAATCTTCCTACAGCTAAAACATGCATGGAAAACCCAGAGGACTGTACACCATGTGATCGGGAGATGTGTCTAAAATGCACCTCATTTATCCTCTCCTGGTGCTCCTGTTCATCATTCCAGCCACGTTACTTAGAATCTCCCCACTTAGAGAATCAGCACATTTAAACTTCTGTTTCACACATTTTGCAAATTGTGAGGAGGATGAACGGGAACAGGGGGAACCAATGAGAGAATAGTTGTAGGGGTTTGGACGGGCACATGTCACTCTAATTTCCCATTAAGAATAAGAATTAAAAAAAGGCTCAGCCCGCCTCGCCGGAGCCAAAATAGGGCCTGAAGCAATCCTGCGGTTTTGAGGCCAGCTCACAAAAGAGCAACTTAAAAAATGGAGCTCAGGGTCACTGCAATTCACAAACCTGCAGAGTTATAAATGAAAACTAACGTCCAAAAATATGTTGAGGTAAGGCAAAGAAGAGGATCTGAATGCAAGACAGAATTGCAAGAAACAGATTTCAAGAGATAGATTGGACTCGCCTTTAAAGCACATGAAAAGCGGCAGAATTTCGACAACGATGCAGTTGGCCCAAAAGGGAGTATGCGTTTTTTCCTGAATATATCCAGGAAAAAACGCATACGCACTTTATGGGCAACCAAGCAAGCAAGCAATGCAAATGTGCACAACAAAGAAGTCTCATTTCCCACCGGTCAAAAGGGCCATCCGAAAAAATTGTAAACACCAGAAATGCAGGACAGGCCATGGAGAACAGGGAGCCTTTATACGCTGATGGACAGTGTGTGAACTGCCGAGAGCCACTCTGGAGAAGTGTATGGTGGTTCCTAAATCATCTAAAAAACAGAGCGACAGAGCATAGGGCACTTCCAATCACGGGAGTATATCTAGGGAAGTCTAAAAATCAACAAGACACAAGCACACCACAGTTTAGGGCTACTCTGTTTACAAGAACCTCAACTTCAGTACACCTTAAATATCCCAGGAAAGAGAACAATGGATAAAGAAAATGTGGTACTTATGTACAATGGAATATCTCTTCACCATGAAATCAATGTAATAAGGCTAGTAGAAGGATAAAGAGTGGATTTAGGTCCGATAATACTACTTGAAATAAGTCAAACAGAAAAAGAAACATATCATAAGATATCACTTATAGAGGGAGGATAAATATGGCTGCACAAAAAATGAATTACAAAACAGAACAGTGTCTCACATTTAGAAAACACACTTATGTCAGCTTAAGGGGAAAGGAGAGGTGGGGTGATGCATAAAACCAGAGTTTGAAATTAGCACAGATACCGTTCAATAAACCAAATAGGTATCAGACAAGATCTACACCTTGCTCAATGAACTGGCCTCAACACACCCTATACACCGCAGAGAAATATATCTGAGTAATAAGAATCTTAAAACCCATGTATTGATATCTCTCCATAAGGGAATCAAGTGTGCACAGAGCGGCACAAACACAGTAGTGAAAATGAGCTAAACCCCATTATAGAAATAAATTTTAAAACCAAAACGCAGAAACAATGAAAGAGAGAAAAATTCTTACAAAATTCGCTCAGGGGCTGTGATGCAACCTGGAATGACCACATATAAACCCACAGCTGGATAAGACATAAGGCTGGACACTTGGGGCTGAAAGGATTGGTGAGCTTTGGTGAGCAACTGCCGAAAGTTTAATGCAATACTTCATGCTACTTATTCCAAGGGTCCCAACACTCCAAGTTGAAGGGAATCTTCCTAGAGCTAAACCATGCATGGGAAATCCAGCAGATGGTATACCATATGATCGGGAAAGGTTTCTAAAATGCACCTCATTTTCCTCTCCTGGGGCTCCGGATCAACATTCCAGCCACTTTACTAACAACATCTCCACATGGAGAGTCAATGCCTTTAAGTTCCGGAATCGCACAGTCTGCAGTTAGTGCGGAAAATGAATGGGAATAGGGGGAACCAGTGAGAAAATAGCTGTAGCGGTTTCAATGGGCACATGTCACTCTAATTTCACATCAGGAGGAAGAATTAACCAAAGGCAGAGCAAGGCGTCCCAGAAGAAGAATAGGTCCTGAAGAAATCCTGTGGATATGAGGCAAGATCACAAAAATAAGAGCTGAAAAATGGAGCTAAGGGCCATTGCAATTCAAAAACCTGCAGAGTTATGAAGGCCAACTATTTTCCAAAAGTATATTGAGGTAAGGCTATGAAGAGGCACTGAGAGCAAGGCAGAACTGCAGGTAACCGATTGCAGGAGGTAGAATGGAATTGCATGTAAAGCATAGGAAAAGAGGCAGAACGTCCACAATGATGCACTTGGCCAAAAAGGGCGTATGCGTTTTTTCCTGAATATATTCAGGAAGAAACGCATACGCCCTTTCTGGCCAACCAAGCAAACTCGCAAACGAAATCTGCACTACAATGAAGTCTCACTTCACCCCGGTCAAAGGGCCATCTGAAAAAAGTGTAAAATCCAGAAAGGCAGGAGAGGCCATGGAGAACTGGGAGCCTTGTTATGCTGATGGGTGGGATGTAAATTGCCAACAGCCACTCTGGAGAAGTGTATGGTGTTTCCTGAAACATCCAAAAAACAAAGCAACAGAGCTGAGGGCACTTCCAATTACGGTCCTATAGCTTAGGGAAATTAAAATCAAAAAGACACAGCTACCCCAAAGTTTGGGACGGCTCTGTTTATAAGAACCTCGTTTACGGTACAGGTTCAATATCGCAGAAAGCGAAAAATGGATAAAGAAGTTGTGGTACTTACGTACAATGCAATATCACTCAGCAATGAAATCTATGTCATCAGGCCCGTGACAGCATAATGAGTGGATTCAGGTATGATGATTCTAAGAGAAATAAGTCACACAGAAAAAGAAACATCATAAGATATCACTACTACACGGAATGTAAACTTGGCTACACAGAAACTGAATTACAAAACAGAACAGCGTCTCAAATGTAGAAAACCAACTTATGCTTGCTTAAGGGGAAAGGTGAGTTGGGGTGCGGCATAAAACCACAGATTGAAATTAGCACAGATACCGTTCCATAAGACAAATATGTAATAGACAAGAGCTACTCCTTGCTCAACGAAGTGGACTCAACACCCAATATTAAACGCCTAAGAATATACCTGACTAGTAAGAATCTTAAAACCTATGGATTTATATGTCTCCGAAAGAGAATCAATTGTGTGTACAGCGGCATAAACACAGCAGTGATAGGATTGGTGAGGTTCGGTGAGCAAATGCAGACCCTTTGAAGTCATATTGCATGGTACCCATTCCATAGGTCTCAACTCTCCATGTTTAAGGGATTTTTCCTTCAGCTAAATCATGCATGTGGAACCCAGAGTATAATCCACCGTGTGATCGGGAAACGTGTTCAAATGTGTCTCAGTTTTCGTCCCCTGGTACTCGGGTGCAACATTCCAGACGCTTTACTAACACTCTCCCCACTTGGAGAGTCAGTGCCTTTAACCTCTTGTTTGGCCCAGTTTGCAATTTCTGCGTAAGATAAACAGGAAGAGGGAGAACCAATGAGAGACTAGGTGGAGGTGTCTGGACGGGCAAATTTAACTCTCCTTTCCCCCCAGGAAGAGGAATTAACCAAAGGCTCAGCGTGCCATGCCAGAACCACACTAGGGCCCGAAGCAATCCTGCGGTGTTGCGGCCAGCTCACAAGAAAGCGAGTTGAAGAAAGGAGCTCAGGGGCACTGTAATTCACAAACCTGCAGAGTTATAAATGACAGCCATCTTCCAAAAATATATTAAAGTAAGGCTGCCAAGAGGTGTTGAAAGCGGGGCAGAATTGCAGAAAACCGATTTCAGGAGGTAGACTGGAATTGCATGTAAAGCATAGGAAAAGAGGCAGAACGTCCACAATGATGCACTTGGCCAAAAAGGGTGTATGCGTTTTTACCTGAATATATTCAGGAAAAAACGCATACGCCCTTTTTGGCCAACCAAGCAAGCTTGCAAAGGAAATCTGCACTACAATGAAGTCTCACTGCCCCCCGGTCAAAAGGGTCATCTGAAAAATGTGTAAAATCCAGAAAGGCAGGACAGGCCATGGAGAACTGGGAGCCTTGTTGTGCTGATGGGCGGGATGTAAATTGCCAACAGCCACTCTGGAGAAGTGTATGGTGTTTCCTGAAACATCCAAAGAACCAAGCAACAGAGCCTAGGGCATTTCCACTTATGGTCCTTTAGCTTAGGGAAATAATAATCAAAAAGACACAGCCTCCCCAAAGTTTGGGACGGCTCTGTTTACAAGAACCTCGTTTACGGTATAGGTTCAATATCGCAGAAAGCGAAAAATGGATAAAGAAATTGTGGTACTTACGTACAATGCAATATCACTCAGCAATGAAATCTATGTCATCAGGCCCGTAGCAGCATAATGAGTGGATTCAGGTATGATGATTCTAAGAGAAATAAGTCACACAGAAAAAGAAACATCATAAGATATCACTACTACACGGAATGTAAACTTGGCTACACAGAAACTGAATTACAAAACAGAACAGCGTCTCAAATGTAGAAAACCAACTTATGCTTGCTTAAGGGGAAAGGTGAGTTGGGGTGCGGCATAAAACCACAGATTGAAATTAGCACAGATACCGTTCCATAAGCCAAATATGTAATAGACAAGAGCTACTCCTTTCTCAACGATGTGGACTCAACACCCAATATTAAACGCCTAAGAATATACCTGACTAGTAAGAATCTTAAAACCTATGGATTTATATGTCTCCGAAAGAGAATCAAGCGTGTGTACAGTGGCATAAACGCAGCAGTGATAGGATTGGTGAGGTTCGGTGAGCAAATGCAGACTCTTTGAAGTCATATTGCATGGTACCCATTCCATGGGTCTCAACTCTCCATGTTTAAGGGATTCTTCCTTCAGCTAAAACATGCATGTGGAACCCAGAGTACGATCCACCGTGTGATCGGGAAACGTGTTCAAATATGTCTCAGTTTTCGTCCCCTGGTACTCGGGTGCAACATTCCAGTCGCTTTACTAACACTCTCCCCACTTGGAGAGTCAGTGTCTTTAACCTCCTGTTTGGCCCAGTTTGCAATTTCTGTGGAAAATGAACAGGAATAGGGAGAACCAATGAGAGACTAGGTGGAGGTGTCTGGACGGGCAAATTTAACTCTCATTTCCCACCAGGAAGAGGAATTAACCAAAGGCTCAGCATGCCGTGCCAGAACCAAACTAGGGCCTGAAGCAATCCTGCGGTGTTGCGGCCAGCTCACAAGAAAGCGAGTTGAAGAAAGGAGCTCAGGGGCACTGTAATTCACAAACCTGCAGAGTTATAAATGACAGCTATCTTCCAAAAATATATTGCAGTAAGGCTGCCAAGAGGAGTTGAATGCGGGGCAGAATTGCAGGGAACCGATTTCAGGAGGTAGACTGGAATTGCATGTAAAGCATAGGAAAAGAGGCAGAACGTCCACAATGATGCACTTGGCCAAAAAGGGCGTATGCGTTTTTTCCTGAATATATTCAGGAAAGAACGCATAGGCCCTTTTTGGCCAACCAAGCAAGCTTGCAAAGGAAATCTGCACTACAATGAAGTCTCACTGCCCCCCGGTCAAAAGGGCTATCTGAAAAAAGTGTAAAATCCAGAAAGGCAGGACAGGCCATGGAGAACTGGGAGCCTTGTTATGCTGATGGGCGGCATGTAAATTGCCAACAGCCACTCTGGAGAAGTGTATGGTGTTTCCTGAAACATCCAAAAAAACAAAGCAACAGAGCCTAGGGCACTTCCACTTATGGTCCTATAGCTTAGGGAAATTAAAATCAAAAAGACACAGCCACCCCAAAGTTTGGGCCGGCTCTATTTACAAGAACCTCGTTTACGGTACAAGTTCAATATCACAGAAAGCGAAAAATGGATAAAGAAGTTGTGGTACTTACGTACAATGCAATATCACTCAGCAATGAAATCTATGTCATCAGGCCCGTAGCAGCATAATGAGTGGATTCAGGTACGATGATTCTAAGTGAAATAAGTCACACAGAAAAAGAAACATCATAAGATATCACTACTACACGGAATGTAAACTTGGCTACACAAGAACTGAATTACAAAACAGAACAGGGCCTCAAATGTAGAAAACCAACTTATGCTTGCTTAAGGGGAAAGGTGAGTTGGGGTGCTGCATAAAACCAGAGATTGAAATTAGCACAGATACCGTTCCATAAGCCAAATATGTAATAGACAAGAGCTACTCCTTGCTCAACGAAGTGGACTCAACACCCCATATTAAACGCCTAAGAATATACCTGACTAGTAAGAATCTTAAAACCGATGGATTTATATGTCTCCGAAAGAGAATCAAGTGTGTGTACAGCGGCATAAGCGCAGCAGTGATAGGATTGGTGAGGTTCGGTGAGCAAATGCAGACCCTTTGAAGTCATATTGCATGGTACCCATTCCATGGGTCTCAACTCTCCAGGTTTAAGGGATTCTTCCTTCAGCTAAAACATGCATGTGGAACCCAGAGTATGATCCACCGTGTGATCGGAAAACGTGTTCAAATGTGTCTCAGTTTTCGTCCCCTGGTACTCGGGTGCAACATTCCAAATGCTTTACTAACACTCTCCCCACTTGGAGAGTCAGTGCCTTTAAACTCCTGTTTGGCCCAGTTTGCAATTTCTGTGGAAAATGAACAGGAATAGGGAGAACCAATGAGAGACTAGGTGGAGGTGTCCGGACGGGCAAATTTAACTCTCATTTCCCACCAGGAAGAGGAATTAACCAAAGGCTCAGCGTGCCATGCCGGAACCACACTAGGGCCCGAAGCAATCCTGCGGTGTTGCGGCCAGCTCACAAGAAAGCGAGTTGAAGAAAGGAGCTCAGGGGCACTGTAATTCAGAAACCTGCGGAGTTATAAATGACAGCTATCTTCCAAAAATATATTGCAGTAAGGCTGCCAAGAGGAGTTGAATGCAGGGCAGAATTGCAGGGAACCGATTTCAGGAGGTAGACTGGAATTGTATGTAAAGCATAGGAAAAGAGGCAGAACGTCCACAATGATGCACTTGGCCAAAAAGGGCGTATGCGTTTTTTCCTGAATATATTCAGGAAAAAACGCATACGCCCTTTTTGGCCAACCAAGCAAGCTTGCAAAGGAAATCTGCACTACAATGAAGTCTCACTGCCCCCCGGTCAAAAGGGCTATCTGAAAAAAGTGTAAAATCCAGAAAGGCAGGACAGGCCATGGAGAACTGGGAGCCTTGTTATGCTGATGGGCGGCATGTAAATTGCCAACAGCCACTCTGGAGAAGTGTATGGTGTTTCCTGAAACATCCAAAAAACAAAGCAACAGAGCCTAGGGCTCTTCCACTTATGGTCCTATAGCTTAGGGAAATTAAAATCAAAAAGACACAGCCACCCCAAAGTTTGGGCCGGCTCTGTTTACAAGAACCTCGTTTACGGTACAAGTTCAATATCACAGAAAGCGAAAAATGGATAAAGAAGTTGTGGTACTTACGTACAATGCAATATCACTCAGCAATGAAATCTATGTCATCAGGCCCGTAGCAGCATAATGAGTGGATTCAGGTACAATGATTCTAAGTGAAATAAGTCACACAGAAAAAGAAACATCATAAGATATCACTACTACACGGAATGTAAACTTGGCTACACAAGAACTGAATTACAAAACAGAACAGGGCCTCAAATGTAGAAAACCAACTTATGCTTGCTTAAGGGGAAAGGTGAGTTGTGGTGCTTCATAAAACCAGAGATTGAAATTAGCACAGATACCGTTCCATATGCCAAATATGTAATAAACAAGAGCTACTCCTTGCTCAACGAAGTGGACTCAACACCCCTATTAAACGCCTAAGAATATACCTGACTAGTAAGAATCTTAAAACCTATGGATTTATATGTCTCCGAAAGAGAATCAAGCGTGTGTACAGCGGCATAAGCGCAGCAGTGATAGGATTGGTGAGGTTCGGTGAGCAAATGCAGACCCTTTGAAGTCATATTGCATGGTACCCATTCCATGGGTCTCAACTCTCCAGGTTTAAGGGATTCTTCCTTCAGCTAAAACATGCATCTGGAACCCAGAGTATGATCCACCGTGTGATCGGAAAACGTGTTCAAATGTGTCTCAGTTTTCGTCCCCTGGTACTCGGGTGCAACATTCCAGACGCTTTACTAACACTCTCCCCACTTGGAGAGTCAGTGCCTTTAACCTCCTGTTTGGCCCAGTTTGCAATTTCTTCGGAAGATGAACAGGAATAAGGAGAAGCAATGGGAGACTATCTGTAGGTGTCTGGACGGGCAAATTTAACTCTCATATCCCACCAGGAAGATAAATGAACCAAAGGCTCCGTGTGCCATGCTGGAACTAGATTAGGGCCTGAGGAGATCCTGCGGTGTTGCGGCCAGCTCACAAGAAAGCGAGTTGACGAAAGGAGCTCAGGGGCACTGTAATTCAGAAACCTGCGGAGTTATAAATGACAGCTATCATCCAAAATTATACTGAAGTAAGGCTGCGAAGAGGACTTGAATGCGGGGCAGAATTGCTGGAAACTGATTTCAGAACGTACACGGGAGTAGCTCTTAAAGCATAGGAAAAGAGACAGAACTTGGAAAATAATGCACTTGGCTAAAAAGGGCATATGTGTTTTATCCAGAGCTCTCATAACTGAGGGGAGGAGATTCCCAGCAGGCTCCAAGTGCCACCTGAGGGCTCACATTGCCAAGGCAATGTGAGCATGCCAGGCAGGAGTTACCTCACAGCAGAGGTCCCACCTCACAGAAGGGTGAGAAACCCAGCCAACATCAGACTCTCACCAGAGGGCCCACATCACCAAGGGGATGGGAACCAGGCAGGAGTGTCTTCACATCAGTGGGGCCACATCATCGAAAGCTGAGGTACTCAGCACATGTGTCCTCAAACCAGAGGACCCACATCACCAAGGACCTCGGAGTGAGGCAGGCAGGAGTAGCCTCACAACACTGGGCACATAGAATAAAAAAGTGAGGAATCCAGCAGTTGGAACCTCCCAGCAGGCGGCCCAGAGCACCGAGGCTATGGGATCCAGGCCACAGTGAACTCACAGAACAGGGCCCATGTCATGAAACTGAGCAACCCAGCCATTGGGACCTCAGAGCAGGAGGCCCACATCCCCATGGGGATGGAATTCTGGTAGGAGTGTCCTCGCACCACTGAGAACGTATCAGAAAATTTTGGGCGACCAGCAGTTAGGGCCTGACGCCAGAGGACCCTCATCACCAAGGGAAGGAGGCTCCCAGCAGGCTCCAACTGCCACCAGAGGGCTGACGTCGCCAAGGCGATGTGTGCCAACCAGGCACGAATGACCTCACAGCAGAGGGCCCACCTCACAGAAGGGTGAGGAACACAGCCAGGATCAGACTCTCACCAGAGGGCCCACATCACCAAGGGGATGGGAACCAGGCAGGAGTGTCCCCACACCAGTGGGACAACATCATCGAAAGGTGAGGATCCCAGCACATGTGTCCTCAAACCAGAGGAACCACATCACCAAGGGGTTCGGAATGAGGCTGGCAGGACTGGCCTCACAACACAGGGTCCATAGAATATAAAAGTTGAGGAATCCAGCAGTTGGAACCTCCCAGCAAGTGGCCCAGAGCACCGAGGCTATGGGATCCAGGCCGCAGTGAACTCACAGCAGAGGGCCCACATCATGAACCTGTGAGCAGCCCAGCTGTTGGGACCTCAGAACAGAAGGCCCACATCCCCATTGGGATGGGAACCTGGCAGGAGTGGCTTTGCACCACTTAGCACATATCAGAAAATGTTAGGAGCCCAGCAGTTAGGGCCTGATGCCAGGGGGCCCTCATAACTGAGGGGAGGAGACTCCCAGCAGGTTCCAACTGCCAACAGAGGGACCACGTCTACAAGGTGGCATGCGCCAGCCAGGCAGTAGTGACCTCACAGCAGAGGGCCTATCTCACAGAAGGGTGAGGAACCGAGGCAGGATGAGACTCTCACCAGAGGGCCCACAACACCAAGGGGATGGGAACCAGTCAGGACTGTCCTCCCACCAGTGGGGCCACATCATCGAAAGGTGAGGAACCCAGCACATGTGGCCTCATATCAGAGGACATACATCACAAAGGGGATGGGAGTGAGGCAGGTAGGAGTAGCCTAAAAACAGAGGGCCCAAAGAATAAAAAAAGTGAGGAATCCAGCATTTGGAACCTCCCAGCAGGCGGCCGAGAGCACAGAAGCTATGGGATGCAGGCAGGAGTTAACTAACACCAGAGAGCCCACATCATGAAACTGTGAGCAACCCAGGCATTGGGACCTCAGAGCAGAAAGCCCACATCCCCATGGGGATGGGAACCTGACAGGAGTGTCCTGGCATCACTGGGCTCACATCAGAAAACGTGGGGAGCCCAGCAGTTAGAGCCTGATGCTAGAGGGCCGTCATCACCGAGGGCAGGAGGCTCCCAGCAGGTTCCATGTGCCAACAGAGGGCCCACGTCGCCAAGGTGATGTGTGCAAGTCAGGCAGGATTGACCTCACAGCAGAGGGCCTACCTCACAGAAGAGTGAGGAACCCAGCCAGGATAAGACTGTCACCAGAAGGCCCACATCACCAAGGGGATGGGAACCAGACAGGAGTGTCCTCACACCAGTGGGGCCACATCATTGAAAGTTGCCTAACCCAGCACATGTGGCCTCAAACCAGAAGACCCACATCACGAAGGGGTTGCGAGTGAGGCAGGCAGGAGGAGCATCACAACACAGGACCCATAGAATACAAAAGTTGAGGAATCGAGCAGTTGGAACCTCCCAGCAGGCAGCCAAGACCACAGAGGCTATGGGATCCAGGCCACAGTGAACTAACACCAGAGAGCCCACATCATGAAATTGTGATCAACCCAGCCGTTGGAACCTCAGAGCAGAAGGCCCACATCCCCATGGGGATGGGAACCTAAGAGGAGTGCTTGAGCAACACTGGGCTCACTAAGAAAAGTTGGGGAGCCCAGCAGTTAGGGCCTGACGTCAGAGGGCCCTCATCACAGAGCTGAGGAGGCTCCCAGCAGGGTCCAATTGCCACCAGAGGGCTCATGTCAACAAGGCGAGGTGAGCAACCCAGGCAAGAGTTACCTGATAGTAGAGGGCCCACCTCACAGATGGGTGAGGAACCCAGCCAGGATCAGACTCTCACCAGAGGGCCCACATCACAAAGGGGATGGGACCCAGTCAGGATTATCCTCACACCAGTGGGGCCTCATCATCTTAAGGTGAGGAACCCAGCACATGTGTCCTCAAACCAGAGGACCCACATCACCAAGGGCCTTGGAGTGAGGCAGGCAGGAGTAGCCTCACAACACAGGGCACATAATATAAAAAACGTGAGGATTCCAGCATTTAGACCTTCCAGCAGGCGGCCCAGAACACCGAGGCTATGGGATCCAGGCCACAGTGAACTCACAGCAGAGGGCCCACATCACAAAACTGTGAGCAACCCAGGAGTTGAGACCTCAGCGCAGAAGGACCACATCCCCATGGGAATGGGAACCTGGCTGGAGTGTCCTCGCACCACTGGGCGCACATCAGAAAATGTGGGGAGCCCACCATTTAGGGCCTGACGCCAGAGGGCCGTCATCACCGAGAGGAGGAGGCGCCCTGCACGCTCCAACTGCCACCAGAGGGCTCACGTCTCCAAGGTGACGTGTGCCAGCCAGGCAGGAGTGACCTCACAGCAGAGGGCCTACCTCACAGAACGTTGAGGAACCCAGCCAGGATTAGACTCTCGCCAGAGGGCCCACCTCACCAAGGGGATGGGAACCAGGCAGGAGTGTCCTCACACGAGTGGGGTCACATCATCGAAAGGTGAGGAACGCAGCACATGTGGCCTCAAGCCATAGGACAGTCATCACCAAGGGGCTGGCAGTGAGGCAGGCAGGAGGAGCCTCACAACAGAGGGCACATAGAATAAAAAAGTTGAGGAATCCAGCAGTTGGAACCTCCCAGCAGGCGGCTCAGAGCACCGATGATAAGGGATCCTTGCCGGAGTGAACTCACAGCAGAGGGCCCACATCTTGGTACTGTGAGCAAGCCAGCCGTTTTGACCTCAGAGCAGAAGGCCCATATCGCCATGGGGATGGGAACCTGGCAAGAGTCTCCTCACTCACTTGGCGCACATCAGAAAATGTGGGGAGCCCAGCAGTTAGGGCCTGACGCCAGAGGGCCCTCATCACCCAGGAGAGGAGGCTCCCAGCAGGCTCCAAGTGCCACCAGAGGGCTCATGTCCACAAGGCGAGGTGAGCAAGCCAGGCAGGAGTGACCTCACAGCAGACGGCCCACCTCACAGATGGGTGAGGAACCCAGCCAGGATCAGACTCTCAACAGAGGGCCCACATCACCAAGGGGATGTGAACCAGGCAGGAGTCTCCTAAGACCATTGGTCCCACATCATCGAAAGGTGAGGAACCCAGCACATGTGGCCTCAAACCAGACGACACACATCACGAAGGGGCTGGGAGTGAGGCAGGCAGGAGGATCCTCACAACAGAGGGCCCAAAAATTAAAAAAGTGAGGAATCCAGCAGTTGGAACCTCCCAGCAGGCGGCCAAGAGCACAGAGGCTATGGGATCCAGGCCTCTGTGAACACCAGAGAGCCCACATCATGAAAATGTGAACAACCCAGCCGTTGGGACCTCAGAGCAGAAGGCCCACATCTCCATGGAGATGGGATCCTAAGAGGAGTGCCAAAGCATCACTGGGCTCCCTAAGAAAAGTTGGTGAGCCCAGCAGTTAGGGCCTGACGCAAGAGGGCCCTAATCACTGGGGGGAGGAGATTCCCAGCACGCTCCAACTGCCACCACACGGCTGACTTCACCAAGGCAATGTGTGCCAGCCATGCAGGAGTGACCTATCAGCAGAGGGTCTCCCTCACAGGTGGGTGAGGAACAAAGCCAGGAACAGACTCTCACCAGGGGGTCCACATAACCACGTGGATGAGAACCAGGCAGGAGTGTCCTCACACTAGTGGGGCCACATCATCGAAAGGTGAGGAACCCAGAAAAGGTGGCCACAAACCAGA
This sequence comes from Leucopleurus acutus, assembly GCF_964270905.1. NCBI lineage: Eukaryota > Metazoa > Chordata > Mammalia > Artiodactyla > Delphinidae > Leucopleurus > Leucopleurus acutus. The sequence continues at coordinate 684,773 of NW_028139185.1, forward strand.
GGACCCACATCACCAAGGGGTTGAGAGTGAGGTAGGTGTCTGGACGGGCATATTTAACACTCATTTCCCACCAGGAAGAGAAATTAACCAAAGGCTCAGCGTGCCCTGCCAGAAGCAGATTAGGGCCTGAAGCAGTCTTGCGGGTTTGCGGCCAGCTCACAAGAAAGCGAGTTGAAGAAAGGAGCTCAGGGGCCCTGTAATTCACAAACCTGGAGAGTTATAAATGACAGATAACGTCCAAAAATATATTGAAGTAAGGCTGCGAAGAGGACTTGAAAGCGGGGCAGAATTTCAGGAAACCGATTTCAGGAGGTAGACTGGATTTGCATTTAAAGCATAGGAAAAGAGGCAGAACATCGACAATGATGCACTTGGCAACAAAGGGCGTATGAGTTTGTTCCTGAATATATTCAGGAAAAAACACATACGCCCTTTTTGGCAAACCAAGCAAGCTTGCAATGGAAATCCGAACTATGAGTGTCACTTCCCCCCGGTCTAAAGGGCCATCTGAGAAAAGTGTAAAATCCAGAAAGGCAAGACAGGCCATGGGGAAAAAGGAGCCTTGTTATGCTGATGGGCGGGATGTACATTGCCAACAGCCACTCTGGAGAAGTGTATGGTGTTTCCTGATACATCTGAAAAACAAAGCAACAGAGTCTAGGGCATTTCCACTTATGGTCCTATAGCTTAGGGAAATTAAAATCAAAAAGACACAGCCACCCCAAAATTTGGGACGGCTCTGTTTACAGGAACCTCTTCTACAGTACGAGTTAAATATCCCAGAGAACAAATAATTGATAAAGAAGTTGCGGTACTTACGTACAACAGAATACCACTCAGCAATTAAATCTGTGTCACCAGGCCTGTACCAGCATAATGAGTGGATTGAGGCATGATGATTCTAAGTGAAATAAGTCACACAGAAAAAGAAACATCATAAGGTATCACTAATGCACGGAATGTAAACTTGGCTACACATGAACTGAATTACAAAACAGAACAGGGTCTCAAGATTAGAAAACCAACTTATGCTTGCTTAAGGGGAAAGGTGAGTTAAGGGGGTGCTGCATAAAACCAGAGTTTGAAATTAGCACAGATACCGTTCCATAAGCCAAATATGTAATAGACAAGACCTACCCCCTGCTCAACGAAATGGACTCAACAATGAGGTATCACCTCACACCTGTTAGAATGGGCATCATCTGAAAATCTACAAACAACAAATGCTGGAAAGGGTGTGGAGAAAAGGAACCCTCTTCCACTATTGTTGGGAATATAAATTGATACATTCACTATGGAGAACAATATGGAGTTTCTTAAGAAACTAATAATAGAATTACCATATGATACAGCAATCCCAGGACTGGACATATACCCAGACAAAACCATAAATCAAAAAGAGACATTCACCGCAATGTTCATTGCATCACTATTTATAATATCGAGGTAATGGAAGCAACCTAAATGCCCACAGACAGACGAATGCATAAAGCTGTGGTACATATATAAAATGGAATATTACTAAGCCATGAAAGGAATGAAATTGGGTCATTTGTAGAGACGTCGATGGATCTAGAGACTGTCATACAGAGTGAAGTAAGTCAGAAAGAGAAAAACAAATCTTGTATATTCATGCATATATGTGGAACCTAGAAAAACTGTACAGATTAACCGTTTTGCAAGGCATAAATAGAGCAACAGATGTAGACAACAATCGTATGGACAACAAGGGGGGAAAGCTCTTGGAGGGGTGGTGGTGGGAGGAATTGAGAGATTGGGATTGGCATGTAAACATTTATATGTATAAAATAGATAACCAATGAGAACCTGCTGTATAAAAATATAAAATAAAATTCAAAATTAAAAAGAAATAAAATTTAAAAAATAAAACAGAAAAAACAATTATTCCCTTCACATACATGTATTTATATGAATAAATTATTTCCATGCTTATATCTGTAAATACAAAAAAGAGGAATAAAATCTACCTTGAACCAAAAACGAAAAAGAGAAAAAAAAAACAGAACCCACCAGTTACTCAGAGGAAAACCGTATCAGGGCACTTGCTCCAGTTGTAAACAATTCTGAAGTTGGTCAGTGGTGGGGAATCGTCTCCCATTCAGCCAGCAGCCCCCACACAACAAGCGTCCTCATTGCAAAGCTGGGGCACTGTGCCGAGGCATCTGTGAGTAAACGTGAGCTGAGCCCCAGGCCAGTTGCTGCTGAACTGTTCCCGCCCTTCCCAGGTAAAACACCTGAATATATACAAGGACTTGAAAGCCTAGAGGAAGGGCCATGGAGCCACACGAGTGACAGCATGCCAGCTGACTTGGTGCCTGCAGGCCAGCCAGGATGGTCCTGGCCCTGGGTGCTCTTCTGGAAGATTTCCATTTCCCTGCCTGAGATACCCGTCCTGTCCCTGCCCCCACTGCTTTTTTCCTTCCTCACCTCTGCCCAGGGAGAAATTCCAGCAGCAGGTATGGGTGACACATCCTCTTCTTTAGCAGGTGGCAGCCTGGCAACTGCTGCAGAAAGTCCAGCAGAGCCCCACTCACACTGGGCCACCCACAAAGCCGTGGCCTCTCACTCCCTCCCACCAGCCCAGCCCCGAGACTGCTGACAGGGCAGAGAAAATGGCGTCAGGCACAGCTGCAGGGGCTTTTGCTGCCTGGAGTGGTATTTATATTGATCTCAACCCAGGCACACCTGGGGAGGGCTGGCCGGCATGGTAAGGCTGCCCAGGTAGCCAATCATCACCCCTCAGGGGCTCACAGTTGCAGAAAATGGAACTTGCTGAACCGGCCAGGTCCAAGGAACAGGTGTGGGCTCCTGAGAGTCAGGATAGACAAGGGGCTGCAGCTTTGGCTTGTTTTCTAATCATTTTATCTGGCCCATGAGTGGGAGACAACTTCAAGAAAACCCTCTCCTAATGAGAGGAACCCAGGAGTCAGGGAGAGGAGGGGTGGGTGGTGGTTGGAGACAGAGGCCTGGTGCCCTGGGTGCAGTGGAAGTCTCTGGAAGACCAGGTGGAGGGAGGCCACACAGAGTGATGCCCAGGGTCACAGACCTGTCGGAGCTGCTGTTTGTTAGTTCAAGTCCTGCTCTGAGGTGCTCTGTGTCAGCTCTGAGCGACAGGTGAGCTGGGGGTGCTCTTCAATGAGGGCTATGTGCACGGTTCCTGTGTGCCCAGTCCTGCCACGGTACCTGCAAGGGTAGCTCTGTATCCTGGGAGGGGCCTGACCATGAGAGCCCCGTGGGCTGGCTTGGGGGTGGGGTACCTGCCCAGGAGAGCTCCATATCCTGGGATTGGCCTGACCACGAGAGCCCCATGGGCTGCTGGGGACCTGGTAAAGGATGTCAGGACAGTCAGTGAAGCCACCGAGGATATACCTCCAGTTACTCCTGATTCCTACACCCTGCTGGTCATTCTACCAACCACCAGGACATGGTATTCTGTATTAGTCTTCAATGATGCCTTCTTTTGTATTCCATTAGTCCCAGAGTCACAAGAAATTTTGGCTTGTGAGTGGCAGGACTCAACATACAACTAAAACAATACTTCCGGGCCGTCTTGCCCCAAGGGTTCAAAAATTCCCACACCATCTTTGGGGAAAGCTTAGCTAACGACCGAAAAGTTCTACCTCTGGAAAAGGAAACCCTCCTTCAATATGCAGACGACATTCTGATCGCCAGCCCTACTAAGGAGGCCTCTGAACTACCAAGCCAATAAAGGATAGAAGTTGTCCAAGAAAAAGCTCAAATATCACAGACTGCAGTGACCTGCCTGGGCTTCATTCTCACACAAGGTCAGAGAAGCCCATCCCAGGAAAGGGAAGAAACCATTTGCAGCCTTACCCCTTTCTAAAACTAGAAGACAGCTTAGGGGTTCCTGGGGAGGCCAGGGTTTGCTGCTTCTGGATCCCTAACTACAGTCTACTAGCTGGGCCTCTATATGAAACACTGAAAGGAAAAGATGATGATCCTTTTGAACAGAATCCAGAAGTGGCCTTTCAAGAATGGAAAGAGCAGTCAATTCAGACCCTTGCCCTGGAACTCCCTAATTGAGCTAAACCCTTTGACCTTTCCATTCCCGGTGAAAGGTGAATCGCCATTGGAGAATTAGTGCAAAAACTGGGACCACTTGAAATGGAACAACGCAAGAATGCCATCCAGGTAGGATAAACTACAGTCACCAAGGGGCTTGGCCCACTGCCACATCTGGCCAAGATACTGGTGGTATCTAAAAACCTGGAAATCAGCAGCCCAAAAGGCCACCTCCCTCCTAAGGGAAAAGGACCCCACGTGGTGATCCTAATCACCAACCATGCCCTGAAGTTGCAGGGTTCGCTCCGTGGGCACACCGACCTCGAGTGAGGAGGCCCTCCAACTCCAACATCCAGAGAGATAACCGGGGGCAACAGGGCACCATGACGACTCGTGTGAACATCACTTGACCTGGAGTTTCTCTCATAAAACAACAATAGTGTGTCCCGAAGGAGTAGACTACTGCTTGCAGGACTTCCTGCACCCAGAGGGGAGCTAATAATCTTGGCGGGGGAACCGTATATCACACTGTCACCATAGAAAAGCCTACAGACACCGTGATGATGGTGGCCAATAAGACCGGCTGGACTCCTGTTTACTTCAAAAGGCTGTTAACTCAGTGGCCATCATGGTCCTTGATCACCACTGACCCTGGACTGTCTGGGAGTTGAGCGGGCAGGGCTCTGACACCTGGTGCTGTTTTTACGTTAATTCAGGGGCCTAATTGAAGAAAGAGCAGACTACTGGTCAGAGCATCTAGGCTGGCAGAAACGGTCAGCCTAAGGTGGCCGAACAAATGTGGGGCGGGGTGAAACCGGCCCCCACAGCGTCTCTGCACATCTCTTTCCTGGACCCTTAAAGGTCATTAGAATCTATAACACTTCCAATGCTGGTGCTCAGGCGGACGAGCAGGGAGGCAGGGGTCCTGGGGCCAATCAACGTCACCTGGAGGCTGCTGGGGAGAAGTTCTGACCCTCGTCCCCTGGTATGAGGGCTCCCAACTCAGCACTCAGCAGTTACAGAAGAAGGGTCTGCACCCTCAGCACTCCAAGAATGAGGAACGGGACAAAAGGCAGAGGAGGGGTTTGTCCCCAGCAAAGCCCATTAAAAATCCCTGGGAGATAAAAATAGAATGTGGGCAATAAAGTCAAGTCTGACCTTTTTTATCCTTTGTGCTTTGTCTAATTTCACGTGCTCCTAGGGTCCCGCATGCAGAGGTTCCACACCCGGCACTTCAGACCAGATTTCCTGGTGCAGAATGGCTGGGTCGACACCTCAGCTCCTGGGGCCCAGTGCAGACTCCGAGATATAGAGCCTGAGCTGCAGCCAACCCGGCCCTTGAGAGCTCCGCCCCCTCCCTCCCACTGACTCTGACAGGATCTCTACACAGCAGCCCAGCCCACAGCCCACGGGGTAGTGCATGCTCTCACCTCTCCATTCTCTGATGAAAATATAAAGTTTCCTTTGCTTGGGAACCAAACTCAGTCTCGATCTGTTGGCCCCAATGACACTGGGCAGGGGGACCCTTGTTGGGGTCCACTCTGGAGGATCAGTAACAGAAATTGAGACTATTGTAACTTCAATGAACAGATGTGTGAGCCAAAATGTAGTTAACATAGAACAGTTTATAAGGCTCGGGTAAAATAAGATGTTTCTAACACTTCCATTTGATATTTCCATCACTTTATTATAAGCAAGTTCAGTGAAAAGGTTTGTCTTATTTGTCAGGTCAATATTAGAGAAATGAAGTGATTTCTTTCCAAGGATGTACATCTAATAATCTTGGTTAAAGCTTCAATCTTGTTTTAAATGCTTTTCCATTGAAAATGATACCTCTCTTTCAGCTCCCCCATTTCTGAGAAGTATAAAATCTTATAATTTATTATTACCAAAGGGGAAAGGTGGGAGGAGGGATAAATTAACAGTTTGGAATTAACACATACACACTGCTATGTATAAAATAGATCATCAACAAGGAACTACTGTATAGCACAGGGAACTACACTCAATATTGTGCAATAACCTATAAGGGGAAATAATCGGAAAAAGAACAGATATTTTTATTGACATCATCTATCAATGACAGTTAAAGTGTAACCTAAGGGAAGCCAGTGGTGAGTGCTTCTGACCCTGAAGACTTCAGTCATCTAAAGTTTGCACTCTGCCTACTTCCCAAGGCCCTTAATGAACATATGTGTAGCCGTAGCTTAAAAAACTCCCCAGTTTGGGTTTCGGGGAGACACTGATTTTGAAAAAGCCCTGGTGTTCTCCTTACATGAATGGGACTCTTCCTACTGCTAAAACATGTCTGTCACATCCAGAGGATGGTATACCGTCTGATCGGGAAGAGTTTGGAAAAGGCATCTCATCTCCTCATCTCCTGGTGCTCGGGTTCACCCCTCCAGCGTCTTTACTAACAGTCTCCCCACTTGGAGATGTCAACACTGTCAACATCCCGTTGCGTACAGTTTGGAATTTGTCCAGAGGATGAAGCGGAAGGATGAGTAACAATGAGAGACAAGTCCTAGGTGTTCAGACAGGCACATGTCACTCTAATTTCCAATCAGGAAGATGAATTGACCAAAGGCTAGGGTTGCCCATGGAAACAGTATAGGGCTTGAGGAAATCCCACTGCTTTGTGGCCAGTTCCCATAAACACAAGTTGAACAATGGAACTCAGGGGCAGTAAAATTCACGAAACTGCAGAGTTGAAAATATCTATCACTGAAAAATGTCTTGAGGAAAGTCAGAGAAAAGGATTGGCAAGCAAGGGAGAATGGCAGGAAAGGGATTTGAGGAGGTAGAAAGGACTCGCCATTAAGCACAAGAAAAGGGGCTGAACATTGCCAACATTGCAGTTGGCCAAAAAGGCTGTATGCGTTTTTTTCTGTATATATTCAAGAAAAGGGCATACACTTTTTTAGCCAACCAAACAGGTGGGCACTGGAAATCAATACTACAAAAGATATCACTTCGCATCAGTCAGAAGAGCCAACCTCATAAAGTGTAAACGCCAGAAATGCAGGACAGGGCAAGGAGAAGAGGGAGCCCTGTGAGGCTTATAGTGGAAATGTATATTGCCAACGGCCATTCTGGAGAAGTGTATTGTGTTTACTAAAGCATCTAAAAAATGAGCTACAGAGCATAGGGCACTTACACTCATGGGCGTATATCTTGGGAAAAACAAAAATCGAGAGGACACAGGCACCCCAATGTTTACTGCCTCTCTGTTTAAAAGATCCTCGACTAGGATATAACTTAAATGTCTCTGGAGGGAAAAAATGAATAGAGATGTGGTACTTATGTAGAGTGGAATATTACTCAGCCTGGAAATCAATGAAATATGGCCAGTTGTAACAACTCCGGAGGAGTTACGTATGATCATTCTAAGTGACATAATTCAAAAAGAAAAAGACACATATCATAAGATATCACTTAAAGGTGGAATCCAAAATGGCTACACATGAAATAAATTACAAAACAAAAACATAGTCAAATATGTAGAAAACACGCGTGAGGCTGCTAAACGGGAAAGGTGGGGAGGGGTGAGGCATCATCCAGGAGGTTGAAATTAGCAAAGATACCATTCCAAATACCAAACTGATAATCAACAAGGCCTACACGGTAGCTAAAAGAACTGCACTCAGCACACTCAAGTCACCGGAAAAGAATATCTATGACTGGTAAGAATCTGAAAAAGAATTTATTGATGTCTCTCTGTACGTGAATCAAGTGGATGTACAGCAGCAAGAAACAGAGCTTTGAAAATCAGCTGTAACCAATATAGTAATAAATTGAAAAAAATAAACGACAGAGAGACAGAGAAAACCTCTTACAACTTTTCCTCAGGGACGGTGATGCAACATGGATTGAACACATCTAGACCCACAGCAGGATGAGACATAAGGCTGGAAACTGTTCGCGCTAAGAGAAATGTGAGGTTGGGTGAGGAAATGCACACCCTTTAAAGTAATACTACCTGGTACCCATTCAATGGGTCCCAAATCTGCAGGTTCAAGGAATCTTCCTACAGCTAAAACATGCATGGAAAACCCAGAGGACTGTACACCATGTGATCGGGAGATGTGTCTAAAATGCACCTCATTTATCCTCTCCTGGTGCTCCTGTTCATCATTCCAGCCACGTTACTTAGAATCTCCCCACTTAGAGAATCAGCACATTTAAACTTCTGTTTCACACATTTTGCAAATTGTGAGGAGGATGAACGGGAACAGAGGGAACCAATGAGAGAATAGTTGTAGGGGTTTGGACGGGTACATGTCACTCTAATTTCCCATTAAGAATAAGAATTAAAAAAAGGCTCAACCCGCCTCACCAGAGCCAAAATAGGGCCTGAAGCAATCCTGCGGTTTTGAGGCCAGCTCACAAAAGAGCAACTTAAAAAATGGAGCTCAGGGTCACTGCAATTCACAAACCTGCAGAGTTATAAATGAAAACTAACGTCCAAAAATATGTTGAGGTAAGGCAAAGAAGAGGATCTGAATGCAAGACAGAATTGCAAGAAACAGATTTCAAGAGATAGATTGGACTTGCCTTTAAAGCACATGAAAAGCGACAGAATTTTGACAATGATGCGGTTGGCCCAAAAGGGAGTATGCGTTTTTTCCTGAATATATCCAGGAAAAAACGCATACGCACTTTATGGGCAACCAAGCAAGCAAGCAATGCAAATGTGCACAATAAAGAAGTCTCATTTCCCACTGGTCAAAAGGGCCATCCGAAAAAATTGTAAAAACCAGAAATGCAGGACAGGCCATGGAGAACAGGAAGCCTTTATACGCTGATGGACAGTGTGTGAACTGCCGAGAGCCACTCTGGAGAAGTGTATGGTGGTTCCTAAATCATCTAAAAAACAGAGCGACAGAGCATAGGGCACTTCCAATCACGGGAGTATATCTAGGGAAGTCTAAAAATCAACAAGACACAAGCACACCACAGTTTAGGGCTACTCTGTTTACAAGAACCTCAACTTCAGTACACCTTAAATATCCCAGGAAAGAGAACAATGGATAAAGAAAATGTGGTACTTATGTACAATGGAATATCTCTTCACCATGAAATCAATGTAATAAGGCTAGTAGAAGGATAAAGAGTGGATTGAGGTCCGATAATACTACTTGAAATAAGTCAAACAGAAAAAGAAACATATCATCAGATATCACTTATAGAGGGAGGATAAATATGGCTGCACAAAAAATGAATTACAAAACAGAACAGTGTCTCACATTTAGAAAACACACTTATGTCAGCTTAAGGGGAAAGGAGAGGTGGGGTGATGCATAAAACCAGAGTTTGAAATTAGCACAGATACCGTTCAATAAACCAAAATAGGTATCAGAAAAGATCTACACCTTGCTCAATGAACTGGCCTCAACACACCCTATACACCGCAGAGAAATATATCTGAGTAATAAGAATCTTAAAACCCATGTATTGATATATCTCCATAAGGGAATCAAGTGTGCGCAGAGCGGCACAAACACAGCAGTGAAAATGAGCTAAACCCCTTTATAGAAATAAATTTTAAAACCAAAACGCAGAAACAATGAAAGAGAGAAAAATTCTTACAAAATTCGCTCAGGGGCTGTGATGCAACCTGGAATGACCACATATAAACCCACAGCTGGATAAGACATAAGGCTGGACACTTGGGGCTGAAAGGATTGGTGAGCTTTGGTGAGCAACTGCCGAAAGTTTAATGCAATACTTCATGCTACTCATTCCAAGGGTCCCAACACTCCAGGTTGAAGGGAATCTTCCTACAGCTAAACCATGCATGGGAAATCCAGCGGATGGTATACCATATGATCGGGAAAGGTTTCTAAAATGCACCTCATTTTCCTCTCCTGGGGCTCCGGATCAACATTCCAGCCACTTTACTAACAACATCTCCACATGGAGAGTCAATGCCTTTAAGTTCCGGTATCGCACAGTCTGCAGTTAGTGCGGAGGATGAATGGGAATAGGGGGAACCAGTGAGAAAATAGCTGTAGCGGTTTCAATGGGCACATGTCACTCTAATTTCACATCAGGAAGAAGAATTAACCAAAGGCAGAGCAAGGCGTCCCAGAAGAAGAATAGGGCCTGAAGAAATCCTGTGGATATGAGGCAAGATCACAAAAATAAGAGCAGAAAAATGGAGCTAAGGGCCACTGCAATTCAAAAACCTGCAGAGTTATAAAGGCCAACTATTTTCCAAACGTATATTGAGGTAAGGCTATGAAGAGGCACTGAGAGCAAGGCAGAACTGCAGGAAACCGATTTCAGGAGGTAGACTGGAATTGCATGTAAAGCATAGGAAAAGAGGCAGAACGTCCACAATGATGCACTTGGCCAAAAAGGGCATATGCGTTTTTTCCTGAATATATTCAGGAAAAAACGCATACGCCCTTTTTGGCCAAACAAGCAAGCTTGCAAAGGAAATATGCACTACAATGAAGTCTCACTTCCCCCCGGTCAAAAGGAACATCTGAAAAAAGTGTAAAATCCAGAAAGGCAGGACAGGCCATGGAGAACTGGGAGCCTTGTTATGCTGATGGGCGGGATGTAAATTGCCAAAAGCCACTTTGGAGAAGTGTATGGTGTTTCCTGAAACATCTAAAAAACAAAGCAACAGAGCCTAGGGCACTTCCACTTATGGTCCTATAGCTTAGGGAAATTAAATCAAAAAGACACAGCCACCACGAAGTTTGGGCCGGCTCTGTTTACAAGCACCTCCTTTAAGGTATAAATTCAATATCACAGAAAGTGAAAAATGCATAAAGAAGTTTTGGTACTTACGTACAATGCAATATCACTCAGCAATGAATTCTATGTCATCAGGCCCGTAGCAGCATAATGAGTGGATTCAGGTACGATGATTCTATGTGAAATAAGTCACACAGAAAAAGAAACATCATAAGATATCACTACTACACGGAATGTAAACTTGGCTACACAGGAACTGAATTACAAAACAGAACAGGGTCTCTAATGTAGAAAACCAACTTATTCTTGCTTAAGGGGAAAGGTGAGTTGGGGTGCGACATAAAACCAGAGATTGAAATTAGCACAGATACAGTTCCATAAGCCAAATATGTAATAGACAAGAGCTACTCCTTGCTCAACGAAGAGGACACAACACCCAATATTAAACGCCTAAGAATATACCTGACTAGTAAGAATCTTAAAACCTATGGATTTATATGTCTCCGAAAGAGAATCAAGCGTGTGTACAGCGGCATCAGCGCAGCAGTGATAGGATTGGTGAGGTTCGGTGAGCAAATGCAGACCCTCTGAAGTCATATTGCATGGTACCCATTCCATGGGTCTCAACTCTCCAGGTTTAAAGGATTCTTCCTTCAGCTAAAACATGCATGTGGAACCCAGAGTATGATCCACCGTGTGATCAGGAAACGTGTTCAAATGTGTCTCAGTTTTCGTCCCCTGGTACTCGGGTGCAACATTCCAGACACTTTATTAACACTCTCCCCACTTGGAGAGTGAGTGCCTTTAACCTCCTGTTTGGCCCAGTTTGCAATTTCTGTGGAAAATGAACAGGAATAGGGAGAACCAATGAGAGACTAGGTGGAGGTGTCTGGACGGGCAAATTTAACTCTCATTTCCCACCAGGAAGAGGAATTAACCAAAGTCTCAGCATGCCATGCCGGAACCAAACTAGGGTCTGAAGCAATCCTGCGGTGTTGCGGCCAGCTCACAAGAAAGCGAGTTGAAGAAAGGAGCTCAGGGGCACTGTAATTCACAAACCTGCAGAGTTATAAATGACAGCTATCTTCCAAAAATATATTGAAGTAAGGCTGCCAAGAGGAGTTGAAAGCGGGGCAGAATTGCAGGAAACCGATTTCAGGAGGTAGACTGGAATTGCCTGTAAAGCATAGGAAAAGAGGCAGAACGTCCACAATGATGCACTTGGCCAAAAAGTGCGTATGCGTTTTTTCCGGAATATATTCAGGAAAAAATGCATACGCACTTTTTGGCCAACCAAGCAAGCTTGCAAAGGAAATCTGCACTACAATGAAGTCTCAATGCCCCTTGTTAAAAAGGGCTATCTGAAAAAAGTGTAAAATCCAGAAAGGCAGGACAGGCCATGGAGAACTAGGAGCCTTGTTATGCTGATGGGCGGGATGTAATTTGCCAGCAGCCACTCTGGAGTAGTGTATGGTGTTTCCAGAAACATCCAAAAAACAAAGCAACAGAGCCTAGGGCATTTCCACTTATCGTCCTATAGAATAGGGAAATTAAAATCAAAAACACACAGCCACCCCAAAGTTTGGGACGGCTCTGTTTACAAGAACCTCGTTTACGGTACAAGTTCAATATCACAGAAAGCGAAAAATTGATAAAGAAGTTGTGGTACTTACGTACAATGCAGTATCACACAGCAATAAAATCTATGTCATCAGGCCCATAGCAGTATAATGAGTGGATTCAGGTACGATGATTCTAAGTGAAATAAGTCACACAGAAAAAGAAACATCATAAGGTATCACTAACACACGGAATGTAAACTTGGCTACACAGGAACTGAATTACAAAACAGAACAGGGTCTCAAATGTAGAAAACCAACTTATGCTTGCTTAAGGGGAATGGTGAGTTGGGGTGCTGCATGAAACCAGAGATTGAAATTGGCACAGATACCGTTCCATAAGCCAAATATGTAATAGACAAGAGCTACTCCTTGCTCAACGAAGTGGACTCAACACCCCATATTAAACGCCTAAGAATATACCTGACTAGTAAGAATCTTAAAACCTATGGATTTATATGTCTCCAAAAGAGAATCAAGCGTGTGTACAGCGGCATAAGCACAGCAGTGATAGGATTGTTGAGGTTCGGTGAGCAAATGGAGACTCTTTGAAGTCATATTGCATGGTACCCATTCCATGGGTCTCAACTCTCCATGTTTAAGGGATTCTTCCTTCAGCTAAAACATGCATGTGGAACCCAGAGTATGATTCACGGTGTGATCGGGAAACGTGTTCAAATGTGTCTCAGTTTTCGTCCCCTGGTACTCGGGTGTAACATTCCAGACGCTTTACTAACACTCTCCCCACTTGGAGAGTCGGTGCCTTTAACCTCCTGTTTGGCCCAGTTTGCAATTTCTGTGGAAAATGAACAGGAATAGGGAGAACCAATGAGAGACTATGTGGAGGTGTCTGGACGGGCAAATTTAACTCTCATTTCCCACCAGGAAGAGGAATTAACCAAAGGCTCAACATGCCATGCCGGAACCACACTAGGGCCCGAAGCAATCCTGCGGTGTTGCGGCCAGCTCACAAGAAAGCGAGTTGAAGAAAGGAGCTCAGGGGCACTGTAATTCACAAACCTGCAGAGTTATAAATGACAGCTATCTTCCAAAAATATATTGAAGTAAGGCTGCCAAGAGGAGTTGAAAGTGGGGCAGAATTGCAGGAAACCGATTTCAGGAGGTAGACTGGAATTGCATGTAAAGCATAGGAAAAGAGGCAGAACGTCCACAATGATGCACTTGGCCAAAAAGGGCGTATGCGTTTTTTCCTGAATATATTCAGGAAAAAACGCATACGCCCTTTTTGGCCAACCAAGCAAGCTTGCAAAGGAAATCTGCACTACAATGAAGTCTCACTGCCCCCCAGTCAAAAGGGCCATCTGAAAAAAGTGTAAAAACCAGAAAGGCAGGACAGGCCATGGAGAACTGGGAGCCTTGTTATGCTGATGGGTGGGATGTAAATTGCCAACAGCCACTCTGGAGAAGTGTATGGTGTTTCCTGAAACATCCAAAAAACAAAGCAACAGAGCCTAGGGCACTTCCACTTATGGTCCTATAGCTTAGGGAAATTAAAATCAAAAAGACACAGCCACCCCAAAGTTTGGGACGGCTCTGTTTACAAGAACCTCGTTTACGGTACAAGTTGAATATCACAGAAAGCGAAAAATGGATAAAGAAGTTGTGGTACTTACGTACAATGCAATATCACTCAGCAATGAACTCTATGTAATCAGGCCCGTAGCAGCATAATGAGTGGATTCAGGTACGATGATTGTAAGTGAAATAAGTCACACAGAAAAAGAAACATCATAAGATATCACTACTACACGGAATGTAAACTTGGCTACACAGGAACTGAATTACAAAACAGAACTGGGTGTCAAATGTAGAAAACCAACTTATGCTTGCTTAAGGGGAAAGGTGAGTTGGGGTGCTGCATAAAACCAGAGATTGAAATTAGCACAGATACTGTTCCATAAGCCAAATATGTAATAGACAAGAGCTACTCCTTGCTCAACGAAGTGGACTCAACCCCCCTTATTAAACGCCTAAGAATATACCTGACTAGTAAGAATCTTAAAACCTATGGATTTATATGTCTCTTAAAGAGAATCAAACGTCTGAACAGCAGCATAAACGCAGCAGTGATAGGATTGGTGAGGTTCGGTGAGCAAATGCAGACCCTTTGAAGTCATATTGCATGGTACCCATTCCATGGGTCTCAACTCTCCAGGTTTAAGGGATTCTTCCTTCAGCTAAACATGCATGTGGAACACAGAGTATGATCCAACGTGTGATCGGGAAACGTGTTCAAATGTGTCTCAGTTTTCATCCCCTGGTACTCGGGTGCAACATTCCAGAAGCTTTACTAACACTCTCCTCACTTGGAATGTCAGTGCCTTTAACCTCCTGTTTGGCCCAGTTTGCAATTTCTGCGTAAGATGAACAGGAATAGGGAGAACCAATGAGAGACTAGGTGGAGCTGTCTGGACGGGCAAATTTAACTCTCATTTCCCACCAGGAAGAGGAATTAACCAAAGGCTCAGCGTGGCATGCCAGAAGCACACTAGGGCCTGAAGCAATCCTGCGGTGTTGCGGTCAGCTCACAAGAAAGCGAGTTGAAGAAAGGAGCTCAGGGGCACTGTAATTCACAAACCTACAGAGTTATAAATGACAGCTATCTTCCAAAAATATATTGAAGTAAGGCTGCCAAGAGGACTTGAAAGCGGGGCAGAATTGCAGGAAACCGATTTCAGGAGGTAGACTGGAATTGCATGTAAATCATAGGAAAAGAAGCAGAACGTCCACAATGATGCACTTGGCCAAAAAGGGCGTATGCGTTTTTTCCTGAATATATTCAGGAAAAAACGCATACGCCCTTTTTGGCCAACCAAGCAAGCTTGCAAAGGAAATCTGCACTACAATGAAGTCTCACTGCCCCCAGGTCAAAAGGGCTATCTGAAAAAAGTGTAAAATCCAGAAAAGCAGGACAGGCCATGGGGAACTGGGAGCCTTGTTATGCTGATGGGCGCGATGTAAATTGCCAACAGCCACTCTGGAGAAGTGTATGGTGTTCCCTGAAACATCTAAAAAACAAAGCAACAGAGCCTAGGGCACTTCCACTTATGGTCCTATAACTTAGGGAAATTAAAATCAAAAAGACACAGCCACCCCAAAGTTTGGGCCGGCTCTGTTTACAAGAACCTCGTTTACGGTACAAGTTTAATATCACAGAAAGCGAAAAATGGATAAAGAAGTTGTGGTAATTACGTACAATGCAATATCATTCAGCAATGAAATCTATGTCATCAGGCCCGTAGCAGCATAATGAGTGGATTCAGGTATGATGATTCTAAGTGAAATAAGTCACACAGAAAAAGAAATATCATAAGGTATCACTAATACACGGAATGTAAACTTGGCTACACAAGAACTGAATTACAAAACAGAACAGGGTCTCAAAAGTAGAAACCCAACTTATGCTTGCTTAAGTGGAAAGGTGAGTTGGGGTGGTGCATAAAACCAGAGATTGAAATTAGCACAGATACCGTTCCATAAGCCAAATATGTAATAGACAAGAGCTACTCCTTGTTCAACGAAGAGGACACAACACCCCATATTAAACGCCTAAGAATATACCTGACTAGTAAGAATCTTAAAACCTATGGATTTATATGTCTCCGAAAGAGAATCAAGCGTGTGTACAGCGGCATAAGTGCAGCAGTGATAGGATTGGTGAGGTTCGGTGAGCAAATGCAGACCCTTTGAAGTCATATTGCATGGTACCCATTCCATGGGTCTCAACTCTCCAGGTTTAAGGGATTCTTCCTTCAGCTAAAACATGCATGTGGAACCCAGAGTATGATCCACCGTGTGATCGGGAAACGTGTTCAAATGTGTCTCAGTTTTCGTCCCCTGGTACTCGGGTGCAACATTCCAGACGCTTTACTAACACTCTCCCCACTTGGAGAGTCAGTGCCTTTAACCTCCTGTTTGGCCCAGTTTGCAATTTCTGCGGAAAATGAACAGGAATAGGGAGAACCAATGAGAGACTAGGTGGAGGTGTCTGGACGGGCAAATTTAACTCTCATTTCCCACCATGAAGAGGAATTAACCAAAGGCTCAGCGTGCCATGCCGGAACCACACTAGGGCCTGAAGCAATCCTGTGGTGTTGCGGCCAGCTCACAAGAAAGCGAGTTGAAGAAAGGAGCTCAGAGGCACTGTAATACACAAACTTGCAGAGTTAATAATGACAGCTATCGTCCAAAAATATATTGAAGGAAGGCTGCCAAGAGGACTTGAAAGCGAGGCAGAATTGCAGGAAACCGATTTCAGGAGGTAGACTGGAATTGCATGTAAAGTATAGGAAAAGAGGCAGAACGTCCACAATGATGCACTTGGCCAAAAAGGGCGTATGCGTTTTTTCCTGAATATATTCAGGAAAAAACGCATACGCCCTTTTTGGCCAACCAAGCAAGCTTGCAAAGGAAATCTGCACTACAATGAAGTCTCACTGCCCCCGGTCAAAAGGGCCATCTGAAAAAAGTGTAAAATCCAGAAAGGCAGGACAGGCCATGGAGAACTGGGAGCCTTGTTATGCTGATGGGCGGGATGTAAATTGCCAACAGCCACTCTGGAGAAGTGTATGGTGTTTCCTGAAACATCCAAAAAACAAAGCAACAGAGCCTAGGGCACTTCCACTTATGGTCCTATAGCTTAGGGAAATTAAAATCAAAAAGACACAGCCACCCAAAAGCTTCGGCCGGCTCTGGTTACAAGAACCTCCTTTACGGTACAAGTTCAATATCACAGAAAGCGAAAAATGGATAAAGAAGTTGTGGTACTTACGTACAATGCAATATCACTCAGCAATGAAATCTATGTCATCAGGCCCGTAGCAGCATAATGAGTGGATTCAGGTACGATGATTCTAACTGAAATAAGTCACAAAGAAAAAGAAACATCATAAGATATCACTACTACACGGAATGTAAACTTGGCTACACAGGAACTGAATTACAAAACAGAACAGGGTCTCAAATGTAGAAAACCAACTTATGCTTGCTTAAAGGGAAAGGTGACTTGGGGTGCGGCATAAAACTAGAGATTGAAATTAGCAAAGATACCGTTCCATAAGCCAAATATGTAATAGACAAGAGCTACTCCTTGCTCAACGAAGTGGACTCAACACCCCATATTAAACGCCTAAGAATATACCTGACTAGTAAGAATCTTAAAACCTATGGATTTATATGTCTCCGAAAGAGAATCAAGCGTGTGTACAGCGGCATAAGCGCAGCAGTGATAGGATTGGTGAGGTTCGGTGAGCAAATGCAGACCCTTTGAAGTCATATTGCATGGAACCCATTCCATGGGTCACAACTCTCCATGTTTAAGGGATTCTTCCTTCAGCTAAAACATGCATGTGGAACCCAGAGTATGATCCACCATGTGATCGGGAAACGTGTTCAAATGTGTCTCAGTTTTCGTTCCCTGGTACTCGGGTGAAACATTCCAGACGCTTTACTAACACTCTCCCCACTTGGAGAGTCAGTGCCTTTAACCTCCTGTTTGGCCCAGTTTGCAATTTCTGCGTAAGATGAAGAGGAAGAGGGAGAACCAATGAGAGACTAGCTGGAGCTGTTAGGACGGGCAAATTTAACTCTCATTTCCCACCAGGAAGAGGAATTAACCAAAGGCTCAGCATGCGATGCCAGAACCAAACTAGGCCCTGAAGCAATCCTGCGGTGTTGCGGCCAGCTCACAAGAAAGCGATTTGAAGAAAGGAGCTCAGGGGCACTGTAATTCACAATCCTGCAGAGTTATAAATGACAGCTATCGTCCAAAAATATATTGAAGGAAGGCTGCCAAGAGGACTTGAAAGCGGGGCAGAATTGCAGGAAACCAATTTCAGGAGGTAGACTGGAATTGCATGTAAAGCATAGGAAAAGAGGCAGAACGTCCACAATGATGCACTTGGCCAAAAAGGGCATATGCGTTTTTTCGTGAATATATACAGGAAAAAACGCATACGCCCGTTTTGGCCAACCAAGCAAGCTTGCAAAGGAAATCTGCACTACAATGAAGTCTCACTGCACCCGGTCAAAAGGGCCATCTGAAAAAAGTGTAAAATCCAGAAAGGCAGGACAAGCCATGGAGAACTGGGAGCCTTGTTATGCTGATGGGCGGGATGTAAATTGCAAACACCCACTCTGGAGAAGTGTATTGTGTTTCCTGAAACATCTAAAACACAAAGCAACAGATCCTAGGGCACTTCTACTTATGGTCCTATAGCTTAGGGAAATTAAAATCAAAAACACACAGCCACCCCAAAGTTTGGGCCGGCTCTGTTTACAAGAACCTCGTTTACGGTACAAGTTGAATATCACAGAAAGCGAAAAATGGATAAAGAAGTTGTGGTACTTACGTACAATGCAATATCACTCAGCAATGAAATCTATGTCATCAGGCCCGTAGCAGCATAATGAGTGGATTCAGGTACGATGATTCTAAGTGAAATAAGTCACACAGAAAAAGAAACATCATAAGATATCACTAACACACGGAATGTAAACTTGGCTACACAGGAACTGAATTACAAAACAGAAAAGTGTCTCAAATGTAGAAAACCAACTTATGCTTGCTTAAGGGGAAAGGTGAGTTGGGGTGCGGCATAAAACCAGAGATTGAAATTAGCACAGGTACCGTTCCATAAGCCAAATATGTAATAGACAAGAGCTACTCCTTGCTCAACGAAGTGGACTCAACACCCCATATTAAGCGCCTAAGAATATACCTGACTAGTAAGAATCTTAAAACCTATGGATTTATATGTCTCTGAAAGAGAATGAAGTGCGTGTACAGAGGCATAAACGCAGCAGTGATAGGATTGGTGAGGTTCGGTGAGCAAATGCAGACTCTTTGAAGTCATATTGCATGGTACCCATTCCATGGGTCTCAACTCTCCAGGTTTAAGGGATTCTTCCTTCAGCTAAAACATGCATGTGGAACCCAGAGTATGATCCACCGTGTGATCGGGAAACGTGTTCAAATGTGTCTCACTTTTCGTCCCCTGGTACTCGGGTGCAACATTCCAGACGCTTTACTAACACTCTCCCCACTTGGAGAGTCAGTGCCTTTAACCTCCTGTTTGGCCCAGGTTGCAATTTCTGTGTAAGATGAACAGGAAGAGGGAGAACCAATGAGAGACTAGCTGGAGGTGTCTGGACAGACAAATTTAACTCTCATTTCCCACCAGGAAGAGGAATTAACCAAAGGCTCAGCATGCGATGCCGGAACCAAACTGGGCCCTGAAGCAATCCTGCGGTGTTGCGGCCAGCTCACAAGAAAGCGAGTTGAAGAAAGGAGCTCAGGGGCACTGTAATTCACAAACCTACAGAGTTATAAATGACAGCTATCTTCCAAAAATATATTGAAGTAAGGCTGCCAAGAGGACTTGAAAGCGGGGCAGAATTGCAGGAAACCGATTTCAGGAGGTAGACTGGAATTGCATGTAAAGCATAGGAAAAGAGGCAGAACGTCCACAATGATGCACTTGGCCAAAAAGGGCGTATGCGTTTTTTCCTGAATATATTCAGGAAAAAACGCATACGCCCTTTTTGGCCAACCAAGCAAGCTTGCAAAGGAAATCTGCACTACAATGAAGTCTCACTGCCCCCCGGTCAAAAGGGCCATCTGAAAAAAGTGTAAAATCCAGAAAGGCAGGACAGGCCATGGAGAACTAGGAGCCTTGTTATGCTGATGGGCGGGATGTAAATTGCAAACAGCCACTCTGGAGAAGTGTATGGTGTTTCCTGAAACATCTAAAACACAAAGCAACAGAGCCTAGGGCACTTCCACTTATGGTCCTATAGCTTAGGGAAATTAAAATCAAAAAGACACAGCAACCCCAAAGTTTTGGCCGGATCTGTTTACAAGAACCTCGTTTACGGTACAAGTTCAATATCACAGAAAGCGAAAAATGGATAAAGAAGTTGTGGTACTTACGTACAATGCAATATCACTCAGCAATGAAATCTATGTCATCAGGCCCATAGCAGCATAATGAGTGGATTCAGGTACGATGATTCTAAGTGAAATAAGTCACACAGAAAAAGAAACATCATAAGATATCACTACTACACGGAATGTAAACTTGGCTACACAAGAACTGAATTACAAAACAGAACAGGGTGTCAAATGTAGAAAACCAACTTATGCCATCTTAAGGGGAGAGGTGAGTTGGGGTGCTGCATAAAACAAGAGATTAAAATTAGCACAGATACCGTTCCATAAGCCAAATATGTAATAGACAAGAGCTACTCCTTGCTCAACGAAGTGGACTCAACACCCCATATTAAACGCCTAACAATATACCTGACTAGTAAGAATCTTAAAACCTATGGATTTATATGTCTCCGAAAGAGAATCAAGTGTGTGTACAGCGGCATAAACGCAGCAGTGATAGGATTGGTGAGGTTCGGTGAGCAAATGCAGACCCTTTGAAGTCATATTGCATGGTACCCATTCCATGGGTCTCAACTCACCAGGTTTAAGGGATTCTTAATTCATCTAAAACATGCATGTGGAACCCAGAGTACGATCCACCGTGTGATCGGAAAACGTGTTCAAATGTGTCTCAGTTTTCGTCCCCTGGTACTCGGGTGCAACATTCCAGACGCTTTACTAACACTCTCCCCACTTGGAGAGTCGGTGCCTTTAACCTCCTGTTTGGCCCAGTTTGCAATTTCTGTGGAAAATGAACAGGAATAGGGAGAACCAATGAGAGACTATGTGGAGGTGTCTGGACGGGCAAATTTAACTCTCATTTCCCACCAGGAAGAGGAATTAACCAAAGGCTCAACATGCCATGCCGGAACCACACTAGGGCCCGAAGCAATCCTGCGGTGTTGCGGCCAGCTCACAAGAAAGCGAGTTGAAGAAAGGAGCTCAGGGGCACTGTAATTCACAAACCTGCAGAGTTATAAATGACAGCTATCTTCCAAAAATATATTGAAGTAAGGCTGCCAAGAGGAGTTGAAAGTGGGGCAGAATTGCAGGAAACCGATTTCAGGAGGTAGACTGGAATTGCATGTAAAGCATAGGAAAAGAGGCAGAACGTCCACAATGATGCACTTGGCCAAAAAGGGCGTATGCGTTTTTTCCTGAATATATTCAGGAAAAAACGCATACGCCCTTTTTGGCCAACCAAGCAAGCTTGCAAAGGAAATCTGCACTACAATGAAGTCTCACTGCCCCCCGGTCAAAAGGGCCATCTGAAAAAAGTGTAAAACCCAGAAAGGCAGGACAGGCCATGGAGAACTGGGAGCCTTGTTATGCTGATGGGTGGGATGTAAATTGCCAACAGCCACTCTGGAGAAGTGTATGGTGTTTCCTGAAACATCCAAAAAACAAAGCAACAGAGCCTAGGGCACTTCCACTTATGGTCCTATAGATTAGGGAAATTAAAATCAAAAAGACACAGCCACCCCAAAGTTTGGGACGGCTCTGTTTACAAGAACCTCGTTTACGGTACAAGTTGAATATCACAGAAAGCGAAAAATGGATAAAGAAGTTGTGGTACTTACGTACAATGCAATATCACTCAGCAATGAAATCTATGTCATCAGGCCCGTAGAAGCATAATGAGTGGATTCAGGTACGATGATTCTAAGTGAAATAAGTCACACAGAAAAAGAAACATCATAAGCTATCACTACTACACGGAATGTAAACTTGGCTACACAGGAACTGACTTACAAAACAGAACAGGGTGTCAAATGTAGAAAACCAACTTATGCTTGCTTAAGTGGAAAGGTGAGTTGGGGTGCTTCATAAAACCAGAGATTGAAATTAGCACAGATACCGTTCCATAAGCCAAATATGTAATAGACAAGAGCTACTCCTTGCTCAATGAAGTGGACTCAACACCCCATATTAAACGCCTAAGAATATACCTGACTAGTAAGAATCTTAAAACCTATGGATTTATATGTCTCCGAAAGAGGATCAGGCGTGTGTACAGCGGCATAAACGCAGCAGTGATAGGATTGGTGAGGTTCGGTGAGCAAATGCAGACCCTTTGAAGTCATATTGCATGGTACCCATTCCATGGGTCTCAACTCTCCAGGTTTAAGGGATTCTTCCTTCAGCTAAAACATGCATGTGGAACCCAGAGTATGATCCACCGTGTGATCGGAAAACGTGTTCAAATGTGTCTCAGTTTTCGTCCCCTGGTACTCGGGTGCAACATTCCAGACGCTTTACTAACACTCTCCCCACTTGGAGAGTCGGTGCCTTTAACCTCCTGTTTGGCCCAGTTTGCAATTTCTGTGGAAAATGAACAGGAATAGGGAGAACCAATGAGAGACTAGGTGGAGGTGTCTGGACGGGCAAATTTAACTCTCATTTCCCACCAGGAAGAGGAATTAACCAAAGGCTCAACATGCCATGCCGGAACCAAACTAGGGCCTGAAGCAATCCTGCGGTGTTGCGGCCAGCTCACAAGAAAGCGAGTTGAAGAAAGGAGCTCAGGGGCACTGTAATTCACAAACCTGCAGACTTATAAATGACAGCTATCTTCCAAAAATATATTGAAGTAAGGCAGCCAAGAATAGTTGAAAGCGGGGCAGAATTGCAGGAAACCGATTTCAGGAGGTAGACTGGAATTGCATGTAAAGCATAGGAAAAGAGGCAGAACGTCCACAATGATGCACTTGGCCAAAAAGGGCGTATGCGTTTTTTCCTGAATATATTCAGGAAAAAACGCATACGCCCTTTTTGGCCAACCAAGCAAGCTTGCAAAGGAAATCTGCACTACAATGAAGTCTCACTGCCCACCGGTCAAAAGGGCCATCTGAAAAAAGTGTAAAATCCAGAAAGGCAGGACAGGCCATGGAGAACTGGGAGCCTTGTTATGCTGATGGGCGGGATGTAAATTGCCAGCAGCCACTCTGGAGAAGTGTATGGTGTTTCCTGAAACATCCAAAAAACAAAGCAACAGAGCCTAGGGCACATCCACTTATGGTCCTATAGCTTAGGGAAATTAAAATCAAAAAGACACAGCCACCCCAAATTTTGGGACGGCTCTGTTTACAAGAACCTCGTTTACGGTACAAGTTCAATATCACAGAAAGCGAAAAATGGATAAAGAAGTTGTGGTACTTACGTACAATGCAATATCACTCAGCAATGAAATCTATGTCATCAGGTCCGTAGCAGCATAATGAGTGGATTCAGGTACGATGATTGTAAGTGAAATAAGTCACACAGAAAAAGAAACATCATAAGATATCACTACTACACGGAATGTAAACTTGGCTACACAGGAACTGAATTACAAAACAGAACAGGGTGTCAAATGTAGAAAACCAACTTATGCCATCTTAAGGGGAGAGGTGAGTTGGGGTGCTGCATAAAACCAGAGATTAAAATTAGCACAGATACCGTTCCATAAGCCAAATATGTAATAGACAAGAGCTACTCCTTGCTCAACGAAGTGGACTCAACACCCCATATTAAACGCCTAAGAATATACCTGACTAGTAAGAATCTTAAAACCTATGGATTTATATGTCTCCGAAAGAGGATCAAGCGTGTGTACAGCGGCATAAACGCAGCAGTGATAGGATTGGTGAGGTTCGGTGAGCAAATGCAGACCCTTTGAAGTCATATTGCATGGTACCCATTCCATGGGTCTCAACTCTCCATGTTTAAGGGATTCTTCCTTCAGCTAAAACATGCATGTGGAACCCAGAGTATGATCCACCGTGTGATCGGAAAACGTGTTCAAATGTGTCTCAGTTTTCGTCCCCTGGTACTCGGGTGCAACATTCCAGACGCTTTACTAACACTCTCCCCACTTGGAGAGTCGGTGCCTTTAACCTCCTGTTTGGCCCAGTTTGCAATTTCTGTGGAAAATGAACAGGAATAGGGAGAACCAATGAGAGACTAGGTGGAGGTGTCTGGACGGGCAAATTTAACTCTCATTTCCCACCAGGAAGAGGAATTAACCAAAGGCTCAACATGCCATGCCGGAACCAAACTAGGGCCTGAAGCAATCCTGCGGTGTTGCGGCCAGCTCACAAGAAAGCGAGTTGAAGAAAGGAGCTCAGGGGCACTGTAATTCACAAACCTGCAGAGTTATAAATGACAGCTATCTTCCAAAAATATATTGAAGTAAGGCAGCCAAGAATAGTTGAAAGCGGGGCAGAATTTCAGGAAACCGATTTCAGGAGGTAGACTGGAATTGCATGTAAAGCATAGGAAAAGAGGCAGAACGTCCACAATGATGCACTTGGCCAAAAAGGGCGTATGCGTTTTTTCCTGAATATATTCAGGAAAAAACGCATACGCCCTTTTTGGCCAACCAAGCAAGCTTGCAAAGGAAATCTGCACTACAATGAAGTCTCACTGCCCCCCGGTCAAAAGGGCCATCTGAAAAAAGTGTAAAACCCAGAAAGGCAGGACAGGCCATAGAGAACTGGGAGCCTTGTTATGCTGATGGGCGGCATGTAAATTGCCAGCAGCCACTCTGGAGAAGTGTATGGTGTTTCCTGAAACATCCAAAAAACAAAGCAACAGAGCCTAGGGCACTTCCACTTATGGTCCTATAGCTTAGGGAAATTAAAATCAAAAAGACACAGCCACCCCAAAGTTTGGGACGGCTCTGTTTACAAGAACCTCGTTTACGGTACAAGTTGAATATCACAGAAAGCGAAAAATGGATAAAGAAGTTGTGGTACTTACGTACAATGCAATATCACTCAGCAATGAAATCTATGTCATCAGGCCCGTAGAAGCATAATGAGTGGATTCAGGTACGATGATTCTAAGTGAAATAAGTCACACAGAAAAAGAAACATCATAAGATATCACTACTACACGGAATGTAAACTTGGCTACACAGGAACTGAATTACAAAACAGAACAGGGTGTCAAATGTAGAAAACCAACTTATGCTTGCTTAAGTGGATAGGTGAGTTGGGGTGCTTCATAAAACCAGAGACTGAAATTAGCACAGATACCGTTCCATAAGCCAAATATGTAATAGACAAGAGCTACTCCTTGCTCAACGAAGTGGACTCAACATCCCATATTAAACGCCTAAGAATATACCTGACTAGTAAGAATCTTAAAACCTATGGATTTATATGTCTCCGAAAGAGGATCAAGCGTGTGTACAGCGGCATAAACGCAGCAGTGATAGGATTGGTGAGGTTCGGTGAGCAAATGCAGACCCTTTGAAGTCATATTGCATGGTACCCATTCCATGGGTCTCAACTCTCCATGTTTAAGGGATTCTTCCTTCAGCTAAAACATGCATGTGGAACCCAGAGTATGATCCACCGTGTGATCGGAAAACGTGTTCAAATGTGTCTCAGTTTTCGTCCCCTGGTACTCGGGTGCAACATTCCAGATGCTTTACTAACACTCTCCCCACTTGGAGAGTCGGTGCCTTTAACCTCCTGTTTGGCCCAGTTTGCAATTTCTGTGGAAAATGAACAGGAATAGGGAGAACCAATGAGAGACTAGGTGGAGGTGTCTGGACGGGCAAATTTAACTCTCATTTCCCACCAGGAAGAGGAATTAACCAAAGGCTCAACATGCCATGCCGGAACCAAACTAGGGCCTGAAGCAATCCTGCGGTGTTGCGGCCAGCTCACAAGAAAGCGAGTTGAAGAAAGGAGCTCAGGGGCACTGTAATTCACAAACCTACAGAGTTATAAATGACAGCTATCTTCCAAAAATATATTGAAGTAAGGCTGCCAAGAGGACTTGAAAGCGGGGCAGAATTGCAGGAAACCGATTTCAGGAGGTAGACTGGAATTGCATGTAAAGCATAGGAAAAGAGGCAGAACGTCCACAATGATGCACTTGGCCAAAAAGGGCGTATGCGTTTTTTCCTGAATATATTCAGGAAAAAACGCATACGCACTTTTTGCCCAACCAAGCAAGCTTGCAAAGGAAATCTGCACTACAATGAAGTCTCACTGCCCCCCGGTCAAAAGGGCCATCTGAAAAAAGTGTAAAATCCAGAAAGGCAGGACAGGCCATGGAGAACTAGGAGCCTTGTTATGCTGATGGGCGGGATGTAAATTGCAAACAGCCACTCTGGAGAAGTGTATGGTGTTTCCTGAAACATCTAAAACACAAAGCAACAGAGCCTAGGGCACTTCCACTTATGGTCCTATAGCTTAGGGAAATTAAAATCAAAAAGACACAGCCACCCCAAAGTTTTGGCCGGATCTGTTTACAAGAACCTCGTTTACGGTACAAGTTCAATATCACAGAAAGCGAAAAATGGATAAAGAAGTTGTGGTACTTACGTACAATGCAATATCACTCAGCAATGAAATCTATGTCATCAGGCCCGTAGCCGCATAATGAATGGATTCAGGTACGATGATTCTAAGTGAAATAAGTCACACAGAAAAAGAAACATCATAAGATATCACTACTACACGGAATGTAAACTTGGCTACACAAGAACTGAATTACAAAACAGAACAGGGTGTCAAATGTAGAAAACCAACTTATGCTTGCTTAAGGGGAAAGGTGAGTTGGGGTGCTGCATAAAACCAGAGATTGAAATTAGCACAGATACCGTTCCATAAGCCAAATATGTAATAGACAAGAGCTACTCCTTGCTCAACGAAGTGGACTCAACACCCCGTATTAAACGCCTAAGAATATACCTGACTAGAAATAATCTTAAAACCTACGGATTTATATGTCTCCGAAAGAGAATCAAGCGTGTGTACAGCGGCATAAACGCAGCAGTGATAGGATTGGTGAGGTTCGGTGAGCAAATGCAGACCCTTTGAAGTCATATTGCATGGTACCCATTCCATGGGTCTCAACTCTCCAGGTTTAAGGGATTCTTCCTTCAGCTAAAACATGCATGTGGAACCCAGAGTATGATCTACCGTGTGATCGGGAAATGTGTTGAAATGTGTCTCAGTTTTCGTCCCCTGGTACTCGGGTGCAACATTCCAGACGCTTTACTAACACTCTCCCCACTTGGAGAGTCAGTGCCTTTAACCTCCTATTTGGCCCAGTTTGCAATTTCTGCGTAAGATGAACAGGAATAGGGAGAACCAATGAGAGACTAGCTGGAGGTGTCTGGACGGGAAAATTTAACTCTCAGTTCCCACCAGGAAGAGGAATTAACCAAAGGCTCAGCGTGCCGTGCCAGAACCACACTAGGGCCTGAAGCAATACTGCCGTGTTGCGGCCAGCTCACAAGAAAGTGAGTTGAAGAAAGGAGCTCAGGGGCACTGTAATTCTCAAACCTGCAGAGTTATAAATGACAGCTACCTTCCAAAAATATATTGAAGTAAGGCAGCTAAGAGGAGTTGAAAGCGGGGCAGAATTGCAGGAAACCGATTTCAGGAGGTAGACTGGAATTGCATGTAAAGCATAGGAAAAGAGGCAGAACGTCCACAATGATGCACTTGGCCAAAAAGGGCGTATGCGTTTTTTCCTGAATATATTCAGGAAAAACGCATACGCCCTTTTTGGCCAACCAAGCAAACTTGCAAAGGAAATCTGCACTACAATGAAGTCTCACTGCCCCCCGGTCAAAAGGGCCATCTGAAAAAAGTGTAAAATCCAGAAAGGCAGGACAGGCCAAGGAGAACTAGGAGCCTTGTTATGCTGATGGGCGGGATGTAAATTGCCAGCAGCCACTCTGGAGAAGTGTATGGTGTTTCCTGAAACATCCAAAAAACAAAGCAACAGAGCCTAGGGCACTTCCACTTATGGTCCTATAGCTTAGGGAAATTAAAATCAAAAAGACACAGCCTCCCCAAAGTTTGGGACGGCTCTGTTTACAAGAACCTTGTTTACGTTACAAGTTCAATATCACAGAAAGCGAAAAATGGATAAAGAAGTTGTGGTACTTACGTACAATGCAATATCACTCAGCAATGAAATCTATGTCATCAGGCCCGTAGCAGCATAATGAGTGGATTCAGGTACGATGATTCTAAGTGAAATAAGTCACACAGAAAAAGAAACATCATAAGATATCACTACTACACGGAATGTAAACTTGGCTACACAAGAACTGAATTACAAAACAGAACAGGGCCTCAAATGTAGAAAACCAACTTATGCTTGCTTAAGGGGAAAGGTGAGTTGGGGTGCTTCATAAAACCAGAGATTGAAATTAGCACAGATACCGTTCCATAAGCCAAATATGTAATAGACAAGAGCTACTCCTTGCTCAACAAAGTGGACTCAACACCCCATATTAAACGCCTAAGAATATACCTGACTAGAAATAATCTTAAAACCTATGGATTTATATGTCTCTGAAAGAGAATCAAGCGTGTGTACAGTGACATAAACGCAGCAGTGATAGGATTGGTGAGGTTCGGTGAGCAAATGCAGACCCTTTGAAGTCATATTGCATGGTACCCATTCCATGGGTCTCAACTCTCCATGTTTAAGGGATTCTTCCTTCAGCTAAAACATGCATGTGGAACCCAGAGTATGATCCACCGTGTGATCGGGAAATGTGTTGAAATGTGCCTCAGTTTTCGTCCCCTGGTACTCGGGTGCAACATTCCAGACACTTTACTAACACTCTCCCCACTTGGAGAGTCAGTGCCTTTAACCTCCTATTTGGCCCAGTTTGCAATTTCTGCGTAAGATGAACAGGAATAGGGAGAACCAATGAGAGACTAGCTTGAGGTGTCTGGACGGGAAAATTTAACTCTCAGTTCCCACCAGGAAGAGGAATTAACCAAAGGCTCAGCGTGCCGTGCCAGAACCACACTAGGGCCTGAAGCAATCCTGCAGTGTTGCGGCCAGCTCACAAGAAAGAGAGTTGAAGAAAGGAGCTCAGGGGCACTGTAATTCACAAACCTGCAGAGTTATAAATGACAGCTACCTTCCAAAAATATATTGAAGTAAGGCAGCCAAGAGGAGTTGAAAGCGGGGCAGAATTGCAGGAAACCGATTTCAGGAGGTAGACTGGAATTGCATGTAAAGCAAAGGAGAAGAGGCAGAACGTCCACAATGATGCACTTGGCCAAAAAGGGCGTATGCGTTTTTTCCTGAATATATTCAGGAAAAACGCATACGCCCTTTTTGGCCAACCAAGCAAGCTTGCAAAGGAAATCTGCACTACAATGAAGTCTCACTGCCCCCCGGTCAAAAGGGCCATCTGAAAAAAGTGTAAAATCCAGAAAGGCAGGACAGGCCAAGGAGAACTAGGAGCCTTGTTATGCTGATGGGCGGGATGTAAATTGCCAGCAGCCACTCTGGAGAAGTGTATGGTGTTTCCTGAAACATCCAAAAAACAAAGCAACACAGCCAAGGGCACTTCCACTTATGGTATTATAGCTTAGGGAAATTAAAATCAAAGAGACACAGCCACTCGAAAATTTGGGCCGGCTCTGTTTACAAGAACCTCGTTTACAGTACAAGTTCAATATCACAGAAAGCGAAAAATGGATAAAGAAGTTGTGGTAATTATGTACAATGCAATATCACTCAGCAATGAAATCTATGTCATCAGGCCCGTAGCAGCATAATGAGTGGATTCAGGTATGATGATTCTTAGTGAAATAAATCACACAGAAAAAGAAACATCATAAGATATCACTACTACACGGAATGTAAACTTGGCTACACAGGAACTGAATTACAAAACAGAACAGGGTCTCAAATGTAGAAAACCAACTTATGCTTGCTTAAGGGGAAAGGTGAGTTGGGGTGCTGCATACAACATGAGATTGAAATTAGCACAGATACCGTTCCATAAGCCAAATATGTAATAGACAAGAGCTACTCCTTGCCCAACGAAGTGGACTCAACACCCCGTATTAAACGCCTAAGAATATACCTGACTAGAAATAATCTTAAAACCTACGGATTTATATGTCTCCGAAAGAGAATCAAGCGTGTGTACAGCGGCATAAACGCAGCAGTGATAGGATTGGTGAGGTTCGGTGAGCAAATGCAGACCCTTTGAAGTCATATTGCATGGGACCCATTCCATGGGTCTCAACTCTCCAGGTTTAAGGGATTCTTCCTTCAGCTAAAACATGCATGTGGAACCCAGAGTATGATCCACCGTGTGATCGGGAAATGTGTTGAAATGTGTCTCAGTTTTCGTCCCCTGGTACTCGGGTGCAACATTCCAGACGCTTTACTAACACTCTCCCCACTTGGAGAGTCAGTGCCTTTAACCTCCTATTTGGCCCAGTTTGCAATTTCTGCGTAAGATGAACAGGAATAGGGAGAATCAATGAGAGACTAGCTGGAGGTGTCTGGACGGGAAAATTTAACTCTCAGTTCCCACCAGGAAGAGGAATTAACCAAAGGCTCAGCGTGCCGTGCCAGAACCACACTAGGGCCTGAAGCAATACTGCCGTGTTGCGGCCAGCTCACAAGAAAGCGAGTTGAAGAAAGGAGCTCAGGGGCACTGTAATTCACAAACCTGCAGAGTTATAAATGACAGCTACCTTCCAAAAATATATTGAAGTAAGGCAGCTAAGAGGAGTTGAAAGCGGGGCAGAATTGCAGGAAACCGATTTCAGGAGGTAGACTGGAATTGCATGTAAAGCATAGGAAAAGAGGCAGAACGTCCACAATGATGCACTTGGCCAAAAAGGGCGTATGCGTTTTTTCCTGAATATATTCAGGAAAAACGCATACGCCCTTTTTGGCCAACCAAGCAAGCTTGCAAAGGAAATCTGCACTACAATGAAGTCTCACTGCCCCCCGGTCAAAAGGGCCATCTGAAAAAAGTGTAAAATCCAGAAAGGCAGGACAGGCCAAGGAGAACTAGGAGCCTTGTTATGCTGATGGGCGGGATGTAAATTGCCAGCAGCCACTCTGGAGAAGTGTATGGTGTTTCCTGAAACATCAAAAAAACAAAGCAACAGAGCCTAGGGCACTTCCACTTATGGTCCTATAGCTTAAGGAAATTAAAATCAAAAAGACACAGCCACCCCAAAGTTTGGGACGGCTCTGTTTACAAGAACCTTGTTTACGTTACAAGTTCAATATCACAGAAAGCGAAAAATGGATAAAGAAGTTGTGGTACTTACGTACAATGCAATATCACTCAGCAATGAAATCTATGTCATCAGGCCCGTAGCAGCATAATGAGTGGATTCAGGTACGATGATTCTAAGTGAAATAAGTCACACAGAAAAAGAAACATCATAAGATATCACTACTACACGGAATGTAAACTTGGCTACACAAGAACTGAATTACAAAACAGAACAGGGCCTCAAATGTAGAAAACCAACTTATGCTTGCTTAAGGGGAAAGGTGAGTTGGCGTGCTTCATAAAACCAGAGATTGAAATTAGCACAGATACCGTTCCATAAGCCAAATATGTAATAGACAAGAGCTACACCTTGCTCAACGAAGTGGACTCAACACCCCATATTAAACGCCTAAGAATATACCTGACTAGAAATAATCTTAAAACCTATGGATTTATATGTCTCCGAAAGAGAATCAACCGTGTGTACAGCGGCATAAACGCAGCAGTGATAGGATTGGTGAGGTTCGGTGAGCAAATGCAGACCCTTTGAAGTCATATTGCATGGTACCCATTCCATGGGTCTCAACTCTCCAGGTTTAATGGATTCTTCCTTCAGCTAAAACATGCATGTGGAACCCAGAGTATGATCCACCGTGTGATCGGGAAATGTGTTGAAATGTGTCTCAGTTTTCGTCCCCTGGTACTCGGGTGCAACATTCCAGACGCTTTACTAACACTCTCCCCACTTGGAGAGTCAGTGCCTTTAACCTCCTATTTGGCCCAGTTTGCAATTTCTGCGTAAGATGAACAGGAATAGGGAGAACCAATGAGAGACTAGCTTGAGGTGTCTGGACGGGAAAATTTAACTCTCAGTTCCCACCAGGAAGAGGAATTAACCAAAGGCTCAGCGTGCCATGCCAGAACCACACTAGGGCCTGAAGCAATCCTGCAGTGTTGCGGCCAGCTCACAAGAAAGAGAGTTGAAGAAAGGAGCTCAGGGGCACTGTAATTCACAAACCTGCAGAGTTATAAATGACAGCTACCTTCCAAAAATATATTGAAGTAAGGCTGCCAAGAGGACTTGAAAGCGGGGCAGAATTATAGGAAACCGATTTCAGGAGGTAGACTGGAATTGCATGTAAAGCATAGGAAAAGAGGCAGAACGTCGACAATGATGCACTTGGCCAAAAAGGGCGTATGCGTTCTTTCCTGAATATATTCAGGAAAAAACGCATACGCACTTTTTGGCCAACCAAGCAAGCTTGCAAAGGAAATCTGCATTACAATGAAGTCTCACTGCCCCCGGGTCAAAAGGGTCATCTGAAAAAAGTGTAAAATCCAGAAAGGCAGGACAGCCCATGGAGAACTGGGAGCCTTGTTATGCTGATGGGCGGGATGTAAATTGCCAGCAGCCACTCTGGAGAAGTGTATGGTGTTTCCTGAAACATCCAAAAAACAAAGCAACAGAGCCTAGGGCACTTCCACTTATGGTCCTATAGCTTAGGGAAATTAAAATCAAAAAGACACAGCCACCCCAAAGTTTGGGACGGCTCTGTTTACAAGAACCTCGTTCACCGTACAAGTTCAATATCACAGAAAGCGAAAAATGGATATAGAAGTTGTGGTACTTACGTACAATGCAATATCACTCAGCAATGAAATCTATGTCATCAGGCCCGTAGCAGCATAATGAGTGGATTCAGGTACGATGATTCTAAGTGAAATAATTCACACAGAAAGAGAAACATCATAAGATATCACTACTACACGGAATGTAAACTTGGCTACACAGGAACTGAATTACAAAACAGAACAGGGTGTCAAATGTAGAAAATCAACTTATGCTTGCTTAAGTGGAAAGGTGAGTTGGGTGCAGCATAAAACCAGAGATTGAAATTAGCACAGATACCGTTCCATAAGCCAAATATGTAATAGACAAGAGCTACTCCTTGCTCAACGAAGTGGACTCAACACCCCATATTAAACCCCTAAGAATATACCTGACTAGTAAGAATCTTAAAACCTATGGATTTATATGTCTCTGAAAGAGAATCAAGCATGTGTACAGCGGCATAAACGCAGCAGTGATAGGATTGGTGAGGTTCGGTGAGCAAATGCAGACCCTTTGAAGTCATATTGCATGGTACCTATTCCATGGGTCTCAACTCTCCAGGTTTAAGGGATTGTTCCTTCAGCTAAAACATGCATGTGGAACCCAGAGTATGATCCACCGTGTGATCGGGACACGTTTTCAAATGTGTCTCAGTTTTCGTCCCCTGGTACTCGGGTGCAACATTCCAGACGCTTTACTAACACTCTCCCCACTTGGAGAGTCAGTGCCTTTAACCTCCTGTTTGGCCCAGTTTCCAATTTCTGTGGAAATTGAACAGGAATAGGGAGAACCAATGAGACACTAGGTGGAGGTGTCCGGACGGGCAAATTTAACTCTCATTTCCCACCAGGAAGAGGAATTAACTAAAGGCTCAGCATGCCGTGCCAGAACCAAACTAGGGTCCGAAGCAATCCTGTGGTGTTGCGGCCAGCTCACAAGAAAGCGAGTTGAAGAAAGGAGCTCAGGGGCACTGTAATTCACAAATCTGCAGAGTTATAAATGACAGGTAACTTCCAAAAATATATTGAAGTAAGGCAGCCAAGAGGAGTTGAAAGCGGGGCAGAATTGCAGGAAACCGATTTCAGGAGGTAGACTGGAATTGCATGTAAAGCATAGGAAAAGAGGCAGAACGTCCACAATGATGCACTTGGCCAAAAAGGGCGTATGCGTCTTTTCCTGAATATATTCAGGAAAAGACGCATACGCCCTTTTTGGCCAACCAAGCAAGCTTGCAAAGGAAATCTGCACTACAATGAAGTCTCACTGCCCCCCCGGTCAAAAGGGCCATCTGAAAAAAGTGTAAAATCCAGAAAGGCAGGACAGGCCATGGAGAACTGGGAGCCTTGTTATGCTGATGGGCGGGATGTAAATTGCCAGCACCCACTCTGGAGAAGTGTATGGTGTTTCCTGAAACATCCAAAAAACAAAGCAACAAAGCCAAGGGCACTTCCACTTATGGTCCTATAGCTTAGGAAAATTAAAATCAAAAAGACACACCCACTCCAAAGTTTGGGACGGCTCTGTTTACAAGAACCTCGTTTACGGTACAAGTTCAATACCACACAAAGCGAAAAAGGGATAAAGAAGTTGTGGTACTTACGTACAATGCAGTATCACTCAGCAATGAAATCTATGTCATCAGGCCCATAGCAGCATAATGAGTGGATTCAGGTACGATGATTCTAAGTGAAATAAGTCACACAGAAAAAGAAACATCATAAGATATCACTACTACACGGAATGTAAACTTGGCTACACAGGAACTGAATTACAAAACAGAACAGGGTGTCAAATGGAGAAAACCAACTTATGCTTGCTTAAGGGGAAAGGTGAGTTGGGGTGCTGCATAAAACCGGAGATTGAAATTAGCACAGATACCGTTCCATAAGCCAAATATGTAATAGAAAAGAGCTACTCCTTGCTCAACGAAGTGGACTCAACACCCCATATTAAACGCCTAAGAATATACCTGACTACAAATAATCTTAAAACCTACGGATTTATATGTCTCCGAAAGAGAATCAAGCGTGTGTACAGCGGCATAAACGCAGCAGTGATAGGATTGGTGAGGTTCGGTGAGCAAATGCAGACCCTTTGAAGTCATATTGCATGGTACCCATTCCATGGGTCTCAACTCTCCAGGTTTAAGGGATTCTTCCTTCAGCTAAAACATGCATGTGGAACCCAGAGTATGATCCACCGTGTGATCGGGAAACGTGTTCAAATGTGTCTCAGTTTTTGTCCCCTGGTACTTGGGTGCAACATTCCAGACGCTTTACTAACACTCTCCCCACTTGGAGAGTCAGTGCCTTTAACCTCCTGTTTGGCCCAGTTTCCAATTTCTGTGGAAATTGAACAGGATTAGGGAGAACCAATGAGACACTAGGTGGAGGTGTCCGGACGGGCAAATTTAACTCTCATTTCCCACCAGGAAGAGGAATTAACTAAAGGCTCAGCATGCCGTGCCGGAACCAAACTAGGGTCCGAAGCAATCCTGTGGTGTTGCGGCCAGCTCACAAGAAAGCGAGTTGAAGAAAGGAGCTCAGGGGCACTGTAATTCACAAACCTGCAGAGTTATAAATGACAGGTAACTTCCAAAAATATATTGAAGTAAGGCAGCCAAGAGGAGTTGAAAGCGGGGCAGAATTGCAGGAAACCGATTTCAGAAGGTAGACTGGAATTGCATGTAAAGCATAGGAAAAGAGGCAGAACGTCCACAATGATGCACTTGGCCAAAAAGGGCGTATGCGTTTTTTCCTGAATATATTCAGGAAAAGACGCATACGCCCTTTTTGGCCAACCAAGCAAGCTTACAAAGGAAATCTGCACTACAATGAAGTCTCACTGCCCCCCGGTCAAAAGGGCCATCTGAAAAATGTGTAAAATCCAGAAAGGCAGGACAGGCCATGGAGAACTGGGAGTCTTGTTATGCTGATGGGCGGGATGTAAATTGCCAGCAGCCACTCTGGAGAAGTGTATGGTGTTTCCTGAAACATCCAAAAAACAAAGCAACAGAGCCTAGGGCACTTCCACTTATGGTCCTATTGCTTAGGGAAATTAAAATCAAAAAGACACAGCCACCCCAAAATTTGGGATGGCTCTGTTTACAAAAACCTCGTTTACTGTACAAGTTAAATATCACAGAAAGTGAAAAATGGATAAAGAAGTTGTGGTACTTACGTACAATGCAATATCACTCAGCAATGAAATCTATGTCATCAGGCCCGTAGCAGCATAATGAGTGGATTCAGGTACGATGATTCTAAGTGAAATAAGTCACACAGAAAAAGAAACATCATAAGATATCACTACTACACGGAAAGTAAACTTGGCTACACAAGAACTGAATTACAAAACAGAACAGGGTGTCAAATGTAGAAAACCAACTTATGCTTGCTTAAGGGGAAAGGTGAGTTGGGGTGCGGCATAAAACCACAGATTGAAATTAGCACAGATACCATTCCATAAACCAAATATGTAATAGACAAGAGGTACTCCTTGCTCAACGAAGTGGACTCAACACCACATATTAAATGCCTAACAATATACCTGACTAGTAAGAATCTTAAAACCTATGGATTTATATGCCTCCGAAAGAGAATCAAGCGTGTGTACAGCGGCATAAACGCAGCAGTGATAGGATTGGTGAGGTTCGGTGAGCAAATGCAGACCCTTTGAAGTCATATTGCATGGTACCCATTCCATGGGTCTCAACTCTCCATGTTTAAGGGATTCTTCCTTCAGCTAAAACATGCATGTGGAACCCAGAGTATGATCCACCGTGTGATCAGGAAACGTGTTCAAATGTGTCTCAGTTTTGGTCCCCTGGTACTCGGGTGCAACATTCCAGACGCTTTACTAACACTCTCCCCACTTGGAGAGTCAGTGCCTTTAACCTCCTGTTTGGCCCAGTTTGCAATTTCTGTGGAAAATGAACAGGAATAGGAAGAACCAATGAGAGACTAGTTGGAGGTGTCCAGACGGGCAAATTTAACTCTCAGTTCCCACCAGGAAGAGGAATGAACCAAAGGTTCAGCGTGCCATGCCGGAACCACACTAGGGCCAGAAGCGATCCTGCGGTGTTGCGGCCAGCTCACAAGAAAGCGAGTTGAAGAAAGGAGCTCAGGGGCACTGTAATTCACAAACCTGCAGAGTTATAAATGACAGCTATCTTCCAAAAATATATTGAAGTAAGGCTGCCAAGAGGAGTTGAAAGCGGGGCAGAATTGCAGGAAACCGATTTCAGGAGGTAGACTGGAATTGCATGTAAAGCATAGGAAAAGAGGCAGAACATCCACAATGATGCACTTGGCCACAAAGGGCGTATGCGTTTTTTCCTGAATATATTCAGGAAAAAACGCATACGCCCTTTTTGGCCAACCAAGGAAGCTTGCAAAGGAAATCTGCACTACAATGAAGTCTCACTGCCCCCCGGTCAAAAGGGTCATCTGAAAAAAGTGTAAAATCCAGAAAGGCAGGACAGCCCATGGAGAACTGGGAGCCTTGTTATGCTGATGGGCGGGATGTAAATTGCCAGCAGCCACTCTGGAGAAGTGTATGGTGTTTCCTGAAACATCCAAAAAACAAAGCAACAGAGCCTAGGGCACTTCCTCTTATGGTCCTATAGCTTAGGGAAATTAAAATCAAAAAGACACAGCCACCCCAAAGTTTGGGACGGCTCTGTTTACAAGAACCTCGTTTACCGTACAAGTTCAATATCACAGAAAGCGAAAAATGGATAAAGAAGTTGTGGTACTTACGTACAATGCAATATCACTCAGCAATGAAATCTATGTCATCAGGCCCGTAGCAGCATAATGAGTGGATTCAGGTACGATGATTCTAAGTGAAATAAGTCACACAGAAAAAGAAACATCATAAGATATCACTACTACACGGAATGTAAACTTGGCTACACAAGAACTGAATTACAAAGCAGAACAGGGTGTCAAATGTAGAAAATCAACTTATGCTTGCTTAAGTGGAAAGGTGAGTTGGGTGCGGCATAAAACCAGAGATTGAAATTAGCACAGATACCGTTCCATAAGCCAAATATATAATAGACAAGAGCTACTCCTTGCTCAACGAAGTGGACTCAACACCCCATATTAAACCCCTAAGAATATACTTGACTAGTAAGAATCTTAAAACATATGGATTTATATGTCTCCGAAAGAGAATCATGCATGTGTACAGCGGCATAAACGCAGCAGTGATAGGATTGGTGAGGTTCGGTGAGCAAATGCAGACCCTTTGAAGTCATATTGCATGGTACCCATTCCATGGGTCTCAACTCTCCAGGTTTAAGGGATTCTTCCTTCAGCTAAAACATGCATGAGGAACCCAGAGTATGATCCACCGTGTGATCGGGAAACGTGTTCAAATGTGTCTCAGTTTTTGTCCCCTGGTACTTGGGTGCAACATTCCAGACGCTTTACTAACACTCTCCCCACTTGGAGAGTCAGTGCCTTTAACCTCCTGTTTGGCCCAGTTTCCAATTTCTGTGGAAATTGAACAGGAATAGGGAGAACCAATGAGACACTAGGTGGAGGTGTCCGGACGGGCAAATTATCTCTCATTTCCCACCAGGAAGAGGAATTAACTAAAGGCTCAGCATGCCGTGCCGGAACCAAACTAGGGTCCGAAGAAATCCTGTGGTGTTGCGGCCAGCTCACAAGAAAGCGAGTTGAAGAAAGGAGCTCAGGGGCACTGTAATTCACAAACCTGAAGAGTAATAAATGACAGCTATCGTCCAAATATATATTGAAGTAAGGCCGCCAAGAGGACTAGAAAGCAGGGCAGAATTGCAGGAAACCGATTTCAGGAGGTAGATGGGAATTGCATGAAAAGCATAGGAAAAGAGGCAGAACGTCCACAACGATGCACTTGGCCAAAAAGGGCATATGGGTTTTTTCCTGAATATATTGAGGAAAAACTGCATACGCCCTTTTTGGCCAACCAAGAAAGCTTGCAAAGGAAATCTGCACTACAATGAAGTCTCACTGCCCCCCGGTCAAAAGGGCCATCTGAAAAAAGTGTAAAATCCAGAAAGGCAGGACAGGCCATGGAGAACTGGGAGCCTTGTTATGGTGATGGGCGGGATGTAAATTGCCAGCAGCCACTCTGGAGAAGTGTATGGTGTTTCCTGAAACATCCAAAAAACAAAGCAACAGAGCCTAGGGCACTTCCACTTATGGTCCTATAGCTTAGGGAAATTAAAATCAAAAAGACACAGCCACCCCAAAGTTTGGGACGGCTCTGTTTACAAGAACCTCGTTTACGGTACAAGTTCAATATCACACAAAGCGAAAAATGGATAAAGAAGTGGTGGTACTTACGTACAATGCAATATCACTCAGCAATGAAATCTATGTCATCAGGCCCGTAGCAGCATAATGAGTGGATTCAGGTACGATGATTCTAAGTGAAATAAGTCACACAGAAAAAGAAACATCGTAAGATATCACTACTAAACGGAATGTAAACTTGGCTAAACAGGAACTGAATTACAAAACAGAACAGGGTGTCAAATGTAGAAAACCAACTTATGCTTGCTTAAGGGGAAAGGTGAGTTGGGGTGCGGCATAAAACCAGAGATTGAAATTAGCACAGATACCATTCCATAAGCCAAATATGTAATAGACAAGAGCTACTCCTTGCTCAACGAAGTGGACTCAACACCCCATATTAAACCCCTAAGAATATACCTGACTAGTAAGAATCTTAAAACCTATGGATTTATATGTCTCTGAAAGAGAA
Organism: Leucopleurus acutus; assembly: GCF_964270905.1. NCBI lineage: Eukaryota > Metazoa > Chordata > Mammalia > Artiodactyla > Delphinidae > Leucopleurus > Leucopleurus acutus. The sequence goes on from NW_028139185.1 coordinate 724,471, forward strand.
TCAAACGTGTGTACAGCGGCATAAATGCAGCAGTGATAGGATTGGTGAGGTTCGGTGAGCAAATGCAGACCCTTTGAAGTCATATTGCATGGTACCCATTCCATGGGTCTCAACTCTCCAGGTTTAAGGGATTCTTCCTTCAGCTAAAACATGCATGTGGAACCCAGAGTATGATCCACCGTGTGATCGGGAAACGTGTTCAAATGTGTCTCAGTTTTTGTCCCCTGGTACTTGGGTGCAACATTCCAGACGCTTTACTAACACTCTCCCCACTTGGAGAGTCAGTGCCTTTAACCTCCTGTTTGGCCCAGTTTCCAATTTCTGTGGAAATTGAACAGGAATAGGGAGAACCAATGAGACACTAGGTGGAGGTGTCCGGACGGGCAAATTTAACTCTCATTTCCCACCAGGAAGAGGAATTAACTAAAGGCTCAGCATGCCGTGCCGGAACCAAACTAGGGTCCGAAGCAATCCTGTGGTGTTGCGGCCAGCTCACAAGAAAGCGAGTTGAAGAAAGGAGCTCAGGGGCACTGTAATTCACAAACCTGCAGAGTTATAAATGACAGGTAACTTCCAAAAATATATTGAAGTAAGGCAGCCAAGAGGAGTTGAAAGCGGGGCAGAATTGCAGGAAACCGATTTCAGAAGGTAGACTGGAATTGCATGTAAAGCATAGGAAAAGAGGCAGAACGTCCACAATGATGCACTTGGCCAAAAAGGGCGTATGCGTTTTTTCCTGAATATATTCAGGAAAAGACGCATACGCCCTTTTTGGCCAACCAAGCAAGCTTGCAAAGGAAATCTGCACTACAATGAAGTCTCACTGCCCCCTGGTCAAAAGGGCCATCTGAAAAATGTGTAAAATCCAGAAAGGCAGGACAGGCCATGGAGAACTGGGAGTCTTGTTATGCTGATGGGCGGGATGTAAATTGCCAGCAGCCACTCTGGAGAAGTGTATGGTGTTTCCTGAAACATCCAAAAAACAAAGCAACAGAGCCTAGGGCACTTCCACTTATGGTCCTATTGCTTAGGGAAATTAAAATCAAAAAGACACAGCTACCCCAAAGTTTGGGATGGCTCTGTTTACAAAAACCTCGTTTACTGTACAAGTTAAATATCACAGAAAGTGAAAAGTGGATAAAGAAGTTGTGGTACTTACGTACAATGCAATATCACTCAGCAATGAAATCTATGTCATCAGGCCCGTAGCAGCATAATGAGTGGATAAAGGTACGATGATTCTAAGTGAAATAAGTCACACAGAAAAAGAAACATCATAAGATATCACTACTACACGGAAAGTAAACTTGGCTACACAAGAACTGAATTACAAAACAGAACAGGGTGTCAAATGTAGAAAACCAACTTATGCTTGCTTAAGGGGAAAGGTGAGTTGGGGTGCGGCATAAAACAACAGATTGAAATTAGCACAGATACCATTCCATAAACCAAATATGTAATAGACAAGAGGTACTCCTTGCTCAACGAAGTGGACTCAACACCACATATTAAACGCCTAACAATATACCTGACTAGTAAGAATCTTAAAACCTATGGATTTATATGCCTCCGAAAGAGAATCAAGCGTGTGTACAGCGGCATAAACGCAGCAGTGATAGGATTGGTGAGGTTCGGTGAGCAAATGCAGACCCTTTGAAGTCATATTGCATGGTACCCATTCCATGGGTCTCAACTCTCCATGTTTAAGGGATTCTTCCTTCAGCTAAAACATGCATGTGGAACCCAGAGTATGATCCACCGTGTGATCAGGAAACGTGTTCAAATGTGTCTCAGTTTTGGTCCCCTGGTACTCGGGTGCAAAATTCCAGACGCTTTACTAACACTCTCCCCACTTGGAGAGTCAGTGCCTTTAACCTCCTGTTTGGCCCAGTTTGCAATTTCTGTGGAAAATGAACAGGAATAGGAAGAACCAATGAGAGACTAGTTGGAGGTGTCCAGACGGGCAAATTTAACTCTCACTTCCCACCAGGAAGAGGAATTAACCAAAGGCTCAACATGCCGTGCCGGAACCAAACTAGGGCCTGAAGCAATCCTGCGGTGTTGTGGCCAGCTCACAAGAAAGCGAGTTGAAGAAAGGAGCTCAGGGGCACTGTAATTCACAAACCTGCAGAGTTATAAATGACAGCTATCTTCCAAAAATATATTGAAGTAAGGCTGCCAAGAGGACTTGAAAGCGGGGCAGAATTATAGGAAACCGATTGCAGGAGGTAGACTGGAATTGCATGTAAAGCTTAGGAAAAGAGGCAGAACGTCGACAATGATGCACTTGGCCAAAAAGGGCGTATGCGTTCTTTCCTGAATATATTCAGGAAAAAACGCATACGCACTTTTTGGCCAACCAAGCAAGCTTGCAAAGGAAATCTGCATTACAATGAAGTCTCACTGCCCCCCAGTCAAAAGGGTCATCTGAAAAAAGTGTAAAATCCAGAAAGGCAGGACAGCCCATGGAGAACTGGGAGCCTTGTTATGCTGATGGGCGGGATGTAAATTGCCAGCAGCCACTCTGGAGAAGTGTATGGTGTTTCCTGAAACATCCAAAAAACAAAGCAACAGAGCCTAGGGCACTTCCACTTATGGTCCTATAGCTTAGGGAAATTAAAATCAAAAAGACACAGCCACCCCAAAGTTTGGGACGGCTCTGTTTACAAGAACCTCGTTTACCGTACAAGTTCAATATCACAGAAAGCGAAAAATGGATATAGAAGTTGTGGTACTTACGTACAATGCAATATCACTCAGCAATGAAATCTATGTCATCAGGCCCGTAGCAGCATAATGAGTGGATTCAGGTACGATGATTCTAAGTGAAATAATTCACACAGAAAGAGAAACATCATAAGATATCACTACTACACGGAATGTAAACTTGGCTACACAGGAACTGAATTATAAAACAGAACAGGGTGTCAAATGTAGAAAACCAACTTATGCTTGCTTAAGTGGAAAGGTGAGTTGGGGTGCTTCATAAAACCAGAGATTGAAATTAGCACAGATACCGTTCCATAAGCCAAATATGTAATAGACAAGAGCTACTCCTTGCTCAACGAAGTGGACTCAACACCCCATATTAAACGCCTAAGAATATACCTGACTAGTAAGACTCTTAAAACCTATGGATTTATATGTCTCCGAAAGAGGATCAAGTGTGTGTACAGCGGCATAAACGCAGCAGTGATAGGATTGGTGAGGTTCGGTGAGCAAATGCAGACCCTTTGAAGTCATATTGCATGGTACCCATCCATGGGTCCCAACTCTCCATGTTTAAGGGATTCTTCCTTCAGCTAAAACATGCATGTGGAACCCAGAGTATGATCCACGGTGTCATCGGGAAACGTGTTCAAATGTGTCTCAGTTTTCGTCCCCTGGTACTCGGGTGCAAATTTCCAGACGCTTTACTAACACTCTCCCCACTTGGAGAGTCGGTGCCTTTAACCTCCTGTTTGGCCCAGTTTGCAATTTCTGTGGAAAATGAACAGGAATAGGGAGAACCAATGAGAGACTAGGTGGAGGTGTCTGGACGGGCAAATTTAACTCTCATTTCCCACCAGGAAGAGGAATTAACCAAAGGCTCAAAATGCTGTGCCGGAACCAAACTAGGGCCTGAAGCAATCCTGCGGTGTTGCGGCCAGCTCACAAGAAAGCAAGTTGAAGAAAGGAGCTCAGGGGCACTGTAATTCACAAACCTGCAGAGTTATAAATGACAGCTATCTTCCAAAAATATATTGAAGTAAGGCAGCCAAGAGGAATTGAAAGCGGGGCAGAATTGCAGGAAACCGATTTCAGGAGGTAGACTGGAATTGCATGTAAAGCATAGGAAAAGAGGCAGAACGTCCACAATGATGCACTTGGCCAAAAAGGGCGTATGCGTTTTTTCCTGAATATATTCAGGAAAAAACGCATACGCCCTTTTTGGCCAACCAAGCAAGCTTGCAAAGGAAATCTGCACTACAATGAAGTCTCACTGCCCCCTGGTCAAAAGGGCCATCTGAAAAAAGTGTAAAATCCAGAAAGGCAGGACAGGCCAAGGAGAACTAGGAGCCTTCTTATGCTGATGGGCGGGATGTAAATTGCCAGCAGCCACTCTGGAGAAGTGTATGGTGTTTCCTGAAACATCCAAAAAACAAAGCAACAGAGCCTAGGGTATTTCCACTTATGGTCCTATAGCTTTGGGAAAGTAAAATCAAAAAGACACAGCCACCCCAAAGTTTGGGACGGCTCTGTTTACAAGAACCTCGTTTACGGTACAAGTTCAATATCACAGAAATCGAAAAATGGATAAAGAAGTTGTGGTACTTACGTACAATGCAATATCACTCAGCAATGAAATCTATGTCATCAGGCCCGTAGCAGCATAATGAGTGGATTCAGGTACGATGATTCTAAGTGAAATGAGTCACACAGAAAAAGAAACATCATAAGTTATCACTACTACACGGAATGTAAACTTGGCTACACAGGAACTGAATTACAAAACAGAACAGGGTGTCAAATGTAGAAAACCCACTTATGCTTGCTTAAGGGGAAAGGTGAGTTGGGGTTCTACATACAACAAGAGATTGAAATTAGCACAGATACCGTTCCATAAGCCAAATATGTAATAGACAAGAGCTACTCCTTGCTCAACGAAGTGGACTCAACACCCCATATTAAACGCCTAACAATATACATGACTAGTAAGACTCTTAAAACCTATGGATTTATATGTTTCCGAAAGAGAATCAAGCGTGTGTACAGTGGCATAAACGCAGCAGTGATAGTATTGGTGAGGTTCGGTGAGCAAATGCAGACCCTTTGAAGTCATATTGCATGGTACCCATTCCATGGGTCTCAACTCTCCATGTTTAAGGGATTCTTCCTTCAGCTAAAACATGCATGTGGAACCCAGAGTATGATCCACCGTGTGATCGGAAAACGTGTTCAAATGTGTCTCAGTTTTCGTTCCCTGGTACTCGGGTGCAACATTCCAGACGCTTTACTAACACTCTCCCCACTTGGAGAGTCAGTGCCTTTAACCTCCTGTTTGGCCCAGTTTGCAATTTCTGTGGAAAATGAACAGGAATAGGGAGAACCAATGAGAGACTAGGTGGAGGTGTGTGGACGGGCAAATTTAACTCTCATTTCCCACCAGGAAGAGGAATTAACCAAAGGCTCAGCATGCCGTGCCGGAACCAAACTAGGGCCTGAAGCAATCCTGCGGTGTTGCGGCCAGCTCACAAGAAAGCGATTTGAAGAAAGGAGCTCAGGGGCACTGTAATTCACAAACCTGCAGAGTTATAAATGACAGCTATCTTCCAAAAATATATTGAAGGAAGGCTGCCAAGAGTAGTTGAAAGCGGTGCAGAATTGCAGGAAACCGATTTCAGGAGGTAGACTGGAATTGCAAGTAAAGCATAGGAAAAGAGGCAGAACATCCACAATGATGCACTTGGTCAAAAAGTGCGTATGCGTTTTTTCCTGAATATATTCAGGAAAAAACGCATACGCCCTTTTTGGCCAACCAAGCAAGCTTGCAAAGGAAATCTGCACTTCAATGAAGTCTCACTGCCCCCCGGTCAAAAGGGACATCTGAAAAAAGTGTAAAATCCAGAAAGGCAGGACAGGCCATGGAGAACTGGGAGCCTTGTTATGCTGATGGGCGGGATGTAAATTGCCAGCAGCCACTCTGGAGAAGTGTATGGTGTTTCCTGAAACATCCAAAAAACAAAGCAACAGAGCCTAGGGCACTTCCACTTATGGTCCTATAGCTTAGGGAAATTAAAATCAAAAAGACACAGCCACCCCAAAATTTGGGACGGCTCTGTTTACAAGAACCTCGTTTACGGTACAAGTTGAATATCACAGAAAGCGAAAAATGTATAAAGAAGTTGTGGTACTTACGTACAATGCAATATCACTCAGCAATGAAATCTATGTCATCAGGCCCGTACAAGCATAATGAGTGGATTCAGGTACGATGATTCTAAGTGAAATAAGTCACACAGAAAAAGAAACATCATAAGATATCACTACTACACGGAATGTAAACTTGGCTACACAGGAACTGAATTACAAAACAGAACAGGGTGTCAAATGTAGAAAACCAACTTATGCTTGCTTAAGGGGAAAGGTGAGTTGGGGTGCTGCATACAACAAGAGATTGAAATTAGCACAGATACCGTTCCATAAGCCAAATATGTAATAGACAAGAGCTACTCCTTGCTCAACGAAGTGGACTCAACACCCCATATTAAACGCCTAAGAATATACCTGACTAGTAAGAATCTTAAAACCTATGGATTTATATGTCTCCGAAAGAGAATCAAGCGTGTGTACAGTGGCATAAACGCAGCAGTAATAGTATTGGTGAGGTTCGGTGAGCAAATGCAGACCCTTTGAAATCATATTGCATGGTACACATCCATGGGTCTCAACTCTCCATGTTTAAGGGATTCTTCCTTCAGCTAAAACATGCATGTGGAACCCAGAGTATGATCCACCCTGTGATCGGAAAACGTGTTCAAATGTGTCTCAGTTTTCATCCCCTGGTACTCGGGTGTAACATTCCAGACGCTTTACTAACACTCTCCCCACTTGGAGAGTCGGTGCCTTTAACCTCCTGTTTGGCCCAGTTTGCAATTTCTGTGGAAAATGAACAGGAATAGGGAGAACCAATGAGAGACTAGGTGGAGGTGTCTGGACGGGCAAATTTAACTATCATTTCCCACCAGGAAGAGGAATTAACCAAAGGCTCAACATGCCATGCCAGAACCAAACTAGGGCCTGAAGCAATCCTGCGGTGTTGCGGCCAGCTCACAAGAAAGCGAGTTGAAGAAAGGAGCTCAGGGGCACTGTAATTCACAAACCTGCAGAGTTATAAATGACAGCTATCTTCCAAAAATATATTGAAGTAAGGCAGCAAGAATAGTTGAAAGCGGGGCAGAATTGCAGGAAACCGATTTCAGGAGGTAGACTGGAATTGCATGTAAAGCATAGGAAAAGAGGCAGAACGTCCACAATGATGCACTTGGCCAAAAAGGGCGTATGCGTTTTTTCCTGAATATATTCAGGAAAAAACGCATACGCCCTTTTTGGCCAACCAAGCAAGCTTGCAAAGGAAATCTGCACTACAATGAAGTCTCACTGCCCCCCGGTCAAAAGGGCCATCTGAAAAAAGTGTAAAATCCAGAAAGGCAGGACAGGCCAAGGAGAACTAGGAGCCTTCTTATGCTGATGGGCGGGATGTAAATTGCCAGCAGCCACTCTGGAGAAGTGTATGGTGTTTCCTGAAACATCCAAAAAACAAAGCAACAGAGCCTAGGGTATTTCCACTTATGGTCCTATAGCTTTGGGAAAGTAAAATCAAAAAGACACAGCCACCCCAAAGTTTGGGACGGCTCTGTTTACAAGAACCTCGTTTACGGTACAAGTTCAATATCACAGAAAGCGAAAAATGGATAAAGAAGTTGTGGTACTTACGTACAATGCAATATCACTCAGCAATGAAATCTATGTCATCAGGCCCGTAGCAGCATAATGAGTGGATTCAGGTACGATGATTCTAAGTGAAATGAGTCACACAGAAAAAGAAACATCATAAGTTATCACTACTACACGGAATGTAAACTTGGCTACACAGGAACTGAATTACAAAACAGAACAGGGTGTCAAATGTAGAAAACCCACTTATGCTTGCTTAAGGGGAAAGGTGAGTTGGGGTGCTACATACAACAAGAGATTGAAATTAGCACAGATACCGTTCCATAAGCCAAATATGTAATAGACAAGAGCTACTCCTTGCTCAACGAAGTGGACTCAACACCCCATATTAAACGCCTAACAATATACATGACTAGTAAGACTCTTAAAACCTATGGATTTATATGTTTCCGAAAGAGAATCAAGCGTGTGTACAGTGGCATAAACGCAGCAGTGATAGGATTGGTGAGGTTCGGTGAGCAAATGCAGACCCTTTGAAGTCATATTGCATGGTACCCATTCCATGGGTCTCAACTCTCCATGTTTAAGGGATTCTTCCTTCAGCTAAAACATGCATGTGGAACCCAGAGTATGATCCACCGTGTGATCGGAAAACGTGTTCAAATGTGTCTCAGTTTTCGTCCCCTGGTACTCGGGTGCAACATTCCAGACGCTTTACTAACACTCTCCCCAATTGGAGAGTCAGTGCCTTTAACCTCCTGTTTGGCCCAGTTTGCAATTTCTGTGGAAAATGAACAGGAATAGGGAGAACCAATGAGAGACTAGGTGGAGGTGTGTGGACGGGCAAATTTAACTCTCATTTCCCACCAGGAAGAGGAATTAACCAAAGGCTCAGCATGCCGTGCCGGAACCAAACTAGGGCCTGAAGCAATCCTGCGGTGTTGCGGCCAGCTCACAAGAAAGCGAGTTGAAGAAAGGAGCTCAGGGGCACTGTAATTCACAAACCTGCAGAGTTATAAATGACAGCTATCTTCCAAAAATATATTGAAGGAAGGCTGCCAAGAGTAGTTGAAAGCGGTGCAGAATTGCAGGACACCGATTTCAGGAGGTAGACTGGAATTGCAAGTAAAGCATAGGAAAAGAGGCAGAACATCCACAATGATGCACTTGGTCAAAAAGGGCGTATGCGTTTTTTCCTGAATATATTCAGGAAAAAACGCATACGCCCTTTTTGGCCAACCAACCAAGCTTGCAATGGAAATCTGCACTACAATGAAGTCTCACTGCCCCCCGGTCAAAAGGGCCATCTGAAAAAAGTGTAAAATCCAGAAAGGCAGGACAGGCCATGGAGAACTGGGAGCCTTGTTATGCTGATGGGCGGGATGTAAATTGCCAGCAGCCACTCTGGAGAAGTGTATGGTGTTTCCTGAAACATCCAAAAAACAAAGCAACAGAGCCTAGGGCACTTCCACTTATGGTCCTATAGCTTAGGGAAATTAAAATCAAAAAGACACAGCCACCCCAAAATTTGGGACGGCTCTGTTTACAAGAACCTCGTTTACGGTACAAGTTGAATATCACAGAAAGCGAAAAATGGATAAAGAAGTTTTGGTACTTACGTACAATGCAATATCACTCAGCAATGAAATCTATGTCATCAGGCCCATAGCAGCATAATGAGTGGATTCAGGTATGATGATTCTAAGTGAAATAAGTCACACAGAAAAAGAAACATCATAAGATATCACTACTACACGGAATGTAAACTTGGCTACACAGGAACTGAATTACAAAGCAGAACAGGGTGTCAAATGTAGAAAACCAACTTATGCTTGCTTAAGGGGAAAGGTGAGTTGGGGTGCTTCATACAACAAGAGATTGAAATTAGCACAGATACCGTTCCATAAGCCAAATATGTAATAGACAAGAGCTACTCCTTGCTCAACGAAGTGGACTCAACACCCCATATTAAACGCCTAAGAATATACCTGACTAGTAAGAATCTTAAAACCTATGGATTTATATGTCTCCGAAAGAGAATCAAGCGTGTGTACAGTGGCATAAACGCAGCAGTAATAGTATTGGTGAGGTTCGGTGAGCAAATGCAGACCCTTTGAAATCATATTGCATGGTACTCATCCATGGGTCTCAACTCTCCATGTTTAAGGGATTCTTCCTTCAGCTAAAACATGCATGTGGAACCCAGAGTATGATCCACCGTGTGATCGGAAAACGTGTTCAAATGTGTCTCACTTTTCGTCCCCTGGTACTCGGGTGCAACATTCCAGACGCTTTACTAACACTCTCCCCACTTGGAGAGTCGGTGCCTTTAACCTCCTGTTTGGCCCAGTTTGCAATTTCTGTGGAAAATGAACAGGAATAGGGAGAACCAATGAGAGACTAGGTGGAGGTGTCTGGACGGGCAAATTTAACTCTCATTTCCCACCAGGAAGAGGAATTAACCAAAGGCTCAAAATGCTGTGCCAGAACCAAACTAGGGCCTGAAGCAATCGTGCGGTGTTGCGGCCAGCTCACAAGAAAGCGAGTTGAAGAAAGGAGCTCAGGGGCACTGTAATTCACAAACCTGCAGAGTTATAAATGACAGCTATCTTCCAAAAATATATTGAAGTAAGGCAGCAAGAATAGTTGAAAGCGGGGCAGAATTGCAGGAAACCGATTTCAGGAGGTAGACTGGAATTGCATGTAAAGCATAGGAAAAGAGGCAGAACGTCCACAATGATGCACTTGGCCAAAAAGGGCGTATGCGTTTTTTCCTGAATATATTCAGGAAAAAACGCATACGCCCTTTTTGGCCAACCAAGCAAGCTTGCAAAGGAAATCTGCACTACAATGAAGTCTCACTGCCCCCCGGTCAAAAGGGTCATCTGAAAAAAGTGTAAAATCCAGAAAGGCAGGACAGGCCATGGAGAACTGGGAGCCTAGTTATGCTGATGGGCGTGATGTAAATTGTCAGCAGCCACTGTGGAGAAGTGTATGGTGTTTCCTGAAACATCCAAAAAACAAAGCAACAGAGCCTAGGGCACTTCCACTTATGGTCCTATAGCTTAGGGAAATTAAAATCAAAAAGACACAGCCACCCCAAAGTTTGGGACGGCTCTGTTTACAAGAACCTCGTTTACGGTACAAGTTCAATATCACAGAAAGCGAAAAATGGATAAAGAAGTTGTGGTACTTACGTACAATGCAATATCACTCAGCAATGAAATCTATGTCATCAGGCCCGTAGCAGCATAATGAGTGGATTCAGGTACGATGATTCTAAGTGAAATAAGTCACACAGAAAAAGAAACATCATAAGATATCACTACTACACGGAATGTAAACTTGGCTACACAAGAACTGAATTACAAAACAGAACAGGGTGTCAAATGTAGAAAACCAACTTATGCTTGCTTAAGGGGAAAGGTGAGTTGGGGTGCTGCATAAAACCAGAGATTGAAATTAGCACAGATACCGTTCCATAAGCCAAATATGTAATAGACAAGAGCTACTCCTTGCTCAACAAAGTGGACACAACACCCCATATTAAACGCCTAAGAATATACCTGACTAGTAAGAATCTTAAAACCTATGGATTTATATGTCTCCGAAAGAGAATCAAGCGTGTGTACAGTGGCATAAACGCAGCAGTAATAGTATTGGTGAGGTTCGGTGAGCAAATGCAGACCCTTTGAAGTCATATTGCATGGTACCCATCCATGGGTCTCAACTCTCTATGTTTAAGGGATTCTTCCTTCAGCTAAAACATGCATGTGGAACCCAGAGTATGATCCACCGTGTGATCGGAAAACGTGTTCAAATGTGTCTCAGTTTTCATCCCCTGGTACTCGGGTGCAACATTCCAGACGCTTTACTAACACTCTCCCCACTTGGAGAGTCGGTGCCTTTAACCTCCTGTTTGACCCAGTTTGCAATTTCTGTGGAAAATAAACAGGAATAGGGAGAACCAATGAGAGACTTGGTGGAGGTGTCTGGACGGGCAAACTTAACTCTCATTTCCCACCAGGAAGAGGAATTAACCAAAGGCTCAACATGCCATGCCGGAACCAAACTAGGGCCTGAAGCAATCCTGCGGTGTTGCGGCCAGCTCACAAGAAAGCGAGTTGAAGAAAGGAGCTCAGGGGCACTGTAATTCACAAACCTGCAGAGTTATAAATGACAGCTATCTTCCAAAAATATATTGAAGTAAGGCTGCCAAGCGGAGTTGAAAGCGGGGCAGAATTGCAGGAAACCGATTTCAGGAGGTAGACTGGAATTGCATGTAAAGCATAGGAAAAGAGGCAGAACGTCCACAATGATGCACTTGGCCAAAAAGGGCGTATGCGTTTTTTCCTGAATATATTCAGGAAAAAACGCATACGCCCTTTTTGGCCAACCAAGCAAGCTTGCAAAGGAAATCTGCACTACAATGAAGTCTCACTGCCCCCCGGTCAAAAGGGCCATCTGAAAAAAGTGTAAAATCCAGAAAGGCAGGACAGGCCATGGAGAACTGGGAGCCTAGTTATGCTGAAGGGCGTGATGTAAATTGCCAGCAGCCACTGTGGAGAAGTGTATGGTGTTTCCTGAAACATCCAAAAAACAAAGCAACAGAGCCTAGGGCACTTCCACTTATGGTCCTATAGCTTAGGGAAATTAAAATCAAAAAGACACAGCCACCCCAAAGTTTGGGACGGCTCTGTTTACAAGAACCTCGTTTACGGTACAAGTTGAATATCACAGAAAGCGAAAAATGGATAAAGAAATTGTGGTACTTACGTACAATGCAATATCACTCAGCAATGAAATCTATGTCATCAGGCCCGTAGCAGCATAATGAGTGGATTCAGGTACGATGATTCTAAGTGAAATAAGTCACACAGAAAAAGAAACATCATAAGATATCACTACTACAAGGAATGTAAACTTGGCTACACAAAAACTGAATTACAAAACAGAACAGGGTGTCAAATGTAGAAAACCAACTTATGCTTGCTTAAGGGGAAAGGTGAGTTGGGGTGCTGCATAAAACCAGAGATTCAAATTAGCACAGATACCGTTCCATAAGCCAAATATGTAATAGACAAGAGCTACTCCTTGCTCAACGAAGTGGACTCAACACCCCATATTAAACGCCTAAGAATATACCTGACTAGTAAGAATCTTAAAACCTATGGATTTATATGTCTCCGAAAGAGAATCAAGCGTGTGTACAGTGGCATAAACGCAGCAGTAATAGTATTGGTGAGGTTCGGTGAGCAAATGCAGACCCTTTGAAGTCATATTGCATGGTACCCATCCATGGGTCTCAACTCTCCATGTTTAAGGGATTCTTCCTTCAGCTAAAACATGCATGTGGAACCCAGAGTATGATCCACCGTGTGATCGGAAAACGTGTTCAAATGTGTCTCAGTTTTCGTCCCCTGGTACTCGGGTGCAACATTCCAGACGCTTTACTAACACTCTCCCCACTTGGAGAGTCGGTGCCTTTAACCTCCCGTTTGGCCCAGTTTGCAATTTCTGTGGAAAATGAACAGGAATAGGGAGAACCAATGAGAGACTAGGTGGAGGTGTCTGGACGGGCAAATTTAACTCTCATTTCCCACCAGGAAGAGGAATTAACCAAAGGCTCAGCATGCCGGGCCAGAACCAAACTAGGGCCTGAAGCAATCCTGCGGTGTTGCGGCCAGCTCACAAGAAAGCGAGTTGAAGAAAGGAGCTCAGGGGCACTGTAATTCACAAACCTGCAGAGTTACAAATGACAGCCATCTTCCAAAAATATATTGAAGTAAGGCTGCCAAGAGGAGTTGAATGCGGGGCAGAATTGCAGGGAACCGATTTCAGGAGGTAGACTGGAATTGCATGTAAAGCATAGGAAAAGAGGCAGAACGTCCACAATGATGCACTTGGCCAAAAAGCGCATATGCGTTTTTTCCTGAATATATTCAGGAAAAAACGCATATGCCCTTTTTGGCCAACCAAGCAAGTTTGCAAAGGAAATCTGCACTACAATGAAGTCTCACTGCCCCCTGGTCAAAAGGGCCATCTGAAAAATGTGTAAAATCCAGAAAGGCAGGACAGGCCATGGAGAACTGGGAGCCTTGTTATGCTGATGGGCGGGATGTAAATTGCCAGCAGCCACTCTGGAGAAGTGTATGGTGTTTCCTGAAACATCCAAAAAACAAAGCAACAGAGCCTAGGGCACTTCCACTTATGGTCCTATAGCTTAGGGAAATTAAAATCAAAAAGACACAGCCACACCAAAGTTTGGGACGGCTCTGTTTACAAGAACCTCGTTTACGGTACAAGTTCAATATCACAGAAAGCGAAAAATGGATAAAGAAGTTGTGGTACTTACGTACAATGCAATATCACTCAGCAATGAAATCTATGTCATCAGGCCCATAGCAGCATAATGAGTGGATTCAGGTACGATGATTCTAAGTGAAATAAGTCACACAGAAAAAGAAACATCATAAGATATCACTACTACACGGAATGTAAACTTGGCTACACAGGAACTGAATTACAAAACAGAACAGGGTGTCAAATGTAGAAAACCAACTTATGCTTGCTTAAGGGGAAAGGTGAGTTGGGGTGCTGCATACAACAAGAGATTGAAATTAGCACAGATACCGTTCCATAAGCCAAATATGTAATAGACAAGAGCTACTCCTTGCTCAACGAAGTGGATTCAACACCACATATTAAACGCCTAACAATATACCTGACTAGTAAGAATCTTAAAACCTATGGATTTATATGTCTCCGAAAGAGAATCAAGCGTGTGTACAGTGGCATAAACGCAGCAGTAATAGTATTGGTGAGGTTCGGTGAGCAAATGCAGACCCTTTGAAGTCATATTGCATGGTACCCATCCATGGGTCTCAACTCTCCATGTTTAAGGGATTCTTCCTTCAGCTAAAACATGCATGTGGAACCCAGAGTATGATCCACCGTGTGATCGGAAAACGTGTTCAAATGTGTCTCAGTTTTCGTCCCCTGGTACTCGGGTGCAACATTCCAGACGCTTTACTAACACTCTCCCCACTTGGAGAGTCGGTGCCTTTAACCTCCCGTTTGGCCCAGTTTGCAATTTCTGTGGAAAATGAACAGGAATAGGGAGAACCAATGAGAGACTAGGTGGAGGTGTCTGGACGGGCAAATTTAACTATCATTTCCCACCAGGAAGAGGAATTAACCAAAGGCTCAGCGTGCCATGCCGGAACCAAACTAGGGCCTGAAGCAATCCTGCGGTGTTGCGGCCAGCTCACAAGAAAGCGAGTTGAAGAAAGGAGCTCAGGGGCACTGTAATTCACAAACCTGCAGAGTTATAAATGACAGCTATCTTCCAAAAATATATTGAAGTAAGGCTGCCAAGAGGAGTTGAAAGCGGTGCAGAATTGCAGGAAACCGATTTCAGGAGGTAGACTGGAATTGCATGTAAAGCATAGGAAAAGAGGCAGAACGTCCACAATGATGCACTTGGCCAAAAAGTGCGTATGCGTTTTTTCCTGAATATATTCAGGAAAAAACGCATACGCCCTTTTTGGCCAACCAAGCAAGCTTGCAAAGGAAATGTGCACTACAATAAAGTCTCACTGCTCCCCGGTCAAAAGGGCCATCTGAAAAAACTGTAAAATCCAGAAAGGCAGGACAGGCCATGGAGAACTGGGAGCCTAGTTATGCTGATGGGCGTGATGTAAATTGCCAGCAGCCACTGTGGAGAAGTGTATGGTGTTTCCTGAAACATCCAAAAAACAAAGCAACAGAGCCTAGGGCACTTCCTCTTACGGTCCTATAGCTTAGGGAAATTAAAATCAAAAAGACACAGCCACCCCAAAGTTTGGGACGGCTCTGTTTACAAGAACCTCGTTTACGGTACAAATTCAATATCACAGAAAGCGAAAAATGGATAAAGAAGTGGTGGTACTTACTTACAATGCAATATCACTCAGCAATGAAATCTATGTCATCAGGCCGATAGCAGCATAATGAGTGGATTCAGGTACGATGATTCTAAGTGAAATAAGTCACACAGAAAAAGAAACATCATAAGATATCACTACTACAAGGAATGTAAACTTGGCTACACAAGAACTGAATTACAAAACAGAACAGGGTGTCAAATGTAGAAAACCAACTTATGCTTGCTTAAGGGGAAAGGTGAGTTGGGGTGCTGCATAAAACCAGAGATTGAAATTAGCACAGATACCGTTCCATAAGCCAAATATGTAATAGACAAGAGCTACTCCTTGCTCAACGAAGTGGACTCAACACCCCATATTAAACGCTTAAGAATATACCTGACTAGTAAGAATCTTAAAACCTATGGATTTATATGTCTCCGAAAGAGAATCAAGCGTGTGTACAGCGGCATAAACACAGCAGTGATAGGACTGGTGAGGTTCGGTGAGCAAATGCAGACCCTTTGAAGTCATACTGCATGGTACCCATTCCATGAGTCTCAACTCTCCATGTTTAAGGGATTCTTCCTTCAGCTAAAACATGCATGTGGAACCCAGAGTATGATCCACGGTGTCATCGGGAAACGTGTTCAAATGTGTCTCAGTTTTCGTCCCCTGGTACTCGGGTGCAAATTTCCAGACGCTTTACTAACACTCTCCCCACTTGGAGAGTCGGTGCCTTTAACCTCCTGTTTGGCCCAGTTTGCAATTTCTGTGGAAAATGAACAGGAATAGGGAGAACCAATGAGAGACTAGGTGGAGGTGTCTGGACGGGCAAATTTAACTCTCATTTCCCACCAGGAAGAGGAATTAACCAAAGGCTCAAAATGCTGTGCCGGAACCAAACTAGGGCCTGAAGCAATCCTGCGGTGTTGCGGCCAGCTCACAAGAAAGCAAGTTGAAGAAAGGAGCTCAGGGGCACTGTAATTCACAAACCTGCAGAGTTATAAATGACAGCTATCTTCCAAAAATATATTGAAGTAAGGCAGCCAAGAGGAATTGAAAGCGGGGCAGAATTGCAGGCAACCGATTTCAGGAGGTAGACTGGAATTGCATGTAAAGCATAGGAAAAGAGGCAGAACGTCCACAATTATGCACTTGGCCAAAAAGGGCGTATGCGTTTTTTCCAGGAAAAAACGCATACGCCCTTTTTGGCCAACCAAGCAAGCTTGCAAAGGAAATCTGCACTACAATGAAGTCTCACTGTCCCCCGGTCAAAAGGGCCATCTGAAAAAAGTGTAAAATCCAGAAAGGCAGGACAGGCCAAGGAGAACTAGGAGCCTTCTCATGCTGATGGGCGGGATGTAAATTGCCAGCAGCCACTCTGGAGAAGTGTATGGTGTTTCCTGAAACATCCAAAAAACAAAGCAACAGAGCCTAGGGTATTTCCACTTATGGTCCTTTAGCTTTGGGAAAGTAAAATCAAAAAGACACAGCCACCCCAAAGTTTGGGACGGCTCTGTTTACAAGAACCTCGTTTACGGTACAAGTTCAATATCACAGAAAGCGAAAAATGGATAAAGAAGTTGTGGTACTTACGTACAATGCAATATCACTCAGTAATGAAATCTATGTCATCAGGCCCGTAGCAGCATAATGAGTGGATTCAGGTACGATGATTCTAAGTGAAATGAGTCACACAGAAAAAGAAACATCATAAGTTATCACTACTACACGGAATGTAAACTTGGCTACACAGGAACTGAATTACAAAACAGAACAGGGTGTCAAATGTAGAAAACCAACTTATGCTTGCTTAAGGGGAAAGGTGAGTTGGGGTGCTACATACAACAAGAGATTGAAATTAGCACAGATACCGTTCCATAAGCCAAATATGTAATAGACAAGAGCTACTCCTTGCTCAACGAAGTGGACTCAACACCCCATATTAAACGCCTAACAATATACATGACTAGTAAGACTCTTAAAACCTATGGATTTATATGTTTCCGAAAGAGAATCAAGCGTGTGTACAGTGGCATAAACGCAGCAGTGATAGGATTGGTGAGGTTCGGTGAGCAAATGCAGACCCTTTGAAGTCATATTGCATGGTACCCATTCCATGGGTCTCAACTCTCCATGTTTAAGGGATTCTTCCTTCAGCTAAAACATGCATGTGGAACCCAGAGTATGATCCACCGTGTGATCGGAAAACGTGTTCAAATGTGTCTCAGTTTTCGTCCCCTGGTACTCGGGTGCAACATTCCAGACGCTTTACTAACACTCTCCCCAATTGGAGAGTCAGTGCCTTTAACCTCCTGTTTGGCCCAGTTTGCAATTTCTGTGGAAAATGAACAGGAATAGGGAGAACCAATGAGAGACTAGGTGGAGGTGTGTGGACGGGCAAATTTAACTCTCATTTCCCACCAGGAAGAGGAATTAACCAAAGGCTCAGCATGCCGTGCCGGAAACAAACTAGGGCCTGAAGCAATCCTGCGGTGTTGCGGCCAGCTCACAAGAAAGCGAGTTGAAGAAAGGAGCTCAGGGGCACTGTAATTCAGAAACCTGCAGAGTTATAAATGACAGCTATCTTCCAAAAATATATTGAAGGAAGGCTGCCAAGAGGAGTTGAAAGAGGGGCAGAATTGCAGGAAACCGATTTCAGGAGGTAGACTGGAATTGCAAGTAAAGCATAGGAAAAGAGGCAGAACATCCACAATGATGCACTTGGTCAAAAAGGGCGTATGCGTTTTTTCCTGAATATATTCAGGAAAAAACGCATACGCCCTTTTTGGCCAACCAAGCAAGCTTGCAAAGGAAATCTGCACTACAATGAAGTCTCACTGCCCCCCGGTCAAAAGGGCCATCTGAAAAAAGTGTAAAATCCAGAAAGGCAGGACAGGCCATGGAGAACTGGGAGGCTTGTTATGCTGATGGGCGGGATGTAAATTGCCAGCAGCCACTCTGGAGAAGTGTATGGTGTTTCCTGAAACATCCAAAAAACAAAGCAACAGAGCCTAGGGCACTTCCACTTATGGTCCTATAGCTTAGGGAAATTAAAATCAAAAAGACACAGCCACCCCAAAATTTGGGACGGCTCTGTTTACAAGAACCTCGTTTACGGTACAAGTTGAATATCACAGAAAGCGAAAAATGGATAAAGAAGTTGTGGTACTTACGTACAATGCAATATCACTCAGCAATGAAATCTATGTCATCAGGCCCATAGCAGCATAATGAGTGGATTCAGGTACGATGATTCTAAGTGAAATAAGTCACACAGAAAAAGAAACATCATAAGATATCACTACTACACGGAATGTAAACTTGGCTACACAGGAACTGAATTACAAAACAGAACAGGGTGTCAAATGTAGAAAACCAACTTATGCTTGCTTAAGGGGAAAGGTGAGTTGGGGTGCTGCATACAACAAGAGATTGAAATTAGCACAGATACCGTTCCATAAGCCAAATATGTAATAGACAAGAGCTACTCCTTGCTCAACGAAGTGGACTCAACACCCCATATTAAACGCCTAAGAATATACCTGACTAGTAAGAATCTTAAAACCTATGGATTTATATGTCTCCGAAAGAGAATCAAGCGTGTGTACAGTGGCATAAACGCAGCAGTAATAGTATTGGTGAGGTTCGGTGAGCAAATGCAGACCCTTTGAAATCATATTGCATGGTACACATCCATGGGTCTCAACTCTCCATGTTTAAGGGATTCTTCCTTCAGCTAAAACATGCATGTGGAACCCAGAGTATGATCCACCGTGTGATCGGAAAACGTGTTCAAATGTGTCTCAGTTTTCATCCCCTGGTACTCGGGTGCAACATTCCAGACGCTTTACTAACACTCTCCCCACTTGGAGAGTCGGTGCCTTTAACCTCCTGTTTGGCCCAGTTTGCAATTTCTGTGGAAAATGAACAGGAATAGGGAGAACCAATGAGAGACTAGGTGGAGGTGTCTGGACGGGCAAATTTAACTCTCATTTCCCACCAGGAAGAGGAATTAACCAAAGGCTCAACATGCCATGCCAGAACCAAACTAGGGCCTGAAGTAATCCTGCGGTGTTGCGGCCAGCTCACAAGAAAGCGAGTTGAAGAAAGGAGCTCAGGGGCACTGTAATTCACAAACCTGCAGAGTTATAAATGACAGCTATCTTCCAAAAATATATTGAAGTAAGGCAGCAAGAATAGTTGAAAGCGGGGCAGAATTGCAGGAAACCGATTTCAGGAGGTAGACTGGAATTGCATGTAAAGCATAGGAAAAGAGGCAGAACGTCCACAATGATGCACTTGGCCAAAAAGGGCGTATGCGTTTTTTCCTGAATATATTCAGGAAAAAACGCATACGCCCTTTTTGGCCAACCAAGCAAGCTTGCAAAGGAAATCTGCACTACAATGAAGTCTCACTGCCCCCCGGTCAAAAGGGCCATCTGAAAAAAGTGTAAAACCCAGAAAGGCAGGACAGGCCATGGAGAACTGGGAGCCTAGTTATGCTGATGGGCGTGATGTAAATTGTCAGCAGCCACTGTGGAGAAGTGTATGGTGTTTCCTGAAACATCCAAAAAACAAAGCAACAGAGCCTAGGGCACTTCCACTTATGGTCCTATAGCTTAGGGAAATTAAAATCAAAAAGACACAGCCACCCCAAAGTTTGGGACGGCTCTGTTTACAAGAACCTCGTTTACGGTACAAGTTCAATATCACAGAAAGCGAAAAATGGATAAAGAAGTTGTGGTACTTACGTACAATGCAATATCACTCAGCAATGAAATCTATGTCATCAGGCCCGTAGCAGCATAATGAGTGGATTCAGGTACGATGATTCTAAGTGAAATAAGTCACACAGAAAAAGAAACATCATAAGATATCACTACTACACGGAATGTAAACTTGGCTACACAAGAACTGAATTACAAAACAGAACAGGGTGTCAAATGTAGAAAACCAACTTATGCTTGCTTAAGGGGAAAGGTGAGTTGGGGTGCTGCATAAAACCAGAGATTGAAATTAGCACAGATACCGTTCCATAAGCCAAATATGTAATAGACAAGAGCTACTCCTTGCTCAACGAAGTGGACACAACACCCCATATTAAACACCTAAGAATATACCTGACTAGTAAGAATCTTAAAACCTATGGGTTTATATGTCTCCGAAAGAGAATCAAGCGTGTGTACAGTGGCATAAATGCAGCAGTGATAGGATTGGTGAGGTTCGGTGAGCAAATGCAGACCCTTTGAAGTCATATTGCATGGTACCCATTCCATGGGTCTCAACTCTCTATGTTTAAGGGATTCTTCCTTCAGCTAAAACATGCATGTGGAACCCAGAGTATGATCCACCGTGTGATCGGAAAACGTGTTCAAATGTGTCTCAGTTTTCGTACCCTGGTACTCGGGTGCAACATTCCAGATGCTTTACTAACACTCTCCCCAATTGGAGAGTCAGTGCCTTTAAACTCCTGTTTGGCCCACTTTGCAATTTCTGTGGAAAATGAACAGGAATAGGGAGAACCAATGAGAGACTAGGTGGAGGTGTCTGGACGGGCAAATTTAACTCTCATTTCCCACCAGGAAGAGGAATTAACCAAAGGCTCAGCATGCCATGCCAGAAACAAACTAGGGCCTGAAGCAATCCTGCGGTGTTGCGGCCAGCTCACAAGAAAGCGAGTTGAAGAAAGGAGCTCAGGGGCACTGTAATTCACAAACCTGCAGAGTTACAAATGACAGCCATCTTCCAAAAATATCTTAAAGTAAGGCTGCCAAGAGGAGTTGAAAGCGGGGCAGAATTGCAGGAAACAGATTTCAGGAGGTAGACTGGAATTGCATGTAAAGCATAGGAAAAGAGGCAGAACGTCCACAATGATGCACTTGGCCAAAAAGGGCGTATGCGTTTTTTCCTGAATATATTCAGGAAAAAACGCATACGCCCTTTTTGGCCAACCAAGCAAGCTTGCAAAGGAAATGTGCACTACAATAAAGTCTCACTGCTCCCCGGTCAAAAGGGCCATCTGAAAAAACTGTAAAATCCAGAAAGGCAGGACAGGCCATGGAGAACTGGGAGCCTAGTTATGCTGATGGGCGTGATGTAAATTGCCAGCAGCCACTGTGGAGAAGTGTATGGTGTTTCCTGAAACATCCAAAAAACAAAGCAACAGACCTAAGGCACTTCCACTTATGGTCCTATAGCTTAGGGAAATTAAAATCAAAAAGACACAGCCACCCCAAAGTTTGGGACGGCTCTGTTTACAAGAACCTCGTTTACGGTACAAGTTGAATATCACAGAAAGCGAAAAATGGATAAAGAAGTGGTGGTACTTACGTACAATGCAATATCACTCAGCAATGAAATCTATGTCATCAGGCCCATAGCAGCATAATGAGTGGATTCAGGTACGATGATTCTAAGTGAAATAAGTCACACAAAAAAAGAAACATCATAAGATATCACTACTACAAGGAATGTAAACTTGGCTACACAAAAACTGAATTACAAAACAGAACAGGGTGTCAAATGTAGAAAACCAACTTATGCTTGCTTAAGGGGAAAGGTGAGTTGGGGTGCTGCATAAAACCAGAGATTCAAATTAGCACAGATACCGTTCCATAAGCCAAATATGTAATAGACAAGAGCTACTCCTTGCTCAACGAAGTGGACTCAACACCCCATATTAAACGCCTAAGAATATACCTGACTAGTAAGAATCTTAAAACCTATGGATTTATATGTCTCCGAAAGAGAATCAAGCGTGTGTACAGTGGCATAAACGCAGCAGTAATAGTATTGGTGAGGTTCGGTGAGCAAATGCAGACCCTTTGAAGTCATATTGCATGGTACCCATCCATGGGTCTCAACTCTCCATGTTTAAGGGATTCTTCCTTCAGCTAAAACATGCATGTGGAACCCACAGTATGATCCACCGTGTGATCGGAAAACGTGTTCAAATGTGTCTCAGTTTTCGTCCCCTGGTACTCGGGTGCAACATTCCAGACGCTTTACTAACACTCTCCCCACTTGGAGAGTCGGTGCCTTTAACCTCCTGTTTGGCCCAGTTTGCAATTTCTGTGGAAAATGAACAGGAATAGGGAGAACCAATGAGAGACTAGGTGGAGGTGTCTGGACGGGCAAATTTAACTCTCATTTCCAACCAGGAAGAGGAATTAACCAAAGGCTCAGCGTGCCATGTCGGAACCAAACTAGGGCCTGAAGCAATCCTGCGGTGTTGCGGCCAGCTCACAAGAAAGCGAGTTGAAGAAAGGAGCTCAGGGGCACTATAATTCACAAACCTGCAGAGTTATAAATGACAGCTATCTTCCAAAAATATATTGAAGTAAGGCTGCCAAGAGGAGTTGAAAGCGGGGCAGAATTGCAGGAAACCGATTTCAGGAGGTAGACTGGAATTGCATGTAAAGCATAGGAAAAGAGGCAGAACGTCCACAATGATGCACTTGGCCAAAAAGTGCGTATGCGTTTTTTCCTGAATATATTCAGGAAAAAACACATACGCCCTTTTTGGCCAACCAAGCAAGCTTGCAAAGGAAATGTGCACTACAATAAAGTCTCACTGCTCCCCGGTCAAAAGGGCCATCTGAAAAAACTGTAAAATCCAGAAAGGCAGGACAGGCCATGGAGAACTGGGAGCCTAGTTATGCTGATGGGCGTGATGTAAATTGCCAGCAGCCACTGTGGAGAAGTGTATGGTGTTTCCTGAAACATCCAAAAAACAAAGCAACAGAGCCTAGGGCACTTCCACTTACAGTCCTACAGCTTAGGGAAATTAAAATCAAAAAGACACAGCCACCCCAAAGTTTGGGACGGCTCTGTTTACAAGAACCTCGTTTACGGTACAAGTTGAATATCACAGAAAGCGAAAAATGGATAAAGAAGTGGTGGTACTTACGTACAATGCAATATCACTCAGCAATGAAATCTATGTCATCAGGCCCATAGCAGCATAATGAGTGGATTCAGGTACGATGATTCTAAGTGAAATAAGTCACACAGAAAAAGAAACATCATAAGATATCACTACTACAAGGAATGTAAACTTGGCTACACAAGAACTGAATTACAAAACAGAACAGGGTGTCAAATGTAGAAAACCAACTTATGCTTGCTTAAGGGGAAAGGTGAGTTGGGGTGCTGCATAAAACCAGAGATTGAAATTAGCACAGATACCGTTCCATAAGCCAAATATGTAATAGACAAGAGCTACTCCTTGCTCAACGAAGTGGACTCAACACCCCATATTAAACGCTTAAGAATATACCTGACTAGTAAGAATCTTAAAACCTATGGATTTATATGTCTCCGAAAGAGAATCAAGCGTGTGTACAGCGGCATAAACGCAGCAGTGATAGGACTGGTGAGGTTCGGTGAGCAAATGCAGACCCTTTGAAGTCATACTGCATGGTACCCATTCCATGAGTCTCAACTCTCCATGTTTAAGGGATTCTTCCTTCAGCTAAAACATGCATGTGGAACCCAGAGTATGATCCACGGTGTCATCGGGAAACGTGTTCAAATGTGTCTCAGTTTTCCTCCCCTGGTACTCGGGTGCAAATTTCCAGACGCTTTACTAACACTCTCCCCACTTGGAGAGTCGGTGCCTTTAACCTCCTGTTTGGCCCAGTTTGCAATTTCTGTGGAAAATGAACAGGAATAGGGAGAACCAATGAGAGACTAGGTGGAGGTGTCTGGACGGGCAAATTTAACTCTCATTTCCCACCAGGAAGAGGAATTAACCAAAGGCTCAAAATGCTGTGCCGGAACCAAACTAGGGCCTGAAGCAATCCTGCGGTGTTGCGGCCAGCTCACAAGAAAGCAAGTTGAAGAAAGGAGCTCAGGGGCACTGTAATTCACAAACCTGCAGAGTTATAAATGACAGCTATCTTCCAAAAATATATTGAAGTAAGGCAGTCAAGAGGAATTGAAAGCGGGGCAGAATTGCAGGAAACCGATTTCAGGAGGTAGACTGGAATTGCATGTAAAGCATAGGAAAAGAGGCAGAACGTCCACAATTATGCACTTGGCCAAAAAGGGCGTATGCGTTTTTTCCTGAATATATTCAGGAAAAAACGCATACGCCCTTTTTGGCCAACCAAGCAAGCTTGCAAAGGAAATCTGCACTACAATGAAGTCTCACTGCCCCCCGGTCAAAAGGGCCATCTGAAAAAAGTGTAAAATCCAGAAAGGCAGGACAGGCCATGGAGAACTGGGAGCCTTGTTATGCTGATGGGCGGGATGTAAATTGCCAGCAGCCACTCTGGAGAAGTGTATGGTGTTTCCTGAAACATCCAAAAAACAAAGCAACAGAGCCTAGGGCACTTCCACTTATGGTCCTATAGCTTAGGGAAATTAAAATCAAAAAGACACAGCCACCCCAAAATTTGGGACGGCTCTGTTTACAAGAACCTCGTTTACGGTACAAGTTGAATATCACAGAAAGCGAAAAATGGATAAAGAAGTTGTGGTACTTACGTACAATGCAATATCACTCAGCAATGAAATCTATGTCATCAGGCCCATAGCAGCATAATGAGTGGATTCAGGTACGATGATTCTAAGTGAAATAAGTCACACAGAAAAAGAAACATCATAAGATATCACTACTACACGGAATGTAAACTTGGCTACACAGGAACTGAATTACAAAACAGAACAGGGTGTCAAATGTAGAAAACCAACTTATGCTTGCTTAAGGGGAAAGGTGAGTTGGGGTGCTGCATACAACAAGAGATTGAAATTAGCACAGATACCGTTCCATAAGCCAAATATGTAATAGACAAGAGCTACTCCTTGTTCAACGAAGTGGACTCAACACCCCATATTAAACGCCTAAGAATATACCTGACTAGTAAGAATCTTAAAACCTATGGATTTATATGTCTCCGAAAGAGAATCAAGCGTGTGTACAGTGGCATAAACGCAGCAGTAATAGTATTGGTGAGGTTCGGTGAGCAAATGCAGACCCTTTGAAGTCATATTGCATGGTACCCATCCATGGGTCTCAACTCTCCATGTTTAAGGGATTCTTCCTTCAGCTAAAACATGCATGTGGAACCCACAGTATGATCCACCGTGTGATCGGAAAACGTGTTCAAATGTGTCTCAGTTTTCGTCCCCTGGTACTCGGGTGCAACATTCCAGACGCTTTACTAACACTCTCCCCACTTGGAGAGTCGGTGCCTTTAACCTCCTGTTTGGCCCAGTTTGCAATTTCTGTGGAAAATGAACAGGAATAGGGAGAACCAATGAGAGACTAGGTGGAGGTGTCTGGACGGGCAAATTTAACTCTCATTTCCCACCAGGAAGAGGAATTAACCAAAGGCTCAGCGTGCCATGCCGGAACCAAACTAGGGCCTGAAGCAATCCTGCGGTGTTGCGGCCAGCTCACAAGAAAGCGAGGTGAAGAAAGGAGCTCAGGGGCACTGTAATTCACAAACCTGCAGAGTTATAAATGACAGCTATCTTCCAAAAATATATTGAAGTAAGGCTGCCAAGAGGAGTTGAAAGCGGGGCAGAATTGCAGGAAACCGATTTCAGGAGGTAGACTGGAATTGCATGTAAAGCATAGGAAAAGAGGCAGAACGTCCACAATGATGCACTTGGCCAAAAAGTGCGTATGCGTTTTTTCCTGAATATATTCAGGAAAAAACACATACGCCCTTTTTGGCCAACCAAGCAAGCTTGCAAAGGAAATGTGCACTACAATAAAGTCTCACTGCTCCCCGGTCAAAAGGGCCATCTGAAAAAACTGTAAAATCCAGAAAGGCAGGACAGGCCATGGAGAACTGGGAGCCTAGTTATGCTGATGGGCGTGATGTAAATTGCCAGCAGCCACTGTGGAGAACTGTATGGTGTTTCCTGAAACATCCAAAAAACAAAGCAACAGAGCCTAGGGCACTTCCACTTACAGTCCTATAGCTTAGGGAAATTAAAATCAAAAAGACACAGCCACCCCAAAGTTTGGGACGGCTCTGTTTACAAGAACCTCGTTTACGGTACAAGTGGAATATCACAGAAAGCGAAAAATGGATAAAGAAGTGGTGGTACTTACGTACAATGCAATATCACTCAGCAATGAAATCTATGTCATCAGGCCCATAGCAGCATAATGAGTGGATTCAGGTACGATGATTCTAAGTGAAATAAGTCACACAGAAAAAGAAACATCATAAGATATCACTACTACAAGGAATGTAAACTTGGCTACACAAGAACTGAATTACAAAACAGAACAGGGTGTCAAATGTAGAAACCCAAGTTATGCTTGCTTAAGTGGAAAGGTGAGTTGGGGTGCTGCATAAAACCAGAGATTGAAATTAGCACAGATACCGTTCCATAAGCCAAATATGTAATAGACAAGAGCTACTCCTTGCTCAACGAAGTGGACTCAACACCCCATATTAAACGCTTAAGAATATACCTGACTAGTAAGAATCTTAAAACCTATGGATTTATATGTCTCCGAAAGAGAATCAAGCGTGTGTACAGCGGCATAAACGCAGCAGTGATAGGATTGGTGAGGTTCGGTGAGCAAATGCAGACCCTTTGAAGTCATACTGCATGGTACCCATTCCATGAGTCTCAACTCTCCATGTTTAAGGGATTCTTCCTTCAGCTAAAACATGCATGTGGAACCCAGAGTATGATCCACGGTGTCATCGGGAAACGTGTTCAAATGTGTCTCAGTTTTCGTCCCCTGGTACTCGGGTGCAAATTTCCAGACGCTTTACTAACACTCTCCCCACTTGGAGAGTCGGTGCCTTTAACCTCCTGTTTGGCCCAGTTTGCAATTTCTGTGGAAAATGAACAGGAATAGGGAGAACCAATGAGAGACTAGGTGGAGGTGTCTGGACGGGCAAATTTAACTCTCATTTCCCACCAGGAAGAGGAATTAACCAAAGGCTCAAAATGCTGTGCCGGAAACAAACTAGGGCCTGAAGCAATCCTGCGGTGTTGCGGCCAGCTCACAAGAAAGCAAGTTGAAGAAAGGAGCTCAGGGGCACTGTAATTCACAAACCTGCAGAGTTATAAATGACAGCTATCTTCCAAAAATATATTGAAGTAAGGCAGCCAAGAGGAATTGAAAGCGGGGCAGAATTGCAGGAAACCGATTTCAGGAGGTAGACTGGAATTGCATGTAAAGCATAGGAAAAGAGGCAGAACGTCCACAATTATGCACTTGGCCAAAAAGGGCGTATGCGTTTTTTCCTGAATATATTCAGGAAAAAACGCATACGCCCTTTTTGGCCAACCAAGCAAGCTTGCAAAGGAAATCTGCACTACAATGAAGTCTCACTGCCCCCCGGTCAAAAGGGCCATCTGAAAAAAGTGTAAAATCCAGAAAGGCAGGACAGGCCAAGGAGAACTAGGAGCCTTCTTATGCTGATGGGCGGGATGTAAATTGCCAGCAGCCACTCTGGAGAAGTGTATGGTGTTTCCTGAAACATCCAAAAAACAAAGCAACAGAGCCTAGGGTATTTCCACTTATGGTCCTATAGCTTAGGGAAAGTAAAATCAAAAAGACACAGCCACCCCAAAGTTTGGGACGGCTCTGTTTACAAGAACCTCGTTTACGGTACAAGTTCAATATCACAGAAAGCGAAAAATGGATAAAGAAGTTGTGGTACTTACGTACAATGCAATATCACTCAGCAATGAAATCTATGTCATCAGGCCCGTAGCAGCATAATGAGTGGATTCAGGTACGATGATTCTAAGTGAAATGAGTCACACAGAAAAAGAAACATCATAAGTTATCACTACTACACGGAATGTAAACTTGGCTACACAGGAACTGAATTACAAAACAGAACAGGGTGTCAAATGTAGAAAACCCACTTATGCTTGCTTAAGGGGAAAGGTGAGTTGGGGTGCGACATACAACAAGAGATTGAAATTAGCACAGATACCGTTCCATAAGCCAAATATGTAATAGACAAGAGCTATTCCTTGCTCAACGAAGTGGACTCAACACCCCATATTAAACGCCTAACAATATACATGACTAGTAAGACTCTTAAAACCTATGGATTTATATGTTTCCGAAAGAGAATCAAGCGTGTGTACAGTGGCATAAACGCAGCAGTGATAGGATTGGTGAGGTTCGGTGAGCAAATGCAGACCCTTTGAAGTCATATTGCATGGTACCCATTCCATGGGTCTCAACTCTCCATGTTTAAGGGATTCTTCCTTCAGCTAAAACATGCATGTGGAACCCAGAGTATGATCCACCGTGTAATCGGAAAACGTGTTCAAATGTGTCTCAGTTTTCTTCCCCTGGTACTCGGGTGCAACATTCCAGACGCTTTACTAACACTCTCCCCAATTGGAGAGTCAGTGCCTTTAACCTCCTGTTTGGCCCAGTTTGCAATTTCTGTGGAAAATGAACAGGAATAGGGAGAACCAATGAGAGACTAGGTGGAGGTGTGTGGACGGGCAAATTTAACTCTCATTTCCCACCAGGAAGAGGAATTAACCAAAGGCTCAGCATGCCGTGCCGGAACCAAACTAGGGCCTGAAGCAATCCTGCGGTGTTGCGGCCAGCTCACAAGAAAGCGAGTTGAAGAAAGGAGCTCAGGGGCACTGTAATTCACAAACCTGCAGAGTGATAAATGACAGCTATCTTCCAAAAATATATTGAAGGAAGGCAGCAAGAATAGTTGAAAGCGGGGCAGAATTGCAGGAAACCGATTTCAGGAGGTAGACTGGAATTGCATGTAAAGCATAGGAAAAGAGGCAGAACGTCCACAATGATGCACTTGGCCAAAAAGGGCGTATGCGTTTTTTCCTGAATATATTCAGGAAAAAACGCATACGCACTTTTTGGCCAACCAAGCAAGCTTGCAAAGGAAATCTGCACTACAATGAAGTCTCACTGCCCCCCGGTCAAAAGGGCCATCTGAAAAAAGTGTAAAATCCAGAAAGGCAGGACAGGCCATGGAGAACTGGGAGCCTAGTTATGCTGATGGGCGTGATGTAAATTGTCAGCAGCCACTGTGGAGAAGTGTATGGTGTTTCCTGAAACATCCAAAAAACAAAGCAACAGAGCCTAGGGCACTTCCACTTATGGTCCTATAGCTTAGGGAAATTAAAATCAAAAAGACACAGCCACCCCAAAGTTTGGGACGGCTCTGTTTACAAGAACCTCGTTTACGGTACAAGTTCAATATCACACAAAGCGAAAAATGGATAAAGAAGTTGTGGTACTTACGTACAATGCAATATCACTCAGCAATGAAATCTATGTCATCAGGCCCGTAGCAGCATAATGAGTGGATTCAGGTACGATGATTCTAAGTGAAATAAGTCACACAGAAAAAGAAACATCATAAGATATCACTACTACACGGAATGTAAACTTGGCTACACAAGAACTGAATTACAAAACAGAACAGGGTGTCAAATGTAGAAAACCAACTTATGCTTGCTTAAGGGGAAAGGTGAGTTGGGGTGCTGCATAAAACCAGAGATTGAAATTAGCACAGATACCGTTCCATAAGCCAAATATGTAATAGACAAGAGCTACTCCTTGCTCAACGAAGTGGACTCAACACCCCATATTAAACGCCTAAGAATATACCTGACTAGAAAGAATCTTAAAACCTATTTGTTTATATGTCTCCGAAAGAGAATCAAGCGTGTGTACAGTGGCATAAATGCAGCAGTGATAGGATTGGTGAGGTTCGGTGAGCAAATGCAGATCCTTTGAAGTCATATTGCATGGTACCCATTCCATGGGTCTCAACTCTCTATGTTTAAGGGATTCTTCCTTCAGCTAAAACATGCATGTGGAACCCAGAGTATGATCCACCGTGTGATCGGAAAACGTGTTCAAATGTGTCTCAGTTTTCGTCCCCTGGTACTCGGGTGCAACATTCCAGACCCTTTACTAACACTCTCCCCAATTGGAGAGTCAGTGCCTTTAAACTCCTGTTTGGCCCAGTTTGCAATTTCTGTGGAAAATGAACAGGAATAGGGAGAACCAATGAGAGACTAGGTGGAGGTGTCTGGACGGGCAAATTTAACTCTCATTTCCCACCAGGAAGAGGAGTTAACCAAAGGCTCAGCATGCCGTGCCAGAACCAATCTAGGGCCTGAAGCAATCCTGCGGTGTTGCAGCAAGCTCACAAGAAAGCGAGTTGAAGAAAGGAGCTCAGGGGCACTGTAATTCACAAACCTGCAGAGTTACAAATGACAGCTATCTTCCAAAAATATATTGAAGTAAGGCTGCCAAGAGGAGTTGAATGCGGGGCAGAATTGCAGGGAACCGATTTCAGGAGGTAGACTGGAATTGCATGTAAAGCATAGGAAAAGAGGCAGAACGTCCACAATGATGCACTTGGCCAAAAAGCGCATATGCATTTTTTCCTGAATATATTCATGAAAAAACGCATACGCGCTTTTTGGCCAACCAAGCAAGCTTGCAAAGGAAATCTGCACTACAATGAAGTCTCACTGCCCCCCGGTCAAAAGGGCTATCTGAAAAAAGTGTAAAATCCAGAAAGGCAGGACAGGCCATGGAGAACTGGGAGCCCTGTTATGCTGACGGGCGGGATGTAAATTGCCAGAAGCTACTCTGGAGAAGTGTATGGTGTTTCCTGAAACATCCAAAAAACAAAGCAACAGACCCTAGGGCACTTTCACTTATGGTCCTATAGCTTAGGGAAATTAAAATCAAAAAGACACAGCCACCCCAAAGTTTGGGCTGGCTCTGTTTACAAGAACCTCATTTACGGTACAAGTTCAATATCACAGAAAGCGAAAAATGGATAAAAAAGTTGTGGTACTTACGTACAATGCAATATACTCAGCAATGAAATCTATGTCATCAGGCCCGTAGCAGCATAATGAGTGGATTCAGGTACGATGATTCTAAGTGAAATAAGTCACACAGAAAAAGAAACATCATAAGGTATCACTAATACACGGAATGTAAACTTGGCTACACAGGAACTGAATTACAAAACAGAAGAAGGTGTCAAATGTAGAAAACCAACTTATGCTTGCTTAAGGGGAAAGGTGAGTTGGGGTGCTTCATAAAACCAGAGATTGAAATTAGCACAGATACCGTTCCATAAGCCAAATATGTAATAGACAAGAGCTACTCCTTGCTCAACGAAGTGGACTCAACACCCCATATTAAACGCCTAAGAATATACCTGACTAGTAAGAATCTTAAAACCTATGGATTTATATGTCTCCGAAAGTGAATCAAGCGTGTGTACAGCGGCATAAGCGCAGTAGTGATAGGATTGGTGAGGTTCGGTGAGCAAATGCAGACCCTTTGAAGTCATATTGCATGGTACCCATTCCATGGGTCTCAACTCTCCAGGTTTAAGGGATTCTTCCTTCAGCTAAAACATGCATGTGGAACCCAGAGTATGATCCACCGTGTGATCGGAAAACGTGTTCAAATGTGTCTCAGTTTTCGTCCCCTGGTACTCGGGTGCAACATTCCAGATGCTTTACTAACACTCTCCCCACTTGGAGAGTCAGTGCCTTTAACCTCCTGTTTGGCCCAGTTTGCAATTTCTGTGGAAAATGAACAGGAATAGGGAGAACCAATGAGAGACTAGGTGGAGGTGTCTGGACGGGCAAATTTAACTCTCATTTCCCACCAGGAAGAGGAATTAACCAAAGGCCCAGCATGCCGTGCCGGAACCAAACTAGGGCCGGAAGCAATCCTGCGGTGTTGCGGCCAGCTCACAAGAAAGCGAGTTGAAGAAAGGAGCTCAGGGGCACTGTAATTCACAAACATGCAGAGTTATAAATGACAGCTATCTTCCAAAAATATATTGCAGTAAGGCTGCCAAGAGGAGTTGAATGTGGGGCAGAATTGCAGGGAACCGATTTCAGGAGGTAGACTGGAATTGCATGTAAAGCATAGGAAAAGAGGCAGAACGTCCACAATGATGCACTTGGCCAAAAAGGGCGTATGCGTTTTTTCCTGAATATATTCAGGAAAAAACGCATACGCCCTTTTTGGCCAACCAAGCAAGCTTGCAAAGGAAATCTGCACTACAATGAAGTCTCACTGCCCCCCTGTCAAAAGGGCCATCTGAAAAAAGTGTAAAATCCAGAAAGGCAGGACAGGGTATGGAGAACTGGGAGCCTTGTTATGCTGATGGGCGGGATGTAAATTGCCAACAGCCACTCTGGAGAAGTGTATGGTGTTTCCTGAAACATCCAAAAAACAAAGCAACAGAGCCTAGGGCACTTCCACTTATGGTCCTATAGCTTAGGGAAATTAAAATCAAAAAGACACAGCCACCCCAAAGTTTGGGACGGCTCTGTTTACAAGAACCTCGTTTACGGTACAAGTTCAATATCACAGAAAGCGAAAAATGGATAAAGAAGTGGTGATACTTACGTACAATGCAATATCACTCAGCAATGAAATCTATGTCATCAGTCCAGTAGCAGCATAATGAGTGGATTCAGGTACGATGATTCTAAGTGAAATAAGTCACACAGAAAAAGAAACATCATAAGATATCACTACTACACGGAATGTAAACTTGGCTGCACAGGAACTGAATTACAAAACAGAACAGGGCCTCAAATGTAGAAAACCAACTTATGCTTGCTTAAGGGGAAAGGTGAGTTGGGGTGCGGAATAAAACCAGAGATTGAAATTAGCACAGATACCGTTCCATAAACCAAATATGTAATAGACAAGAGCTACTCCTTGCTCAACGAAATGGACTCAACACCCCACATTAAACGCCTAAGAATATACCTGACTAGTAAGAATCTTAAAACCTATGGATTTATATGTCTCCGAAAGAGAATCAAGCGTGTGTACAGTGGCATAAACGCAGCAGTGATAGGATTGGTGAGGTTCGGTGAGCAAATGCAGACTCTTTGAAGTCATATTGCATGGTACCCATTCCATGGGTCTCAACTCTCCATGTTTAAGGGATTCTTCCTTCAGCTAAAACATGCATGGGGAACCCAGAGTACGATCCACTGTGTGATCGGAAAACGTGTTCAAATGTGTCTCAGTTTTCGTCCCCTGGTACTCGGGTGCAACATTCCAGATGCTTTACTAACACTCTCCCCACTTGGAGAGTCAGTGCCTTTAACCTCCTGTTTGGCCCAGTTTGCAATTTCTGTGGAAAATGAACAGGAATAGGGAGAACCAATGAGAGACTAGGTGGAGGTGTCTGGACGGGCAAATTTAACTCTCATTTCCCACCAGGAAGAGGAATTAACCAAAGGCTCAGCATGCCGTGCCGGAACCAAACTAGGGCCTGAAGCAATCCTGCGGTGTTGCGGCCAGCTCACAAGAAAGCGAGTTGAAGAAAGGAGCTCAGGGGCACTGTAATTCACAAACATGCAGAGTTATAAATGACAGCTATCTTCCAAAAATATATTGCAGTAAGGCTGCCAAGAGGAGTTGAATGTGGGGCAGAATTGCAGGGAACCGATTTCAGGAGGTAGACTGGAATTGTATGTAAAGCATAGGAAAAGAGGCAGAACGTCCACAATGATGCACTTGGCCAAAAAGGGCGTATGTGTTTTTTCCTGAATATATTCAGGAAAAAACGCATACGCCCTTTTTGGCCAACCAAGCAAGCTTGCAAAGGAAATCTGCACTACAATGAAGTCTCACTGCCCCCGGGTCAAAAGGGCTATCTGAAAAAAGTGTAAAATCCAGAAAGGCAGGACAGGCCATGGAGAACTGGGAGCCTTGTTATGCTGATGGGCGGGATGTAAATTGCCAACAGCCACTCTGGAGAAGTGTATGGTGTTTCCTGAAACATCCAAAAAACAAAGCAACAGAGCCTAGGGCACTTCCACTGATGGTCCTATAGCTTAGGGAAATTAAAATCCAAAAGACACAGCCACCCCAAAGTTTGGGACGGCTCTGTTTACAAGAACCTCGTTTATGGTACAAGTTCAATATCACAGAAAGCGAAAAATGGATAAAGAAGTTGTGGTACTTACGTACAATGCAATATCACTCAGCAATGAAATCTATGTCATCAGGCCCATAGCAGCATAATGAGTGGATTCAGGTACGATGATTCTAAGTGAAATAAGTCACACAGAAAAAGAAACATCATAAGATATCACTACTACACGGAATGTAAACTTGGCCAGACAAGAACTGAATTACAAAACAGAACAGGGCCTCAAATGTAGAAAACCAACTTATGCTTGCTTAAGGGGAAAGGTGAGTTGGGGTGCTTCATAAAACCAGAGATTGAAATTAGCACAGATACCGTTCCATAAGCCAAATATGTAATAGACAAGAGCTATTCCTTGCTCAACGAAGTGGACTCAACACCCCATATTAAACGCCTAAGAATATACCTGACTAGTAAAAATCTTAAAACCTATGGATTTATATGTCTCCGAAAGAGAATCAAGCATGTGTACAGCGGCATAAGCGCAGCAGTGATAGGATTGGTGAGGTTCGGTGAGCAAATGCAGACCCTTTGAAGTCATATTGCATGGTACCCATTCCATGGGTCTCAACTCTCCAGGTTTAAGGGATTCTTCCTTCAGCTAAAACATGCATGTGGAACCCAGAGTATGATCCACCGTGTGATCGGAAAACATGTTCAAATGTGTCTCAGTTTTCGTCCCCTGGTACTCGGGTGCAACATTCCAGATGCTTTACTAACACTCTCCCCACTTGGAATGTCAGTGACTTTAACCTCCTGTTTGGCCCAGTTTGCAATTTCTGTGGAAAATGAACAGGAATAGGGAGAACCAATGAGAGACTAGGTGGAGGTGTCCGGACGGGCAAATTTAACTCTCATTTCCCAGCAGAAGAGGTATTAACCAAAGGCTCAGCGTGCCATGCCGGAACCACACTAGGGCCCGAAGCAATCCTGCGGTGTTGCGGCCAGCTCACAAGAAAGCGAGTTGAAGAAAGGAGCTCAGGGGCACTGTAATTCACAAACCTGCAGAGTTATAAATGACAGCCATCTTCCAAAAATATATTAAAGTAAGGCTGCCAAGAGGAGTTGAAAGCGGGGCAGAATTGCAGGAAACCGATTTCAGGAGGTAGACTGGAATTGCATGTAAAGCATAGGAAAAGAGGCAGAATGTCCACAATGATGCACTTGGCCAAAAAGGGCGTATGCGTTTTTTCCTGAATATATTCAGGAAAAAACGCATACGCCCTTTTTGGCCAACCAAGCAAGCTTGCAAAGGAAATCTGCACTACAATGAAGTCTCACTGCCCCCTGGTCAAAAGTGCCATCTGAAAAAAGTGTAAAGTCCAGAAAGGCAGGACAGGCCATGGAGAACTGGGAGCCTTGTTATGCTGATGGGCGGGATGTAAATTGCCAACAGCCACTCTGGAGAAGTGTATGGTGTTTCCTGAAACATCCAAAAAACCAAGCAACAGAGCCTAGGGCATTTCCACTTATGGTCGTATATCTTAGGGAAATAATAATCAAAAAGACACAGCCTCCCCAAAGTTTGGGATGGCTCTGTTTACAAGAACCTCGTTTACGGTACAGGTTCAATATCGCAGAAAGCGAAAAATGGATAAAGAAATTGTGGTACTTACGTACAATGCAATATCACTCAGCAAAGAAATCTATGTCATCAGGCCCGTGACAGCATAATGAGTGGATTCAGGTATGATGATTCTAAGAGAAATAAGTCACACAGAAAAAGAAACATCATAAGATATCACTACTACACGGAATGTAAACTTGGCTACACAGGAACTGAATTACAAAACAGAACAGGGTGTCAAATGTAGAAAACCAACTTATGCTTGCTTAAGGGGAAAGGTGAGTTGGGGTGCTTCATAAAATCAGAGATTGAAATTAGCACAGATACTGTTCCATAAGCCAAATATGTAATAGACAAGAGCTACTCCTTGCTCAACGAAGTGGACTCAACACCCCATATTAAACGACTAAGAATATACCTGACTAGTAAGAATCTTAAAACCTATGGATTTATATGTCTCCGAAAGAGAATGAAGCGTGTGTACAGTGTCATAAACGCAGCAGTGATAGGATTGGTGAGGTTCGGTTAGCAAATGCAGACTCTTTGAAGTCATATTGCATGGTACCCATTCCATGGGTCTCAACTCTCCAGGTTTAAGGGATTCTTCCTTCAGCTAAAACATGCATGTGGAACCCAGAGTATGATCCACCGTGTGATCGGGAAACGTGTTCAAATGTGTCTCAGTTTTCGTCCCCTGGTACTCGGGTGCAACATTCCAGACGCTTTACTAACACTCTCCCCACTTGGAGAGTCAGTGCCTTTAACCTCCTGTTTGTCCCAGTTTGCAATTTCTTCGGAAGATGAACAGGAATAAGGAGAAGCAATGGGAGACTATCTGTAGGTGTCTGGACGGGCAAATTTAACTCTCATTTCCCACCAGGAAGATAAATGAACCAAAGGCTCCGTGTGCCATGCTGGAACTAGATTAGGGCCTGAGGAGATCCTGCGGTGTTACGGCCAGCTCACAAGAAAGCGAGTTGAAGAAAGGAGCTCAGGGACACTGTAATTCAGAAACCTGCGGAGTTATAAATGACAGCTATCATCCAAAATTATACTGAAGTAAGGCTGCGAAGAGGACTTGAATGCGGGGCAGAATTGCTGGAAACTGATTTCAGAACGTACACGGGAGTAGCTCTTAAAGCATAGGAAAAGAGACAGAACTTGGAAAATAATGCACTTGGCAAAAAAGGGCATATGTGTTTTATCCAGAGCTCTCATAACTGAGGGGAGGAGATTCCCAGCAGGCTCCAAGTGCCACCTGAGGGCTCACATTGCCAAGGCAACGTGAGCATGCCAGGCAGGAGTTACCTCACAGCAGAGGTCCCACCTCACAGAAGGGTGAGAAACCCAGCCAACATCAGACTCTCACCAGAGGGCCCACATCACCAAGGGGATGGGAACCAGGCAGGAGTGTCTTCACATCAGTGGGGCCACATCATCGAAAGCTGAGGTACTCAGCACATGTGTCCTCAAACCAGAGGATCCACATCACCAAGGACCTCGGAGTGAGGCAGGCAGGAGTAGCCTCACAACACTGGGCACATAGAATAAAAAAGTGAGGAATCCAGCAGTTGGAACCTCCCAGCAGGCGGCCCAGAGCACCGAGGCTATGGGATCCAGGCCACAGTGAACTCACAGAACAGGGCCCATGTCATGAAACTGAGCAACCCAGCCATTGGGACCTCAGAGCAGGAGGCCCACATCCCCATGGGGATGGAATTCTGGTAGGAGTGTCCTCGCACCACTGAGAACATATCAGAAAATTTTGGGCGACCAGCAGTTAGGGCCTGACGCCAGAGGGCACTCATCACCGAGAAGAGGAGGCTCCCAGCAGGCTCCAACTGCCACCAGAGGGCTGACGTCGCCAAGGCGATGTGTGCCAACCAGGCACGAATGACCTCACAGCAGAGGGCCCACCTCACAGAAGGGTGAGGAACACAGCCAGGATCAGACTCACCAGAGGGCCCACATCACCAAGGGGATGGGAACCAGGCAGGAGTGTCCCCACACCAGTGGGACAACATCATCGAAAGGTGAGGATCCCAGCACATGTGTCCTCAAACCAGAGGAACCACATCACCAAGGGGTTCGGAATGAGGCTGGCAGGACTGGCCTCACAACACAGGGTCCATAGAATATAAAAGTTGAGGAATCCAGCAGTTGGAACCTCCCAGCAAGTGGCCCAGAGCACCGAGGCTATGGGATCCAGGCCGCAGTGAACTCACAGCAGAGGGCCCACATCATGAACCTGTGAGCAGCCCAGCTGTTGGGACCTCAGAACAGAAGGCCCACATCCCCATTGGGATGGGAACCTGGCAGGAGTGGCTTTGCACCACTTAGCACATATCAGAAAATGTTAGGAGCCCAGCAGTTAGGGCCTGATGCCAGGGGGCCCTCATAACTGAGGGGAGGAGACTCCCAGCAGGTTCCAACTGCCAACAGAGGGACCACGTCTACAAGGTGGCATGCGCCAGCCAGGCAGTAGTGACCTCACAGCAGAGGGCCTATCTCACAGAAGGGTGAGGAACCGAGGCAGGATGAGACTCTCACCAGAGGGCCCACAACACCAAGGGGATGGGAACCAGTCAGGACTGTCCTCCCACCAGTGGGGCCACATCATCGAAAGGTGAGGAACCCAGCACATGTGGCCTCATATCAGAGGACATACATCACAAAGGGGATGGGAGTGAGGCAGGTAGGAGTAGCCTAAAAACAGAGGGCCCAAAGAATAAAAAAAGTGAGGAATCCAGCATTTGGAACCTCCCAGCAGGCGGCCAAGAGCACAGAAGCTATGGGATGCAGGCAGGAGTTAACTAACACCAGAGAGCCCACATCATGAAACTGTGAGCAACCCAGGCATTGGGACCTCAGAGCAGAAAGCCCACATCCCCATGGGGATGGGAACCTGACAGGAGTGTCCTGGCATCACTGGGCTCACATCAGAAAACGTGGGGAGCCCAGCAGTTAGAGCCTGATGCTAGAGGGCCGTCATCACCGAGGGCAGGAGGCTCCCAGCAGGTTCCATGTGCCAACAGAGGGCCCACGTCGCCAAGGTGATGTGTGCAAGTCAGGCAGGATTGACCTCACAGCAGAGGGCCTACCTCACAGAAGAGTGAGGAACCCAGCCAGGATAAGACTGTCACCAGAAGGCCCACATCACCAAGGGGATGGGAACCAGACAGGAGTGTCCTCACACCAGTGGGGCCACATCATTGAAAGTTGCCTAACCCAGCACATGTGGCCTCAAACCAGAAGACCCACATCACGAAGGGGTTGCGAGTGAGGCAGGCAGGAGGAGCATCACAACACAGGACCCATAGAATACAAAAGTTGAGGAATCGAGCAGTTGGAACCTCCCAGCAGGCAGCCAAGACCACAGAGGCTATGGGATCCAGGCCACAGTGAACTAACACCAGAGAGCCCACATCATGAAATTGTGATCAACCCAGCCGTTGGAACCTCAGAGCAGAAGGCCCACATCCCCATGGGGATGGGAACCTAAGAGGAGTGCTTGAGCAACACTGGGCTCACTAAGAAAAGTTGGGGAGCCCAGCAGTTAGGGCCTGACGTCAGAGGGCCCTCATCACAGAGCTGAGGAGGCTCCCAGCAGGGTCCAATTGCCACCAGAGGGCTCATGTCAACAAGGCGAGGTGAGCAACCCAGGCAAGAGTTACCTGATAGTAGAGGGCCCACCTCACAGATGGGTGAGGAACCCAGCCAGGATCAGACTCTCACCAGAGGGCCCACATCACAAAGGGGATGGGACCCAGTCAGGATTATCCTCACACCAGTGGGGCCTCATCATCTTAAGGTGAGGAACCCAGCACATGTGTCCTCAAACCAGAGGACCCACATCACCAAGGGCCTTGGAGTGAGGCAGGCAGGAGTAGCCTCACAACACAGGGCACATAATATAAAAAACGTGAGGATTCCAGCATTTAGACCTTCCAGCAGGCGGCCCAGAACACCGAGGCTATGGGATCCAGGCCACAGTGAACTCACAGCAGAGGGCCCACATCACAAAACTGTGAGCAACCCAGGAGTTGAGACCTCAGCGCAGAAGGACCACATCCCCATGGGAATGGGAACCTGGCTGGAGTGTCCTCGCACCACTGGGCGCACATCAGAAAATGTGGGGAGCCCACCATTTAGGGCCTGACGCCAGAGGGCCGTCATCACCGAGAGGAGGAGGCGCCCTGCACGCTCCAACTGCCACCAGAGGGCTCACGTCTCCAAGGTGACGTGTGCCAGCCAGGCAGGAATGACCTCACAGCAGAGGGCCTACCTCACAGAACGTTGAGGAACCCAGCCAGGATTAGACTCTCGCCAGAGGGCCCACCTCACCAAGGGGATGGAAACCAGGCAGGAGTGTCCTCACACGAGTGGGGTCACATCATCGAAAGGTGAGGAACGCAGCACATGTGGCCTCAAGCCATAGGACAGTCATCACCAAGGGGCTGGCAGTGAGGCAGGCAGGAGGAGCCTCACAACAGAGGGCACATAGAATAAAAAAGTTGAGGAATCCAGCAGTTGGAACCTCCCAGCAGGCGGCTCAGAGCACCGATGATAAGGGATCCTTGCCGGAGTGAACTCACAGCAGAGGGCCCACATCATGGTACTGTGAGCAAGCCAGCCGTTTTGACCTCAGAGCAGAAGGCCCATATCGCCATGGGGATGGGAACCTGGCAAGAGTGTCCTCACTCACTTGGCGCACATCAGAAAATGTGGGGAGCCCAGCAGTTATGGCCTAAGGCAAGAGGGCCCTCATCACCGAGGGGAGGAGGATCCCAGCACACTCCAACTGCCACCAGAGGGCCCACGTCGCCAAGGTGACGTGTGCCAGACAGGCATGATTGACCTCACAGCAGAGGGCCCACCTCACAGAAGGGTGAGGAACCCAGCCAGGATCAGACTCTCACCTGAGGGCCCACATCAGCAAGGGGATGGGAACCAGTCAGGACTGTCTTCCCTCCAGTGGGGTCACATCATCGAAAGGTGCGGAACCCAGCACATGTGGCCTCAAATCAGAGGACACATATCACAAAGGGAATGGGAGTGAGGCAGGCAGGAGTAGCCTAAAAACAGAGGGCCCAAAGAATAAGAAAGGTGAGGAATCCAGCAGTTGGAACCTCCCAGCAGGCGGCCCAGAGCACAGAAGCTATGGGATGCAGGCAGGAGTGAACTAATACCAGAGAGCCCACATCATGAAACTGTGAGCAACCCAGGCTTTGGGACCTCAGAGCAGAAGGCCCACATCCCAATGGGGATGTGAACCTGGCTGGAGTGTCCTCGCACCACTGGGCGCACATCACAAAATGTGGGGAGCCCAGCAGTTAGGGCCTGACGCCAGAGGGCCCTCATCACCCAGGAGAGGAGGCTCCCAGCAGGCTCCAAGTGCCACCAGAGGGCTCATGTCCACAAGGCGAGGTGAGCAAGCCAGGCAGGAGTGACCTCACAGCAGACGGCCCACCTCACAGATGGGTGAGGAACCCAGCCAGGATCAGACTCTCAACAGAGGGCCCACATCACCAAGGGGATGTGAACCAGGCAGGAGTCTCCTAAGACCATTGGTCCCACATCATCGAAAGGTGAGGAACCCAGCACATGTGGCCTCAAACCAGACGACACACATCACGAAGGGGCTGGGAGTGAGGCAGGCAGGAGGATCCTCACAACAGAGGGCCCAAAAAATTAAAAAAGTGAGGAATCCAGCAGTTGGAACCTCCCAGCAGGCGGCCAAGAGCACAGAGGCTATGGGATCCAGGCCTCTGTGAACACCAGAGAGCCCACATCATGAAAATGTGAACAACCCAGCCGTTGGGACCTCAGAGCAGAAGGCCCACATCTCCATGGAGATGGGATCCTAAGAGGAGTGCCAAAGCATCACTGGGCTCCCTAAGAAAAGTTGGTGAGCCCAGCAGTTAGGGCCTGACGCAAGAGGGCCCTCATCACCGGGGGGAGGAGATTCCCAGCACGCTCCAACTGCCACCACACGGCTGACTTCACCAAGGCAATGTGTGCCAGCCATGCAGGAGTGACCTATCAGCAGAGGGTCTCCCTCACAGGTGGGTGAGGAACAAAGCCAGGAACAGACTCTCACCAGGGGGTCCACATAACCACGTGGATGAGAACCAGGCAGGAGTGTCCTCACACTAGTGGGGCCACATCATCGAAAGGTGAGGAACCCAGAAAAGGTGGCCACAAACCAGAGGACCCACATCACCAAGGGGTTGAGAGTGAGGTAGGTGTCTGGACGGGCATATTTAACACTCATTTCCCACCAGGAAGAGAAATTAACCAAAGGCTCAGCGTGCCCTGCCAGAAGCAGATTAGGGCCTGAAGCAGTCTTGCGGGTTTGCGGCCAGCTCACAAGAAAGCGAGTTGAAGAAAGGAGCTCAGGGGCCCTGTAATTCACAAACCTGGAGAGTTATAAATGACAGATAACGTCCAAAAATATATTGAAGTAAGGCTGCGAAGAGGACTTGAAAGCGGGGCAGAATTTCAGGAAACCAATTTCAGGAGGTAGACTGGATTTGCATTTAAAGCATAGGAAAAGAGGCAGAACATCGACAATGATGCACTTGGCCAAAAAGGGCGTATGCGTTTTTTCCTGAATATATTCAGGAAAAAACGCATACGCCCTTTTTGGCCAACCAAGCAAGCTTGCAAAGGAAATCTGCACTACAATGAAGTCTCACTGCCCCCCCGGTCAAAAGGGCTATCTGAAAAAGTGTAAAATCCAGAAAGGCAGGACAGGCCATGGAGAACTGGGAGCCTTGTTATGCTGATGGGCGGCATGTAAATTGCCAACAGCCACTCTGGAGAAGTGTATGGTGTTTCCTGAAACATCCAAAAAACAAAGCAACAGAGCCTAGGGCACTTCCACTTATGGTCCTATAGCTTAGGGAAATAATAATCAAAAGGCACAGCCTCCCCAAAGTTTGGGATGGCTCTGTTTACAAGAACCTCGTTTACGGTACAGGTTCAATATCGCAGAAAGCGAAAAATGGATAAAGAAATTGTGTTACTTACGTACAATGCAATATCACTCAGCAAAGAAATCTATGTCATCAGGCCCGTGACAGCATAATGAGTGGATTCAGGCACGATGATTCTAAGTGAAATAAGTCACACAGAAAAAGAAACATCATCAGATATCACTACTACACGGAATGTAAACTTGGCCAGACAAGAACTGAATTACAAAACAGAACAGGGTCTCAAGATTAGAAAACCAACTTATGCTTGCTTAAGGGGAAAGGTGAGTTGGGGTGCTTCATAAAACCAGAGATTGAAATTAGCACAGATACCGTTCCATAAGCCAAATATGTAATACACAAGAGCTACTCCTTGCTCAACGAAGTGGACTCAACACCCCATATTAAACGACTAAGAATATACCTGACTAGTAAGAATCTTAAAACCTATGGATTTATATGTCTCCGAAAGAGAATCAAGCGTGTGTACAGCGGCATAAGCGCAGCAGTGATAGGATTGGTGAGGTTTGGTGAGCAAATGCAGACCCTTTGAAGTCATATTGCATGGTACCCATTCCATGGGTCTCAACTCTCCAGGTTTAAGGGATTCTTCCTTCAGCTAAAACATGCATGTGGAACCCAGAGTATGATCCACCGTGTGATCGGAAAACGTGTTCAAATGTGTCTCAGTTTTCGTCCCCTGGTACTCGGGTGCAACATTCCAGATGCTTTACTAACACTCTCCCCACTTGGAATGTCAGTGACTTTAACCTCCTGTTTGGCCCAGTTTGCAATTTCTGTGGAAAATGAACAGGAATAGGGAGAACCAATGAGAGACTAGGTGGAGGTGTCAGGACGGGCAAATTTAACTCTCATTTCCCACCAGAAGAGGTATTAACCAAAGGCTCAGCGTGCCATGCCGGAACCACACTAGGGCCCGAAGCAATCCTGCGGTGTTGCGGCCAGCTCACAAGAAAGC
Organism: Leucopleurus acutus; assembly: GCF_964270905.1. Classification (NCBI taxonomy): domain Eukaryota; kingdom Metazoa; phylum Chordata; class Mammalia; order Artiodactyla; family Delphinidae; genus Leucopleurus; species Leucopleurus acutus. The sequence continues at coordinate 768,270 of NW_028139185.1, forward strand.
GAGTTGAAGAAAGGAGATCAGGGGCACTGTAATTCACAAACCTGCAGAGTTATAAATGACAGCTATCTTCCAAAAATATATTGAAGGAAGGCTGCCAAGAGGACTTGAAAGCGGGGCAGAATTGCAGGGAACCGATTTCAGGAGGTAGACTGGAATTGCATGTAAAGCATAGGAAAAGAGGCAGAACGTCGACAATGATGCACTTGGCCAAAAAGTGCGTATGCGTTCTTTCCTGAATATATTCAGGAAAAAACGCATACGCCCTTTTTGGCCAACCAAGCAAGCTTGCAAAGGAAATCTGCACTACAATGAAGTCTCACTGCCCCCCGGTCAAAAGGGCCATCTGAAAAAAGTGTAAAATCCAGAAAGGCAGGACAGGCCATGGAGAACTGGGAGCCTTGTTATGCTGATGGGCGGCATGTAAATTGCCAACAGCCACTCTGGAGAAGTGTATTGTGTTTCCTGAAACATCCAAAAAACCAAGCAACAGAGCCTAGGGCATTTCCACTTATGGTCGTATAGCTTAGGGAAATAATAATCAAAAAGACACAGCCTCCCCAGAGTTTGGGATGGCTCTGTTTACAAGAACCTCGTTTACGGTACAGGTTCAATATCGCAGAAAGCGAAAAATGGATAAAGAAATTGTGGTACTTACGTACAATGCAATATCACTCAGCAAAGAAATCTATGTCATCAGGCCCGTGACAGCATAATGAGTGGATTCAGGCACAATGATTCTAAGTGAAATAAGTCACACAGAAAAAGAAACATCATAAGATATCACTACTACACGAAATGTAAACTTGGCCAGACAAGAACTGAATTACAAAACAGAACAGGGCCTCAAATGTAGAAAACCAACTTATGCTTGCTTAAGGGGAAAGGTGAGTTGGGGTGCTTCATAAAACCAGAGATTGAAATTAGCACAGATACCGTTCCATAAGCCAAATATGTAATAGACAAGAGCTACTCCTTGCTCAACGAAGTGGACTCAACACCCCATATTAAACGACTAAGAATATACCTGACTAGTAAGAATCTTAAAACCTATGGATTTATATGTCTCCGAAAGTGAATCAAGCGTGTGTACAGCGGCATAAGCGCAGCAGTGATAGGATTGGTGAGGTTCGGTGAGCAAATGCAGACCCTTTGAAGTCATATTGCATGGTACCCATTCCATGGGTCTCAACTCTCCAGGTTTAAGGGATTCTTCCTTCAGCTAAAACATGCATGTGGAACCCAGAGTATGATCCACGGTGTGATCGGGAAACGTGTTCAAATGTGTCAGTTTTCGTCCCCTGGTACTCGGGTGCAACATTCCAGATGCTTTACTAACACTCTCCCCACTTGGAATGTCAGTGACTTTAACCTCCTGTTTGGCCCAGTTTGCAATTTCTGTGGAAAATGAACAGGAATAGGGAGAACCAATGAGAGACTAGGTGGAGGTGTCCGGACGGGCAAATTTAACTCTCATTTCCCACCAGGAAGAGGAATTAACCAAAGGCTCAGCGTGCCATGCCGGAACCAAACTAGGGCCGGAAGCAATCCTGCGGTGTTGCGGCCAGCTCACAAGAAAGCGAGTTGAAGAAAGGAGCTCAGGGGCACTGTAATTCACAAACCTGCAGAGTTATAAATGACAGCCATCTTCTAAAAATATATTAAAGTAAGGCTGCCAAGAGGTGTTGAAAGCGGGGCAGAATTGCAGGAAACCGATTTCAGGAGGTAGACTGGAATTGCATGTAAAGCATAGGAAAAGAGGCAGAACGTCCACAATGATGCACTTGGCCAAAAAGGGCGTATGCGTTTTTTCCTGAATATATTCAGGAAAAAACGCATACGCCCTTTTTGGCCAACCAAGCAAGCTTGCAAAGGAAATCTGCACTACAATGAAGTCTCACTGCCCCCCGGTCAAAAGGGCCATCTGAAAAAAGTGTAAAATCCAGAAAGGCAGGACAGGCCATGGAGAACTGGGAGCCTTGTTGTGCTGATGGGCGGGATGTAAATTGCCAACAGCCACTCTGTAGAAGTGTATGGTGTTTCCTGAAACATCCAAAAAACCAAGCAACAGAGCCTAGGGCATTTCCACTTATGGTCCTTTAGCTTAGGGAAATAATAATCAAAAAGACACAGCCTCCCCAAAGTTTGGGACGGCTCTGTTTACAAGAACCTCGTTTACGGTACAGGTTCAATATCGCAGAAAGCGAAAAATGGATAAAGAAATTGTGGTACTTACGTACAATGCAATATCACTCAGCAATGAAATCTATGTCATCAGGCCCATGACAGCATAATGAGTGGATTCAGGTATGATGGTTCTAAGAGAAATAAGTCACACAGAAAAAGAAACATCATAAGATATCACTACTACACGGAATGTAAACTTGGCTACACAGAAACTGAATTACAAAACAGAACAGCGTCTCAAATGTAGAAAACCAACTTATGCTTGCTTAAGGGGAAAGGTGAGTTGGGGTGCGGCATAAAACCACAGATTGAAATTAGCACAGATACCGTTCCATAAGCCAAATATGTAATAGACAAGAGCTACTCCTTTCTCAACGATGTGGACTCAACACCCAATATTAAACGCCTAAGAATATACCTGACTAGTAAGAATCTTAAAACCTATGGATTTATATGTCTCCGAAAGAGAATCAAGCGTGTGTACAGTGGCATAAACGCAGCAGTGATAGGATTGGTGAGGTTCGGTGAGGAAATGCAGACGCTTTGAAGTCATATTTCATGGTACCCATTCCATGGGTCTCAACTCTCCATGTTTAAGGGATTCTTCCTTCAGCTAAAACATGCATGTGGAACCCAGAGTACGATCCACCGTGTGATCGGGAAACGTGTTCAAATATGTCTCAGTTTTCGTCCCCTGGTACTCGGGTGCAACATTCCAGTCGCTTTACTAACACTCTCCCCACTTGGAGAGTCAGTGTCTTTAACCTCCTGTTTGGCCCAGTTTGCAATTTCTGTGGAAAATGAACAGGAATAGGGAGAACCAATGAGAGACTAGGTGGAGGTGTCTGGACGGGCAAATTTAACTCTCATTTCCCACCAGGAAGAGGAATTAACCAAAGGCTCAGCATGCCGTGCCGGAACCAAACTAGGGCCCGAAGCAATCCTGCGGTGTTTCGGCCAGCTCACAAGAAAGCGAGTTGAAGAAAGGAGCTCAGGGGCACTGTAATTCACAAACCTGCAGAGTTATAAATGACAGCTATCTTCCAAAAATATATTGAAGTAAGGCTGCCAAGAGGAGTTGAATGCGGGGCAGAATTGCAGGGAACCGATTTCAGGAGGTAGACTGGAATTGCATGTAAAGCATAGGAAAAGAGGCAGAACGTCCACAATGATGCACTTGGCCAAAAAGGGCGTATGCGTTTTTTCCTGAATATATTCAGGAAAAAACGCATACGCCCTTTTTGGCCAACCAAGCAAGCTTGCAAAGGAAATCTGCACCACAATGAAGTCTCACTGCCCCCCGGTCAAAAGGGCTATCTGAAAAAAGTGTAAAATCCAGAAAGGCAGGACAGGCCATGGAGAACAGGGAGCCTTGTTATGCTGATGGGCGGCATGTAAATTGCCAGCAGCCACTCTGGAGAAGTGTATGGTGTTTCCTGAAACATCCAAAAAACAAAGCAACAGAGCCTAGGGCACTTCCACTTATGGTCCTATAGCTTAGGGAAATTAAAATCCAAAAGACACAGCCACCCCAAAGTTTGGGCCGGCTCTGTTTACAAGAACCTCGTTTACAGTACAGGTTCAATATCGCAGAAAGCGAAAAATGGATAAAGAAATTGTGGTACTTACGTACAATGCAATATCACTCAGCAAAGAAATCTATGTCATCAGGCCCGTGACAGCATAATGAGTGGATTCAGGTACGATGATTCTAAGTGAAATAAGTCACACAGAAAAAGAAACATCATAAGATATCACTACTACACGGAATGTAAACTTGGCTGCACAGGAACTGAATTACAAAACAGAACAGGGTCTCAAATGTAGAAAACCAACTTATGCTTGCTTAAGGGGAAAGGTGAGTTGGGGTGCTGCATAAAACCAGAGATTCAAATTAGCACAGATACCGTTCCATAAGCCAAATATGTAATAGACAAGAGCTACTCCTTGCTCAACGAAGTGGACTCAACACTCCATATTAAACGCCTAAGAATATACCTGACTAGTAAGAATCTTAAAACCTATGGATTTATATGTCTCCGAAAGAGAATCAAGCGTGTGTACAGCGGCATAAGCGCAGCAGTGATAGGATTGGTGAGGTTCGGTGAGCAAATGCAGACCCTTTGAAGTCATATTGCATGGTACCCATTCCATGGGTCTCAACTCTCCAGGTTTAAGGGATTCTTCCTTCAGCTAAAACATGCATGTGGAACCCAGAGTATGATCCACGGTGTGATCGGGAAACGTGTTCAAATGTGTCAGTTTTCGTCCCCTGGTACTCGGGTGCAACATTCCAGATGCTTTACTAACACTCTCCCCACTTGGAATGTCAGTGACTTTAACCTCCTGTTTGGCCCAGTTTGCAATTTCTGTGGAAAATGAACAGGAATAGGGAGAACCAATGAGAGACTAGGTGGAGGTGTCCGGACGGGCAAATTTAACTCTCATTTCCCACCAGGAAGAGGAATTAACCAAAGGCTCAGCGTGCCATGCCGGAACCAAACTAGGGCCGGAAGCAATCCTGCGGTGTTGCGGCCAGCTCACAAGAAAGCGAGTTGAAGAAAGGAGCTCAGGGGCACTGTAATTCACAAACCTGCAGAGTTATAAATGACAGCCATCTTCTAAAAATATATTAAAGTAAGGCTGCCAAGAGGTGTTGAAAGCGGGGCAGAATTGCAGGAAACCGATTTCAGGAGGTAGACTGGAATTGCATGTAAAGCATAGGAAAAGAGGCAGAACGTCCACAATGATGCACTTGGCCAAAAAGGGCGTATGCGTTTTTTCCTGAATATATTCAGGAAAAAACGCATACGCCCTTTTTGGCCAACCAAGCAAGCTTGCAAAGGAAATCTGCACTACAATGAAGTCTCACTGCCCCCCGGTCAAAAGGGCCATCTGAAAAAAGTGTAAAATCCAGAAAGGCAGGACAGGCCATGGAGAACTGGGAGCCTTGTTGTGCTGATGGGCGGGATGTAAATTGCCAACAGCCACTCTGTAGAAGTGTATGGTGTTTCCTGAAACATCCAAAAAACCAAGCAACAGAGCCTAGGGCATTTCCACTTATGGTCCTTTAGCTTAGGGAAATAATAATCAAAAAGACACAGCCTCCCCAAAGTTTGGGACGGCTCTGTTTACAAGAACCTCGTTTACGGTACAGGTTCAATATCGCAGAAAGCGAAAAATGGATAAAGAAATTGTGGTACTTACGTACAATGCAATATCACTCAGCAATGAAATCTATGTCATCAGGCCCATGACAGCATAATGAGTGGATTCAGGTATGATGGTTCTAAGAGAAATAAGTCACACAGAAAAAGAAACATCATAAGATATCACTACTACACGGAATGTAAACTTGGCTACACAGAAACTGAATTACAAAACAGAACAGCGTCTCAAATGTAGAAAACCAACTTATGCTTGCTTAAGGGGAAAGGTGAGTTGGGGTGCGGCATAAAACCACAGATTGAAATTAGCACAGATACCGTTCCATAAGCCAAATATGTAATAGACAAGAGCTACTCCTTTCTCAACGATGTGGACTCAACACCCAATATTAAACGCCTAAGAATATACCTGACTAGTAAGAATCTTAAAACCTATGGATTTATATGTCTCCGAAAGAGAATCAAGCGTGTGTACAGTGGCATAAACGCAGCAGTGATAGGATTGGTGAGGTTCGGTGAGGAAATGCAGACGCTTTGAAGTCATATTTCATGGTACCCATTCCATGGGTCTCAACTCTCCATGTTTAAGGGATTCTTCCTTCAGCTAAAACATGCATGTGGAACCCAGAGTACGATCCACCGTGTGATCAGGAAACGTGTTCAAATATGTCTCAGTTTTCGTCCCCTGGTACTCGGGTGCAACATTCCAGTCGCTTTACTAACACTCTCCCCACTTGGAGAGTCAGTGCCTTTAACCTCCTGTTTGGCCCAGTTTGCAATTTCTGTGGAAAATGAACAGGAATAGGGAGAACCAATGAGAGACTAGGTGGAGGTGTCTGGACGGGCAAATTTAACTCTCATTTCCCACCAGGAAGAGGAATTAACCAAAGGCTCAGCATGCCGTGCCGGAACCAAACTAGGGCCCGAAGCAATCCTGCGGTGTTGCGGCCAGCTCACAAGAAAGCGAGTTGAAGAAAGGAGCTCAGGGGCACTGTAATTCACAAACCTGCAGAGTTATAAATGACAGCTATCTTCCAAAAATATATTGAAGTAAGGCTGCCAAGAGGAGTTGAATGCGGGGCAGAATTGCAGGGAACCGATTTCAGGAGGTAGACTGGAATTGCATGTAAAGCATAGGAAAAGAGGCAGAACGTCCACAATGATGCACTTGGCCAAAAAGGGCGTATGCGTTTTTTCCTGAATATATTCAGGAAAAAACGCATACGCCCTTTTTGGCCAACCAAGCAAGCTTGCAAAGGAAATCTGCACCACAATGAAGTCTCACTGCCCCCCGGTCAAAAGGGCTATCTGAAAAAAGTGTAAAATCCAGAAAGGCAGGACAGGCCATGGAGAACAGGGAGCCTTGTTATGCTGATGGGCGGCATGTAAATTGCCAGCAGCCACTCTGGAGAAGTGTATGGTGTTTCCTGAAACATCCAAAAAACAAAGCAACAGAGCCTAGGGCACTTCCACTTATGGTCCTATAGCTTAGGGAAATTAAAATCCAAAAGACACAGCCACCCCAAAGTTTGGGCCGGCTCTGTTTACAAGAACCTCGTTTACAGTACAGGTTCAATATCGCAGAAAGCGAAAAATGGATAAAGAAATTGTGGTACTTACGTACAATGCAATATCACTCAGCAAAGAAATCTATGTCATCAGGCCCGTGACAGCATAATGAGTGGATTCAGGTACGATGATTCTAAGTGAAATAAGTCACACAGAAAAAGAAACATCATAAGATATCACTACTACACGGAATGTAAACTTGGCTGCACAGGAACTGAATTACAAAACAGAACAGGGTCTCAAATGTAGAAAACCAACTTATGCTTGCTTAAGGGGAAAGGTGAGTTGGGGTGCTGCATAAAACCAGAGATTCAAATTAGCACAGATACCGTTCCATAAGCCAAATATGTAATAGACAAGAGCTACTCCTTGCTCAACGAAGTGGACTCAACACCCCATATTAAACGCCTAAGAATATACCTGACTAGTAAGAATCTTAAAACCTATGGATTTATATGTCTCCGAAAGAGAATCAAGCGTGTGTACAGCGGCATAAGCGCAGCAGTGATAGGATTGGTGAGGTTCGGTGAGCAAATGCAGACCCTTTGAAGTCATATTGCATGGTACCCATTCCATGGGTCTCAACTCTCCAGGTTTAAGGGATTCTTCCTTCAGCTAAAACATGCATGTGGAACCCAGAGTATGATCCACCATGTGATCGGAAAACGTGTTCAAATGTGTCTCAGTTTTCGTCCCCTGGTACTCGGGTGCAACATTCCAGATGCTTTACTAACACTCTCCCCACTTGGAATGTCAGTGACTTTAACCTCCTGTTTGGCCCAGTTTGCAATTTCTGTGGAAAATGAACAGGAATAGGGAGAACCAATGAGAGACTAGGTGGAGGTGTCCGGACGGGCAAATTTAACTCTCATTTCCCACCAGGAAGAGGAATTAACCAAAGGCTCAGCGTGCCATGCCGGAACCACACTAGGGCCCAAAGCAATCCTGCGGTGTTGCGGCCAGCTCACAAGAAAGCGAGTTGAAGAAAGGAGCTCAGGGGCACTGTAATTCACAAACCTGCAGAGTTATAAATGACAGCCATCTTCCAAAAATATATTAAAGTAAGGCTGCCAAGAGGAGTTGAAATCGGGGCAGAATTGCAGGAAACCGATTTCAGGAGGTAGACTGGAATTGCATGTAAAGCATAGGAAAAGAGGCAGAATGTCCACAATGATGCACTTGGCCAAAAAGGCCGTATGCGTTTTTTCCTGAATATATTCAGGAAAAAACGCATACGCCGTTTTTGGCCAACCAAGCAAGCTTGCAAAGGAAATCTTCACTACAATGAAGTCTCACTGCCCCCTGGTCAAAAGGGCCATCTGAAAAAAGTGTAAAATCCAGAAAGGCAGGACAGGCCATGGAGAACTGGGAGCCTTGTTATGCTGAAGGGCGGGATGTAAATTGCCAACAGCCACTCTGGAGAAGTGTATGGTGTTTCCTGAAACATCCAAAAAACCAAGCAACAGAGCCTAGGGCATTTCCACTTATGGTCGTATAGCTTAGGGAAATAATAATCAAAAGACACAGCCTCCCCAAAGTTTGGGATGGCTCTGTTTACAAGAACCTCGTTTACGGTACAGGTTCAATATCGCAGAAAGCGAAAAATGGATAAAGAAATTGTGGTACTTACGTACAATGCAATATCACTCAGCAAAGAAATCTATGTCATCAGGCCCGTGACAGCATAATGAGTGGATTCAGGTACGATGATTCTAAGTGAAATAAGTCACACAGAAAAAGAAACATCATAAGATATCACTACTACACGGAATGTAAACTTGGCTACACAGGAACTGAATTACAAAACAGAACAGGGTGTCAAATGTAGAAAACCAACTTATGCTTGCTTAAGGGGAAAGGTGAGTTGGGGTGCTTCATAAAATCAGAGATTGAAATTAGCACAGATACTGTTCCATAAGCCAAATATGTAATAGACAAGAGCTACTCCTTGCTCAACAAAGTGGACTCAACACCCCATATTAAACGACTAAGAATATACCTGACTAGTAAGAATCTTAAAACCTATGGATTTATATGTCTCCGAAAGAGAATCAAGCGTGTGTACAGTGTCATAAACGCAGCAGTGATAGGATTGGTGAGGTTCGGTTAGCAAATGCAGACTCTTTGAAGTCATATTGCATGGTACCCATTCCATGGGTCTCAACTCTCCAGGTTTAATGGATTCTTCCTTCAGCTAAAACATGCATGTGGAACCCAGAGTATGATCCACCGTGTGATCGGGAAACGTGTTCAAATGTGTCTCAGTTTTTGTCCCCTGGTACTCGGGTGTAACATTCCAGACGCTTTACTAACACTCTCCCCACTTGGAGAGTCAGTGCCTTTAACCTCCTGTTTGGCCCAGTTTGCAATTTCTTCGGAAGATGAACAGGAATAAGGAGAAGCAATGGGAGACTATCTGTAGGTGTCTGGACGGGCAAATTTAACTCTCATTTCCCACCAGGAAGATAAATGAACCAAAGGCTCCGTGTGCCATGCTGGAACTAGATTAGGGCCTGAGGAGATCCTGCGGTGTTACGGCCAGCTCACAAGAAAGCGAGTTGAAGAAAGGAGCTCAGGGACACTGTAATTCAGAAACCTGCGGAGTTATAAATGACAGCTATCATCCAAAATTATACTGAAGTAAGGCTGCGAAGAGGACTTGAATGCGGGGCAGAATTGCTGGAAACTGATTTCAGAACGTACACGGGAGTAGCTCTTAAAGCATAGGAAAAGAGACAGAACTTGGAAAATAATGCACTTGGCAAAAAAGGGCATATGTGTTTTATCCAGAGCTCTCATAACTGAGGGGAGGAGATTCCCAGCAGGCTCCAAGTGCCACCTGAGGGCTCACATTGCCAAGGCAACGTGAGCATGCCAGGCAGGAGTTACCTCACAGCAGAGGTCCCACCTCACAGAAGGGTGAGAAACCCAGCCAACATCAGACTCTCACCAGAGGGCCCACATCACCAAGGGGATGGGAACCAGGCAGGAGTGTCTTCACATCAGTGGGGCCACATCATCGAAAGCTGAGGTACTCAGCACATGTGTCCTCAAACCAGAGGACCCACATCACCAAGGACCTCGGAGTGAGGCAGGCAGGAGTAGCCTCACAACACTGGGCACATAGAATAAAAAAGTGAGGAATCCAGCAGTTGGAACCTCCCAGCAGGCGGCCCAGAGCACCGAGGCTATGGGATCCAGGCCACAGTGAACTCACAGAACAGGGCCCATGTCATGAAACTGAGCAACCCAGCCATTGGGACCTCAGAGCAGGAGGCCCACAACCCCATGGGGATGGAATTCTGGTAGGAGTGTCCTCGCACCACTGAGAACATATCAGAAAATTTTGGGCGACCAGCAGTTAGGGCCTGATGCCAGAGGGCACTCATCACCGAGAAGAGGAGGCTCCCAGCAGGCTCCAACTGCCACCAGAGGGCTGACGTCGCCAAGGCGATGTGTGCCAACCAGGCACGAATGACCTCACAGCAGAGGGCCCACCTCACAGAAGGGTGAGGAACACAGCCAGGATCAGACTCTCACCAGAGGGCCCACATCACCAAGGGGATGGGAACCAGGCAGGAGTGTCCCCACACCAGTGGGACAACATCATCGAAAGGTGAGGATCCCAGCACATGTGTCCTCAAACCAGAGGAACCACATCACCAAGGGGTTCGGAATGAGGCTGGCAGGACTGGCCTCACAACACAGGGTCCATAGAATATAAAAGTTGAGGAATCCAGCAGTTGGAACCTCCCAGCAAGTGGCCCAGAGCACCGAGGCTATGGGATCCAGGCCGCAGTGAACTCACAGCAGAGGGCCCACATCATGAACCTGTGAGCAGCCCAGCTGTTGGGACCTCAGAACAGAAGGCCCACATCCCCATTGGGATGGGAACCTGGCAGGAGTGGCTTTGCACCACTTAGCACATATCAGAAAATGTTAGGAGCCCAGCAGTTAGGGCCTGATGCCAGGGGGCCCTCATAACTGAGGGGAGGAGACTCCCAGCAGGTTCCAACTGCCAACAGAGGGACCACGTCTACAAGGTGGCATGCGCCAGCCAGGCAGTAGTGACCTCACAGCAGAGGGCCTATCTCACAGAAGGGTGAGGAACCGAGGCAGGATGAGACTCTCACCAGAGGGCCCACAACACCAAGGGGATGGGAACCAGTCAGGACTGTCCTCCCACCAGTGGGGCCACATCATCGAAAGGTGAGGAACCCAGCACATGTGGCCTCATATCAGAGGACATACATCACAAAGGGGATGGGAGTGAGGCAGGTAGGAGTAGCCTAAAAACAGAGGGCCCAAAGAATAAAAAAAGTGAGGAATCCAGCATTTGGAACCTCCCAGCAGGCGGCCGAGAGCACAGAAGCTATGGGATGCAGGCAGGAGTTAACTAACACCAGAGAGCCCACATCATGAAACTGTGAGCAACCCAGGCATTGGGACCTCAGAGCAGAAAGCCCACATCCCCATGGGGATGGGAACCTGACAGGAGTGTCCTGGCATCACTGGGCTCACATCAGAAAACGTGGGGAGCCCAGCAGTTAGAGCCTGATGCTAGAGGGCCGTCATCACCGAGGGCAGGAGGCTCCCAGCAGGTTCCATGTGCCAACAGAGGGCCCACGTCGCCAAGGTGATGTGTGCAAGTCAGGCAGGATTGACCTCACAGCAGAGGGCCTACCTCACAGAAGAGTGAGGAACCCAGCCAGGATAAGACTGTCACCAGAAGGCCCACATCACCAAGGGGATGGGAACCAGACAGGAGTGTCCTCACACCAGTGGGGCCACATCATTGAAAGTTGCCTAACCCAGCACATGTGGCCTCAAACCAGAAGACCCACATCACGAAGGGGTTGCGAGTGAGGCAGGCAGGAGGAGCATCACAACACAGGACCCATAGAATACAAAAGTTGAGGAATCGAGCAGTTGGAACCTCCCAGCAGGCAGCCAAGACCACAGAGGCTATGGGATCCAGGCCACAGTGAACTAACACCAGAGAGCCCACATCATGAAATTGTGATCAACCCAGCCGTTGGAACCTCAGAGCAGAAGGCCCACATCCCCATGGGGATGGGAACCTAAGAGGAGTGCTTGAGCAACACTGGGCTCACTAAGAAAAGTTGGGGAGCCCAGCAGTTAGGGCCTGACGTCAGAGGGCCCTCATCACAGAGCTGAGGAGGCTCCCAGCAGGGTCCAATTGCCACCAGAGGGCTCATGTCAACAAGGCGAGGTGAGCAACCCAGGCAAGAGTTACCTGATAGTAGAGGGCCCACCTCACAGATGGGTGAGGAACCCAGCCAGGATCAGACTCTCACCAGAGGGCCCACATCACAAAGGGGATGGGACCCAGTCAGGATTATCCTCACACCAGTGGGGCCTCATCATCTTAAGGTGAGGAACCCAGCACATGTGTCCTCAAACCAGAGGACCCACATCACCAAGGGCCTTGGAGTGAGGCAGGCAGGAGTAGCCTCACAACACAGGGCACATAATATAAAAAACGTGAGGATTCCAGCATTTAGACCTTCCAGCAGGCGGCCCAGAACACCGAGGCTATGGGATCCAGGCCACAGTGAACTCACAGCAGAGGGCCCACATCACAAAACTGTGAGCAACCCAGGAGTTGAGACCTCAGCACAGAAGGACCACATCCCCATGGGAATGGGAACCTGGCTGGAGTGTCCTCGCACCACTGGGCGCACATCAGAAAATGTGGGGAGCCCACCATTTAGGGCCTGACGCCAGAGGGCCGTCATCACCGAGAGGAGGAGGCGCCCTGCATGCTCCAACTGCCACCAGAGGGCTCACGTCTCCAAGGTGACGTGTGCCAGCCAGGCAGGAGTGACCTCACAGCAGAGGGCCTACCTCACAGAACGTTGAGGAACCCAGCCAGGATTAGACTCTCGCCAGAGGGCCCACCTCACCAAGGGGATGGGAACCAGGCAGGAGTGTCCTCACACGAGTGGGGTCACATCATCGAAAGGTGAGGAACGCAGCACATGTGGCCTCAAGCCATAGGACAGTCATCACCAAGGGGCTGGCAGTGAGGCAGACAGGAGGAGCCTCACAACAGAGGGCACATAGAATAAAAAAGTTGAGGAATCCAGCAGTTGGAACCTCCCAGCAGGCGGCTCAGAGCACCGATGATAAGGGATCCTTGCTGGAGTGAACTCACAGCAGAGGGCCCACATCTTGGTACTGTGAGCAAGCCAGCCGTTTTGACCTCAGAGCAGAAGGCCCATATCGCCATGGGGATGGGAACCTGGCAAGAGTCTCCTCACTCACTTGGCGCACATCAGAAAATGTGGGGAGCCCAGCAGTTATGGCCTAAGGCAAGAGGGCCCTCATCACCGAGGGGAGGAGGATCCCAGCACACTCCAACTGCCACCAGAGGGCCCACGTCGCCAAGGTGACGTGTGCCAGACAGGCATGATTGACCTCACAGCAGAGGGCCCACCTCACAGAAGGGTGAGGAACCCAGCCAGGATCAGACTCTCACCTGAGGGCCCACATCAGCAAGGGGATGGGAACCAGTCAGGACTGTCTTCCCTCCAGTGGGGTCACATCATCGAAAGGTGCGGAACCCAGCACATGTGGCCTCAAATCAGAGGACACATATCACAAAGGGAATGGGAGTGAGGCAGGCAGGAGTAGCCTAAAAACAGAGGGCCCAAAGAATAAGAAAGGTGAGGAATCCAGCAGTTGGAACCTCCCAGCAGGCGGCCCAGAGCACAGAAGCTATGGGATGCAGGCAGGAGTGAACTAATACCAGAGAGCCCACATCATGAAACTGTGAGCAACCCAGGCTTTGGGACCTCAGAGCAGAAGGCCCACATCCCAATGGGGATGTGAACCTGGCTGGAGTGTCCTCGCACCACTGGGCGCACATCACAAAATGTGGGGAGCCCAGCAGTTAGGGCCTGACGCCAGAGGGCCCTCATCACCCAGGAGAGGAGGCTCCCAGCAGGCTCCAAGTGCCACCAGAGGGCTCATGTCCACAAGGCGAGGTGAGCAAGCCAGGCAGGAGTGACCTCACAGCAGACGGCCCACCTCACAGATGGGTGAGGAACCCAGCCAGGATCAGACTCTCAACAGAGGGCCCACATCACCAAGGGGATGTGAACCAGGCAGGAGTCTCCTAAGACCATTGGTCCCACATCATCGAAAGGTGAGGAACCCAGCACATGTGGCCTCAAACCAGACGACACACATCACGAAGGGGCTGGGAGTGAGGCAGGCAGGAGGATCCTCACAACAGAGGGCCCAAAAAATTAAAAAAGTGAGGAATCCAGCAGTTGGAACCTCCCAGCAGGCGGCCAAGAGCACAGAGGCTATGGGATCCAGGCCTCTGTGAACACCAGAGAGCCCACATCATGAAAATGTGAACAACCCAGCCGTTGGGACCTCAGAGCAGAAGGCCCACATCTCCATGGAGATGGGATCCTAAGAGGAGTGCCAAAGCATCACTGGGCTCCCTAAGAAAAGTTGGTGAGCCCAGCAGTTAGGGCCTGACGCAAGAGGGCCCTCATCACCGGGGGGAGGAGATTCCCAGCACGCTCCAACTGCCACCACACGGCTGACTTCACCAAGGCAATGTGTGCCAGCCATGCAGGAGTGACCTATCAGCAGAGGGTCTCCCTCACAGGTGGGTGAGGAACAAAGCCAGGAACAGACTCTCACCAGGGGGTCCACATAACCACGTGGATGAGAACCAGGCAGGAGTGTCCTCACACTAGTGGGGCCACATCATCGAAAGGTGAGGAACCCAGAAAAGGTGGCCACAAACCAGAGGACCCACATCACCAAGGGGTTGAGAGTGAGGTAGGTGTCTGGACGGGCATATTTAACACTCATTTCCCACCAGGAAGAGAAATTAACCAAAGGCTCAGCGTGCCCTGCCAGAAGCAGATTAGGGCCTGAAGCAGTCTTGCGGGTTTGCGGCCAGCTCACAAGAAAGCGAGTTGAAGAAAGGAGCTCAGGGGCCCTGTAATTCACAAACCTGGAGAGTTATAAATGACAGATAACGTCCAAAAATATATTGAAGTAAGGCTGCGAAGAGGACTTGAAAGCGGGGCAGAATTTCAGGAAACCGATTTCAGGAGGTAGACTGGATTTGCATTTAAAGCATAGGAAAAGAGGCAGAACATCGACAATGATGCACTTGGCAACAAAGGGCGTATGAGTTTGTTCCTGAATATATTCAGGAAAAAACACATACGCCCTTTTTGGCAAACCAAGCAAGCTTGCAATGGAAATCCGAACTATGAGTGTCACTTCCCCCCGGTCTAAAGGGCCATCTGAGAAAAGTGTAAAATCCAGAAAGGCAAGACAGGCCATGGGGAAAAAGGAGCCTTGTTATGCTGATGGGCGGGATGTAAATTGCCAACAGCCACTCTGGAGAAGTGTATGGTGTTTCCTGATACATCTGAAAAACCAAGCAACAGAGTCTAGGGCATTTCCACTTATGGTCCTATAGCTTAGGGAAATTAAAATCAAAAAGACACAGCCACCCCAAAATTTGGGACGGCTCTGTTTACAGGAACCTCTTCTACAGTACGAGTTAAATATCCCAGAGAACAAATAATTGATAAAGAAGTTGCGGTACTTACGTACAACAGAATACCACTCAGCAATGAAATCTGTGTCACCAGGCCTGTACCAGCATAATGAGTGGATTGAGGCATGATGATTCTAAGTGAAATAAGTCACACAGAAAAAGAAACATCATAAGGTATCACTAATGCACGGAATGTAAACTTGGCTACACATGAACTGAATTACAAAACAGAACAGGGTCTCAAGATTAGAAAACCAACTTATGCTTGCTTAAGGGGAAAGGTGAGTTAAGGGGGTGCTGCATAAAACCAGAGTTTGAAATTAGCACAGATACCGTTCCATAAGCCAAATATGTAATAGACAAGACCTACCCCCTGCTCAACGAAATGGACTCAACAATGAGGTATCACCTCACACCTGTTAGAATGGGCATCATCTGAAAATCTACAAACAACAAATGCTGGAAAGGGTGTGGAGAAAAGGAACCCTCTTCCACTATTTTTGGGAATATAAATTGATACAGTCACTATGGAGAACAATATGGAGTTTCTTAAGAAACTAATAATAGAATTACCATATGATACAGCAATCCCAGGACTGGACATATACCCAGACAAAACCATAAATCAAAAAGAGACATTCACCGCAATGTTCATTGCATCACTATTTACAATATCGAGATAATGGAAGCAACCTAAATGCCCACAGACAGACGAATGCATAAAGCTGTGGTACATATATAAAATGGAATATTACTAAGCCATGAAAGGAATGAAATTGGGTCATTTGTAGAGACGTCGATGGATCTAGAGACTGTCATACAGAGTGAAGTAAGTCAGAAAGAGAAAAACAAATCTTGTATATTCATGCATATATGTGGAACCTAGAAAAACTGTACAGATTAACCGTTTTGCAAGGCATAAATAGAGCAACAGATGTAGACAACAATCGTATGGACAACAAGGGGGGAAAGCTCTTGGAGGGGTGGTGGTGGGAGGAGTTGAGAGATTGGGATTGGCATGTAAACATTTATATGTATAAAATAGATAACCAATGAGAACCTGCTGTATAAAAATATAAAATAAAATTCAAAATTAAAAAGAAATAAAATTTAAAAAATAAAACAGAAAAAACAATTATTCCCTTCACATACATGTATTTATATGAATAAATTATTTCCATGCTTATATCTGTAAATACAAAAAAGAGGAATAAAATCTACCTTGAACCAAAAACGAAAAAGAGAAAAAAAAAAAACAGAACCCACCAGTTACTCAGAGGAAAACCGTATCAGGGCACTTGCTCCAGTTGTAAACAATTCTGAAGTTGGTCAGTGGTGGGGAATCATCTCCCATTCAGCCAGCAGCCCCCACACAACAAGCGTCCTCATTGCAAAGCTGGGGCACCGTGCCGAGGCATCTGTGAGTAAACGTGAGCTGAGCCCCAGGCCAGTTGCTGCTGAACTGTTCCCGCCCTTCCCAGGTAAAACACCTGAATATATACAAGGACTTGAAAACCTAGAGGAAGGGCCATGGAGCCACACGAGTGACAGCATGCCAGCTGACTTGGTGCCTGCAGGCCAGCCAAGATGGTCCTGGCCCTGGGTGCTCTTCTGGAAGATTTCCATTTCCCTGCCTGAGATACCCGTCCTGTCCCTGCCCCCACTGCTTTTTTCTTTCCTCACCTCTGCCCAGGGAGAAATTCCAGCAGCAGGTATGGGTGACACATCCTCTTCTTTAGCAGGTGGCAGCCTGGCAACTGCTGCAGAAAGTCCAGCAGAGCCCCACTCACACTGGGCCACCCACAAAGCCGTGGCCTCTCACTCCCTCCCACCAGCCCAGCCCCGAGACTGCTGACAGGGCAGAGAAAATGGCGTCAGGCACAGCTGCAGGGGCTTTTGCTGCCTGGAGTGGTATTTATATTGATCTCAACCCAGGCACACCTGGGGAGGGCTGGCCGGCATGGTAAGGCTGCCCAGGTAGCCAATCATCACCCCTCAGGGGCTCACAGTTGCAGAAAATGGAACTTGCTGAACCGGCTACGTCCAAGGAACAGGTGTGGGCTCCTGAGAGTCAGGATAGACAAGGGGCTGCAGCTTTGGCTTGTTTTCTAATCATTTTATCTGGCCCATGAGTGGGAGACAACTTCAAGAAAACCCTCTCCTAATGAGACGAACCCAGGAGTCAGGGAGAGGAGGGGTGGGTGGTGGTTGGAGACAGAGGCCTGGTGCCCTGGGTGCAGTGGAAGTCTCTGGAAGACCAGGTGGAGGGAGGCCACACAGAGTGATGCCCAGGGTCACAGACCTGTCGGAGCTGCTGTTTGTTAGTTCAAGTCCTGCTCTGAGGTGCTCTGTGTCAGCTCTGAGCGACAGGTGAGCTGGGGGTGCTCTTCAATGAGGGCTATGTGCACGGTTCCTGTGTGCCCAGCCCTGCCACGGTACCTGCAAGGGTAGCTCTGTATCCTGGGAGGGGCCTGACCATGAGAGCCCCGTGGGCTGGGTTGGGGGTGGGGTACCTGCCCAGGAGAGCTCCATATCCTGGGATTGGCCTGACCACGAGAGCCCCATGGGCTGCTGGGGACCTGGTAAAGGATGTCAGGACAGTCAGTGAAGCCACCGAGGATATACCTCCAGTTACTCCTGATTCCTACACCCTGCTGGTCATTCTACCAACCACCAGGACATGGTATTCTGTATTAGTCTTCAATGATGCCTTCTTTTGTATTCCATTAGTCCCAGAGTCACAAGAAATTTTGGCTTGTGAGTGGCAGGACTCAACATACAACTAAAACAATACTTCCGGGCCGTCTTGCCCCAAGGGTTCAAAAATTCCCACACCATCTTTGGGGAAAGCTTAGCTAACGACCGAAAAGTTCTACCTCTGGAAAAGGAAACCCTCCTTCAATATGCAGACGACATTCTGATCGCCAGCCCTACTAAGGAGGCCTCTGAACTACCAAGCCAATAAAGGATAGAAGTTGTCCAAGAAAAAGCTCAAATATCACAGACTGCAGTGACCTGCCTGGGCTTCATTCTCACACAAGGTCAGAGAAGCCCATCCCAGGAAAGGGAAGAAACCATTTGCAGCCTTACCCCTTTCTAAAACTAGAAGACAGCTTAGGGGTTCCTGGGGAGGCCAGGGTTTGCTGCTTCTGGATCCCTAACTACAGTCTACTAGCTGGGCCTCTATATGAAACACTGAAAGGAAAAGATGATGATCCTTTTGAACAGAATCCAGAAGTGGCCTTTCAAGAATGGAAAGAGCAGTCAATTCAGACCCTTGCCCTGGAACTCCCTAATTGAGCTAAACCCTTTGACCTTTCCATTCCCGGTGAAAGGTGAATCGCCATTGGAGAATTAGTGCAAAAACTGGGACCACTTGAAATGGAACAACGCAAGAATGCCATCCAGGTAGGATAAACTACAGTCACCAAGGGGCTTGGCCCACTGCCACATCTGGCCAAGATACTGGCGGTATCTAAAAACCTGGAAATCAGCAGCCCAAAAGGCCACGTCCCTCCTAAGGGAAAAGGACCCCACGTGGTGATCCTAATCACCAACCATGCCCTGAAGTTGCAGGGTTCGCTCCGTGGGCACACCGACCTCGAGTGAGGAGGCCCTCCAACTCCAACATCCAGAGAGATAACCGGGGGCAACAGGGCACCATGACGACTCGTGTGAACATCACTTGACCTGGAGTTTCTCTCATAAAACAACAATAGTGTGTCCCGAAGGAGTAGACTACTGCTTGCAGGACTTCCTGCACCCAGAGGGGAGCTAATAATCTTGGCGGGGGAACCGTATATCACACTGTCACCATAGAAAAGCTTACAGACACCGTGATGATGGTGGCCAATAAGACCGGCTGGACTCCTGTTTACTTCAAAAGCCTGTTGACTCAGTGGCCATCATGGTCCTTGATCACCACTGACCCTGGACTGTCTGGGAGTTGAGCGGGCAGGGCTCTGACACCTGGTGCTGTTTTTACGTTAATTCAGGGGCCTAATTGAAGAAAGAGCAGACTACTGGTCAGAGCATCTAGGCTGGCAGAAACGGTCAGCCTAAGGTGGCCGAACAAATGTGGGGCGGGGTGAAACCGGCCCCCACAGCGTCTCTGCACATCTCTTTCCTGGACCCTTAAAGGTCATTAGAATCTATAACACTTCCAATGCTGGTGCTCAGGCGGACGAGCAGGGAGGCAGGGGTCCTGGGGCCAATCAACGTCACCTGGAGGCTGCTGGGGAGAAGTTCTGACCCTCGTCCCCTGGTATGAGGGCTCCCAACTCAGCACTCAGCAGTTACAGAAGAAGGGTCTGCACCCTCAGCACTCCAAGAATGAGGAACGGGACAAAAGGCAGAGGAGGGGTTTGTCCCCAGCAAAGCCCATTAAAAATCCCTGGGAGATAAAAATAGAATGTGGGCAATAAAGTCAAGTCTGACCTTTTTTATCCTTTGTGCTTTGTCTAATTTCACGTGCTCCTAGGGTCCCGCATGCAGAGGTTCCACACCCGGCACTTCAGACCAGATTTCCTGGTGCAGAATGGCTGGGTCGACACCTCAGCTCCTGGGGCCCAGTGCAGACTCCGAGATATAGAGCCTGAGCTGCAGCCAACCCGGCCCTTGAGAGCTCCGCCCCCTCCCTCCCACTGACTCTGACAGGATCTCTACACAGCAGCCCAGCCCACAGCCCACGGGGTAGTGCATGCTCTCACCTCTCCATTCTCTGATGAAAATATAAAGTTTCCTTTGCTTGGGAACCAAACTCAGTCTCGATCTGTTGGCCCCAATGACACTGGGCAGGGGGACCCTTGTTGGGGTCCACTCTGGAGGATCAGTAACAGAAATTGAGACTATTGTAACTTCAATGAACAGATGTGTGAGCCAAAATGTAGTTAACATAGAACAGTTTATAAGGCTCGGGTAAAATAAGATGTTTCTAACACTTCCATTTGATATTTCCATCACTTTATTATAAGCAAGTTCAGTGAAAAGGTTTGTCTTATTTGTCAGGTCAATATTAGAGAAATGAAGTGATTTCTTTCCAAGGATGTACATCTAATAATCTTGGTTAAAGCTTCAATCTTGTTTTAAATGCTTTTCCATTGAAAATGATACCTCTCTTTCAGCTCCCCCATTTCTGAGAAGTATAAAATCTTATAATTTATTATTACCAAAGGGGAAAGGTGGGAGGAGGGATAAATTAACAGTTTGGAATTAACACATACACACTGCTATGTATAAAATAGATCATCAACAAGGAACTACTGTATAGCACAGGGAACTACACTCAATATTGTGCAATAACCTATAAGGGGAAATAATCGGAAAAAGAACAGATATTTTTATTGACATCATCTATCAATGACAGTTAAAGTGTAACCTAAGGGAAGCCAGTGGTGAGTGCTTCTGACCCTGAAGACTTCAGTCATCTAAAGTTTGCACTCTGCCTACTTCCCAAGGCCCTTAATGAACATATGTGTAGCCGTAGCTTAAAAAACTCCCCAGTTTGGGTTTCGGGGAGACACTGATTTTGAAAAAGCCCTGGTGTTCTCCTTACATGAATGGGACTCTTCCTACTGCTAAAACATGTCTGTCACATCCAGAGGATGGTATACCGTCTGATCGGGAAGAGTTTGGAAAAGGCATCTCATCTCCTCATCTCCTGGTGCTCGGGTTCACCCCTCCAGCGTCTTTACTAACAGTCTCCCCACTTGGAGATGTCAACACTGTCAACATCCTGTTGCGTACAGTTTGGAATTTGTCCAGAGGATGAAGCGGAAGGATGAGGAACAATGAGAGACAAGTCCTAGGTGTTCAGACAGGCACATGTCACTCTAATTTCCAATCAGGAAGATGAATTGACCAAAGGCTAGGGTTGCCCATGGAAACAGTATAGGGCTTGAGGAAATCCCACTGCTTTGTGGCCAGTTCCCATAAACACAAGTTGAACAATGGAACTCAGGGGCAGTAAAATTCACGAAACTGCAGAGTTGAAAATATCTATCACTGAAAAATGTCTTGAGGAAAGTCAGAGAAAAGGATTGGCAAGCAAGGGAGAATGGCAGGAAAGGGATTTGAGGAGGTAGAAAGGACTCGCCATTAAGCACAAGAAAAGGGGCTGAACATTGCCGACATTGCAGTTGGCCAAAAAGGCTGTATGTGTTTTTTTCTGTATATATTCAAGAAAAGGGCATACACTTTTTTAGCCAACCAAACAGGTGGGCACTGGAAATCAATACTACAAAAGATATCACTTCGCATCAGTCAGAAGAGCCATCCTCATAAAGTGTAAACGCCAGAAATGCAGGACAGGGCAAGGAGAAGAGGGAGCCCTGTGAGGCTTATAGTGGAAATGTATATTGCCAACGGCCATTCTGGAGAAGTGTATTGTGTTTACTAAAGCATCTAAAAAATGAGCTACAGAGCATAGGGCACTTGCACTCATGGGCGTATATCTTGGGAAAAACAAAAATCGAGAGGACACAGGCACCCCAATGTTTACTGCCCCTCTGTTTAAAAGATCCTCGACTAGGATATAACTTAAATGTCTCTGGAGGGAAAAAATGGATAGAGATGTGGTACTTATGTAGAGTGGAATATTACTCAGCCTGGAAATCAATGAAATATGGCCAGTTGTAACAACTCCGGAGGAGTTACGTATGATCATTCTAAGTGACATAATTCAAAAAGAAAAAGACACATATCATAAGATATCACTTAAAGGTGGAATCCAAAATGGCTACACATGAAATAAATTACAAAACAAAAACATAGTCAAATATGTAGAAAATACGCGTGAGGCTGCTAAACGGGAAAGGTGGGGAGGGGTGAGGCATCATCCAGGAGGTTGAAATTAGCAAAGATACCATTCCAAATACCAAACTGATAATCAACAAGGCCTACACGGTAGCTAAAAGAACTGCACTCAGCACACTCAAGTCACCGGAAAAGAATATCTATGACTGGTAAGAATCTGAAAAAGAATTTATTGATGTCTCTCTGTACGTGAATCAAGTGGATGTACAGCAGCAAGAAACAGAGCTTTGAAAATCAGCTATAACCAATATAGTAATAAATTGAAAAAAATAAACGACAGAGAGACAGAGAAAACCTCTTACAACTTTTCCTCAGGGACGGTGATGCAACATGGATTGAACACATCTAGACCCACAGCAGGATGAGACATAAGGCTGGAAACTGTTCACGCTAAGAGAAATGTGAGGTTGGGTGAGGAAATGCACACCCTTTAAAGTAATACTACCTGGTACCCATTCAATGGGTCCCAAATCTGCAGGTTCAAGGAATCTTCCTACAGCTAAAACATGCATGGAAAACCCAGAGGACTGTACACCATGTGATCGGGAGATGTGTCTAAAATGCACCTCATTTATCCTCTCCTGGTGCTCCTGTTCATCATTCCAGCCACGTTACTTAGAATCTCCCCACTTAGAGAATCAGCACATTTAAACTTCTGTTTCACACATTTTGCAAATTGTGAGGAGGATGAACGGGAACAGGGGGAACCAATGAGAGAATAGTTGTAGGGGTTTGGACGGGCACATGTCACTCTAATTTCCCATTAAGAATAAGAATTAAAAAAAGGCTCAGCCCGCCTCGCCGGAGCCAAAATAGGGCCTGAAGCAATCCTGCGGTTTTGAGGCCAGCTCACAAAAGAGCAACTTAAAAAATGGAGCTCAGGGTCACTGCAATTCACAAACCTGCAGAGTTATAAATGAAAACTAACGTCCAAAAATATGTTGAGGTAAGGCAAAGAAGAGGATCTGAATGCAAGACAGAATTGCAAGAAACAGATTTCAAGAGATAGATTGGACTCGCCTTTAAAGCACATGAAAAGCGGCAGAATTTCGACAACGATGCAGTTGGCCCAAAAGGGAGTATGCGTTTTTTCCTGAATATATCCAGGAAAAAACGCATACGCACTTTATGGGCAACCAAGCAAGCAAGCAATGCAAATGTGCACAACAAAGAAGTCTCATTTCCCACCGGTCAAAAGGGCCATCCGAAAAAATTGTAAACACCAGAAATGCAGGACAGGCCATGGAGAACAGGGAGCCTTTATACGCTGATGGACAGTGTGTGAACTGCCGAGAGCCACTCTGGAGAAGTGTATGGTGGTTCCTAAATCATCTAAAAAATCAGAGCGACAGAGCATAGGGCACTTCCAATCACGGGAGTATATCTAGGGAAGTCTAAAAATCAACAAGACACAAGCACACCACAGTTTAGGGCTACTCTGTTTACAAGAACCTCAACTTCAGTACACCTTAAATATCCCAGGAAAGAGAACAATGGATAAAGAAAATGTGGTACTTATGTACAATGGAATATCTCTTCACCATGAAATCAATGTAATAAGGCTAGTAGAAGGATAAAGAGTGGATTGAGGTCCGATAATACTACTTGAAATAAGTCAAACAGAAAAAGAAACATATCATAAGATATCACTTATAGAGGGAGGATAAATATGGCTGCACAAAAAATGAATTACAAAACAGAACAGTGTCTCACATTTAGAAAACACACTTATGTCAGCTTAAGGGGAAAGGAGAGGTGGGGTGATGCATAAAACCAGAGTTTGAAATTAGCACAGATACCGTTCAATAAACCAAATAGGTATCAGACAAGATCTACACCTTGCTCAATGAACTGGCCTCAACACACCCTATACACCGCAGAGAAATATATCTGAGTAATAAGAATCTTAAAACCCATGTATTGATATCTCTCCATAAGGGAATCAAGTGTGCACAGAGCGGCACAAACACAGCAGTGAAAATGAGCTAAACCCCTTTATAGAAATAAATTTTAAAACCAAAACGCAGAAACAATGAAAGAGAGAAAAATTCTTACAAAATTCGCTCAGGGGCTGTGATGCAACCTGGAATGACCACATATAAACCCACAGCTGGATAAGACATAAGGCTGGACACTTGGGGCTGAAAGGATTGGTGAGCTTTGGTGAGCAACTGCCGAAAGTTTAATGCAATACTTCATGCTACTTATTCCAAGGGTCCCAACACTCCAAGTTGAAGGGAATCTTCCTAGAGCTAAACCATGCATGGGAAATCCAGCGGATGGTATACCATATGATCGGGAAAGGTTTCTAAAATGCACCTCATTTTCCTCTCCTGGGGCTCCGGATCAACATTCCAGCCACTTTACTAACAACATCTCCACATGGAGAGTCAATGCCTTTAAGTTCCGGAATCGCACAGTCTGCAGTTAGTGCGGAAAATGAATGGGAATAGGGGGAACAAGTGAGAAAATAGCTGTAGCGGTTTCAATGGGTACATGTCACTCTAATTTCACATCAGGAAGAAGAATTAACCAAAGGCAGAGCAAGGCGCCCCAGAAGAAGAATAGGGCCTGAAGAAATCCTGTGGATATGAGGCAAGATCACAAAAATAAGAGCTGAAAAATGGAGCTAAGGGCCATTGCAATTCAAAAACCTTCAGAGTTATGAAGGCCAACTATTTTCCAAAAGTATATTGAGATAAGGCTATGAAGAGGCACTGAGAGCAAGGCAGAACTGCAGGAAACCGATTGCAGGAGGTAGAATGGAATTGCATATAAAGCATAGGAAAAGAGGCAGAAAGTCCACAATGATGCACTTGGCCAAAAAGGGCGTATGCGTTTTTTCCTGAATATATTCAGGAAGAAACGCATACGCCCTTTCTGGCCAACCAAGCAAACTCGCAAACGAAATCTGCACTACAATGAAGTCTCACTTCACCCCGGTCAAAGGGCCATCTGAAAAAAGTGTAAAATCCAGAAAGGCAGGACAGGCCATGGAGAACTGGGAGCCTTGTTATGCTGATGGGCGGCATGTAAATTGCCAACAGCCACTCTGGAGAAGTGTATGGTGTTTCCTGAAACATCCAAAAAACAAAGCAACAGAGCTGAGGGCACTTCCAATTACGGTCCTATAGCTTAGGGAAATTAAAATCAAAATGACACAGCTACCCCAAAGTTTGGGACGGCTCTGTTTACAAGAACCTCGTTTACGGTACAGGTTCAATATCGCAGAAAGCGAAAAATGGATAAAGAAGTTGTGGTACTTACGTACAATGCAATATCACTCAGCAATGAAATCTATGTCATCAGGCCCGTGACAGCATAATGAGTGGATTCAGGTATGATGATTCTAAGAGAAATAAGTCACACAGAAAAAGAAACATCATAAGATATCACTACTACACGGAATGTAAACTTGGCTACACAGAAACTAAATTACAAAACAGAACAGCGTCTCAAATGTAGAAAACCAACTTATGCTTGCTTAAGGGGAAAGGTGAGTTGGGGTGCGGCATAAAACCACAGATTGAAATTAGCACAGATACCGTTCCATAAGACAAATATGTAATAGACAAGAGCTACTCCTTGCTCAACGATGTGGACTCAACACCCAATATTAAACGCCTAAGAATATACCTGACTAGTAAGAATCTTAAAACCTATGGATTTATATGTCTCCGAAAGAGAATCAAGCGTGTATACAGCGGCATAAACGCAGCAGTGATAGGATTGGTGAGGTTCGGTGAGCAAATGCAGACCCTTTGAAGTCATATTGCATGGTACCCATTCCATGGGTCTCAACTCTCCAGGTTTAAGGGATTCTTCCTTCAGCAAAAACATGCATGTGGAACCCAGAGTATGATCCACCGTGTGATCGGGAAACGTGTTCAAATGTGTCTCAGTTTTCGTCCCCTGGTACTCGGGTGCAACATTCCAGACGCTTTACTAACACTCTCCCCACTTGGAGAGTCAGTGCCTTTAACCTCTTGTTTGGCCCAGTTTGCAGTTTCTGCGTAAGATAAACAGGAAGAGGGAGAATCAATGAGAGACTAGGTGGAGGTGTCTGGACGGGCAAATTTAACTCTCATTTCCCACCAGGAAGAGGAATTAACCAAAGGCTCAGCATACGATGCCGGAACAAAACTAGGGCCTGAAGCAATCCTGCGGTGTTGCGGTCAGCTCACAAGAAAGCGAGTTGAAGAAAGGAGCTCAGGGGCACTGTAATTCACAAACCTGCAGTTATAAATGACAGCTATCGTCCAAAATATATTGAAGGAAGGCTGCCAAGAGGAGTTGAAAGCGGGGCAGAATTGCAGGAAACCGATTTCATGAGGTAGACTGGAATTGCATGTAAAGCATAGGAAAAGAGGCAGAATGTCCACAATGATGCACTTGGCCAAAAAGGGCGTATGCGTTTTTTCCTGAATATATTCAGGAAAAAACGCATACGCCCTTTTTGGCCAACCAAGCAAGCTTGCAAAGGAAATCTGCACTACAATGAAGTCTCACTGCCCCCCGGTCAAAAGGGCTATCTGAAAAATGTGTAAAACCCAGAAAGGCAGGACAGGCCATGGAGAACTAGGAGCCTTGTTATGCTGATGGGCGGTATGTAAATTGCCAACAGCCACTCTGGAGAAGTCTATCGTGTTTCCTGAAACATCCAAAAAACAAAGCAACAGAGCCTAGGGCACTTCCACTTATGGTCCTATAGCTTAGGGAAATTAAAATCAAAAAGACACAGCCACCCCAAAGTTTGGGACGGCTCTGTTTACAAGAACCTCGTTTACGGTACAACTTCAATATCACAGAAAGCGAAGAATGGATAAAGAAGTTGTGGTACTTACGTACAATGCAATATCACTCAGCAATGAAATCTATGTCATCAGGCCCGTAGCAGCATAATGAGTGGATTCAGGTACGATGATTCTAAGTGAAATAAGTCACACAGAAAAAGAAACATCATAAGATATCACTACTACACGGAATGTAAACTTGGCTACACAAGAACTGAATTATCCAAACAGAACAGGGCCTCAAATGTAGAAAACCAACTTATGCTTGCTTAAGGGGAAAGGTGAGTTGGGGTGCTTCATAAAACCAGAGATTGAAATTAGCACAGATACCGTTCCATAAGCCAAATATGTAATAGACAAGAGCTACTCCTTGCTCAACGAAGTGGACTCAACACCCCATATTAAACGCCTAAGAATATACCTGACTAGTAAGAATCTTAAAACCTATGGATTTATATGTCTCCGAAAGAGAATCAAGCGTGTGTACAGCGGCATAAGCGCAGCAGTGATAGGATTGGTGAGGTTTGGTGAGAAAATGCAGACCCTTTGAAGTCATATTGCATGGTACCCATTCCATGGGTCTCAACTCTCCATGTTTAAGGGATTCTTCCTTCAGCTAAAACATGCATGTGGAACCCAGAGGATGATCCACCGTGTGATCGGAAAACGTGTTCAAATGTGTCTCAGTTTTCGTCCCCTGGTACTCGGGTGCAACATTCCAGATGCTTTACTAACACTCTCCCCACTTGGAGAGTCAGTGCCTTTAACCTCCCGTTTGGCCCAGTTTGCAATTTCTGTTGAAAATGAACAGGAATAGGGAGAACCAATGAGAGACTAGGTGGAGGTGTCTGGACGGGCAAATTTAACTCTCATTTCCCACCAGGAAGAGGAATTAACCAAAGGCCCAGCATGCCGTGCCGGAACCAAACTAGGGCCGGAAGCAATCCTGCGGTCTTGCGGCCAGCTCACAAGAAAGCGAGTTGAAGAAAGGAGCTCAGGGGCACTGTAATTCACAAACCTACAGAGTTATAAATGACAGCCATCTTCCAAAAATATCTTAAAGTAAGGCTGCCAAGAGGAGTTGAAAGCGGGGCAGAATTGCAGGAAACAGATTTCAGGAGGTAGACTGGAATTGCATGTAAAGCATAGGAAAAGAGGCAGAACGTCCACAATGATGCACTTGGCCAAAAAGGGCGTATGCGTTTCTTCCTGAATATATTCAGGAAAAAACGCATACGCCCTTTTTGGCCAACCAAGCAAGCTTGCAAAGGAAATCTGCACTACAATGAAGTCTCACTGCCCCCCGGTCAAAAGGGCCATCCGAAAAAAGTGTAAAATCCAGAAAGGCAGGACAGGCCATGGAGAACTGGGAGCCTTGTTATGCTGATGGGCGTGATGTAAATTGCCAACAACCACTCTGGAGAAGTGTATGGTGTTTCCTGAAACATCCAAAAAACCAAGCAACAGAGCCTAGGGCATTTCCACTTATGGTCGTATAGCTTAGGGAAATAATAATCAAAAAGACACAGCCTCCCCAAAGTTTGGGACGGCTCTGTTTACAAGAACCTCGTTTACGGTACAGGTCCAATTTCGCAGAAAGCGAAAAATGGATAAAGAAATTGTGGTACTTACGTACAATGCAATATCACTCAGCAAAGAAATCTATGTCATCAGGCCCGTGACAGCATAATGAGTGGATTCAGGTATGATGATTCTAAGAGAAATAAGTCACACAGAAAAAGAAACATCATAAGATATCACTACTACACGGAATGTAAACTTGGCTACACAGGAACTGAATTACAAAACAGAACAGGGTGTCAAATGTAGAAAACCAACTTATGCTTGCTTAAGGGGAAAGGTGAGTTGGGGTGCTGCATGAAACCAGAGATTGAAATTAGCACAGACACCGTTCCATAAGCCAAATATGTAATAGACAAGAGCTACTCCTTGCTCAACGAAGTGGACTCAACACCCAATATTAAACGCCTAAGAATATACCTGACTAGTAAGAATCTTAAAACCTATGGATTTATATGTCTCCGAAAGAGAATCAAGGGTGTGTACAGCGGCATAAACGCAGCAGTGATAGGATTGGTGAGGTTCGGTGAGCAAATGCAGACCCTTTGAAGTCATATTGCATGGTACCCATTCCATGGGTCTCAACTCTCCAGGTTTAAGAGATTCTTCCTTCAGCTAAAACATGCATGTGGAACCCAGAGTATGATCCACCGTGTGATCGGAAAACGTGTTCAAATGTGTCTCAGTTTTCGTCCCCTGGTACTCGGGTGCAACATTCCAGTCGCTTTACTAACACTCTCCCCACTTGGAGAGTCAGTGCCTTTAAACTCCTGTTTGGCCCAGTTTGCAATTTCTGTGGAAAATGAACAGGAATAGGGAGAACCAATGAGAGACTAGGTGGAGGTGTCTGGACGGGCAAATTTAACTCTCATTTCCCACCAGGAAGAGGAATTAACCAAAGGCTCAGCATGCCGTGCCGGAACCAAACTAGGTCCTGAAGCAATCCTGCGGTGTTGCGGCCAGCTCACAAGAAAGCGAGTTGAAGAAAGGAGCTCAGGGGCACTGTAATTCACAAACCTGCAGAGTTATAAATGACAGCTATATTCCAAAAATATATTGAAGTAAGGCTGCCAACAGGAGTTGAATGCGGCGCAGAATTGCAGGGAACCGATTTCAGGAGGTAGACTGGAATTGCATGTAAAGCATAGGAAAAGAGGCAGAACGTCCACAATGATGCACTTGGCCAAAAAGGGCGTATGCGTTTTTTCCTGAATATATTCAGGAAAAAACGCATACGCCCTTTTTGGCCAACCAAGCAAGCTTGCAAAGGAAATCTGCACTACAATGAAGTCTCACTGCCCCCCGGTCAAAAGGGCTATCTGAAAAAAGTGTAAAATCCAGAAAGGCAGGACAGGCCATGGAGAACAGGGAGCCTTGTTATGCTGATGGGCGGCATGTAAATTGCCAGCAGCCACTCTGGAGAAGTGTATGGTGTTTCCTGATACATCCAAAAAACAAAGCAACAGAGCCTAGGTCATTTCCACTTATGGTCGTATAGCTTAGGGAAATAATAATCAAAAGACACAGCCTCCCCAAAGTTTGGGATGGCTCTGTTTACAAGAACCTCGTTTACGGTACAGGTTCAATATCGCAGAAAGCGAAAAATGGATAAAGAAATTGTGGTACTTACGTACAATGCAATATCACTCAGCAAAGAAATCTATGTCATCAGGCCCGTGACAGCATAATGAGTGGATTCAGGTACGATGATTCTAAGTGAAATAAGTCACACAGAAAAAGAAACATCATAAGATATCACTACTACACGGAATGTAAACTTGGCTACACAGGAACTGAATTACAAAACAGAACAGGGTGTCAAATGTAGAAAACCAACTTATGCTTGCTTAAGGGGAAAGGTGAGTTGGGGTGCTTCATAAAATCAGAGATTGAAATTAGCACAGATACTGTTCCATAAGCCAAATATGTAATAGACAAGAGCTACTCCTTGCTCAACGAAGTGGACTCAACACCCCATATTAAATGACTAAGAATATACCTGACTAGTAAGAATCTTAAAACCTATGGATTTATATGTCTCCGAAAGAGAATCAAGTGTGTGTACAGTGTCATAAACGCAGCAGTGATAGGATTGGTGAGGTTCGGTTAGCAAATGCAGACTCTTTGAAGTCATATTGCATGGTACCCATTCCATGGGTCTCAACTCTCCAGGTTTAAGGGATTCTTCCTTCAGCTAAAACATGCATGTGGAACCCAGAGTATGATCCACCGTGTGATCGGGAAACGTGTTCAAATGTGTCTCAGTTTTCGTCCCCTGGTACTCGGGTGCAACATTCCAGACGCTTTACTAACACTCTCCCCACTTGGATAGTCAGTGCCTTTAACCTCCTGTTTGGCCCAGTTTGCAATTTCTTCGGAAGATGAACAGGAATAAGGAGAAGCAATGGGAGACTATCTGTAGGTGTCTGGACGGGCAAATTTAACTCTCATTTCCCACCAGGAAGTTAAATGAACCAAAGGCTCCGTGTGCCATGCTGGAACTAGATTAGGGCCTGAGGAGATCCTGCGGTGTTGCGGCCAGCTCACAAGAAAGCGAGTTGAAGAAAGGAGCTCAGGGACACTGTAATTCAGTAACCTGCGGAGTTATAAATGACAGCTATCATCCAAAATTATACTGAAGTAAGGCTGCGAAGAGGACTTGAATGCGGGGCAGAATTGCTGGAAACTGATTTCAGAACGTACACGGGAGTAGCTCTTAAAGCATAGGAAAAGAGATAGAACTTGGAAAATAATGCACTTGGCAAAAAAGGGCATATGTGTTTTATCCAGAGCTCTCATAACTGAGGGGAGGAGATTCCCAGCAGGCTCCAAGTGCCACCTGAGGGCTCACATTGCCAAGGCAACGTGAGCATGCCAGGCAGGAGTTACCTCACAGCAGAGGTCCCACCTCACAGAAGGGTGAGAAACCCAGCCAACATCAGACTCTCACCAGAGGGCCCACATCACCAAGGGGATGGGAACCAGGCAGGAGTGTCTTCACATCAGTGGGGCCACATCATCGAAAGCTGAGGTACTCAGCACATGTGTCCTCAAACCAGAGGACCCACATCACCAAGGACCTCGGAGTGAGGCAGGCAGGAGTAGCCTCACAACACTGGGCACATAGAATAAAAAAGTGAGGAATCCAGCAGTTGGAACCTCCCAGCAGGCGGCCCAGAGCACCGAGGCTATGGGATCCAGGCCACAGTGAACTCACAGAACAGGGCCCATGTCATGAAACTGAGCAACCCAGCCATTGGGACCTCAGAGCAGGAGGCCCACATCCCCATGGGGATGGAATTCTGGTAGGAGTGTCCTCGCACCACTGAGAACATATCAGAAAATTTTGGGCGACCAGCAGTTAGGGCCTGACGCCAGAGGGCACTCATCACCGAGAAGAGGAGGCTCCCAGCAGGCTCCAACTGCCACCAGAGGGCTGACGTCGCCAAGGCGATGTGTGCCAACCAGGCACGAATGACCTCACAGCAGAGGGCCCACCTCACAGAAGGGTGAGGAACACAGCCAGGATCAGACTCTCACCAGAGGGCCCACATCACCAAGGGGATGGGAACCAGGCAGGAGTGTCCCCACACCAGTGGGACAACATCATCGAAAGGTGAGGATCCCAGCACATGTGTCCTCAAACCAGAGGAACCACATCACCAAGGGGTTCGGAATGAGGCTGGCAGGACTGGCCTCACAACACAGGGTCCATAGAATATAAAAGTTGAGGAATCCAGCAGTTGGAACCTCCCAGCAAGTGGCCCAGAGCACCGAGGCTATGGGATCCAGGCCGCAGTGAACTCACAGCAGAGGGCCCACATCATGAACCTGTGAGCAGCCCAGCTGTTGGGACCTCAGAACAGAAGGCCCACATCCCCATTGGGATGGGAACCTGGCAGGAGTGGCTTTGCACCACTTAGCACATATCAGAAAATGTTAGGAGCCCAGCAGTTAGGGCCTGATGCCAGGGGGCCCTCATAACTGAGGGGAGGAGACTCCCAGCAGGTTCCAACTGCCAACAGAGGGACCACGTCTACAAGGTGGCATGCGCCAGCCAGGCAGTAGTGACCTCACAGCAGAGGGCCTATCTCACAGAAGGGTGAGGAACCGAGGAAGGATGAGACTCTCACCAGAGGGCCCACAACACCAAGGGGATGGGAACCAGTCAGGACTGTCCTCCCACCAGTGGGGCCACATCATCGAAAGGTGAGGAACCCAGCACATGTGGCCTCATATCAGAGGACATACATCACAAAGGGGATGGGAGTGAGGCAGGTAGGAGTAGCCTAAAAACAGAGGGCCCAAAGAATAAAAAAAGTGAGGAATCCAGCATTTGGAACCTCCCAGCAGGCGGCCGAGAGCACAGAAGCTATGGGATGCAGGCAGGAGTTAACTAACACCAGAGAGCCCACATCATGAAACTGTGAGCAGCCCAGGCATTGGGACCTCAGAGCAGAAAGCCCACATCCCCATGGGGATGGGAACCTGACAGGAGTGTCCTGGCATCACTGGGCTCACATCAGAAAACGTGGGGAGCCCAGCAGTTAAAGCCTGATGCTAGAGGGCCATCATCACCGAGGTCAGGAGGCTCCCAGCAGGTTCCATGTGCCAACAGAGGGCCCACGTCGTCAAGGTGATGTGTGCAAGTCAGGCAGGATTGACCTCACAGCAGAGGGCCTACCTCACAGAAGAGTGAGGAACCCAGCCAGGATAAGACTGTCACCAGAAGGCCCACATCACCAAGGGGATGGGAACCAGACAGGAGTGTCCTCACACCAGTGGGGCCACATCATTGAAAGTTGCCTAACCCAGCACATGTGGCCTCAAACCAGAAGACCCACATCACGAAGGGGTTGCGAGTGAGGCAGGCAGGAGGAGCATCACAACACAGGACCCATAGAATACAAAAGTTGAGGAATCGAGCAGTTGGAACCTCCCAGCAGGCAGCCAAGACCACAGAGGCTATGGGATCCAGGCCACAGTGAACTAACACCAGAGAGCCCACATCATGAAATTGTGATCAACCCAGCCGTTGGAACCTCAGAGCAGAAGGCCCACATCCCCATGGGGATGGGAACCTAAGAGGAGTGCTTGAGCAACACTGGGCTCACTAAGAAAAGTTGGGGAGCCCAGCAGTTAGGGCCTGACGTCAGAGGGCCCTCATCACAGAGCTGAGGAGGCTCCCAGCAGGGTCCAATTGCCACCAGAGGGCTCATGTCAACAAGGCGAGGTGAGCAACCCAGGCAAGAGTTACCTGATAGTAGAGGGCCCACCTCACAGATGGGTGAGGAACCCAGCCAGGATCAGACTCTCACCAGAGGGCCCACATCACAAAGGGGATGGGACCCAGTCAGGATTATCCTCACACCAGTGGGGCCTCATCATCTTAAGGTGAGGAACCCAGCACATGTGTCCTCAAACCAGAGGACCCACATCACCAAGGGCCTTGGAGTGAGGCAGGCAGGAGTAGCCTCACAACACAGGGCACATAATATAAAAAACGTGAGGATTCCAGCATTTAGACCTTCCAGCAGGCGGCCCAGAACACCGAGGCTATGGGATCCAGGCCACAGTGAACTCACAGCAGAGGGCCCACATCACAAAACTGTGAGCAACCCAGGAGTTGAGACCTCAGCGCAGAAGGACCACATCCCCATGGGAATGGGAACCTGGCTGGAGTGTCCTCGCACCACTGGGCGCACATCAGAAAATGTGGGGAGCCCACCATTTAGGGCCTGACGCCAGAGGGCCGTCATCACCGAGAGGAGGAGGCGCCCTGCACGCTCCAACTGCCACCAGAGGGCTCACGTCTCCAAGGTGACGTGTGCCAGCCAGGCAGGAGTGACCTCACAGCAGAGGGCCTACCTCACAGAACGTTGAGGAACCCAGCCAGGATTAGACTCTCGCCAGAGGGCCCACCTCACCAAGGGGATGGGAACCAGGCAGGAGTGTCCTCACACGAGTGGGGTCACATCATCGAAAGGTGAGGAACGCAGCACATGTGGCCTCAAGCCATAGGACAGTCATCACCAAGGGGCTGGCAGTGAGGCAGGCAGGAGGAGCCTCACAACAGAGGGCACATAGAATAAAAAAGTTGAGGAATCCAGCAGTTGGAACCTCCCAGCAGGCGGCTCAGAGCACCGATGATAAGGGATCCTTGCTGGAGTGAACTCACAGCAGAGGGCCCACATCATGGTACTGTGAGCAAGCCAGCCGTTTTGACCTCAGAGCAGAAGGCCCATATCGCCATGGGGATGGGAACCTGGCAAGAGTCTCCTCACTCACTTGGCGCACATCAGAAAATGTGGGGAGCCCAGCAGTTATGGCCTAAGGCAAGAGGGCCCTCATCACCGAGGGGAGGAGGATCCCAGCACACTCCAACTGCCACCAGAGGGCCCACGTCGCCAAGGTGACGTGTGCCAGACAGGCATGATTGACCTCACAGCAGAGGGCCCACCTCACAGAAGGGTGAGGAACCCAGCCAGGATCAGACTCTCACCTGAGGGCCCACATCAGCAAGGGGATGGGAACCAGTCAGGACTGTCTTCCCTCCAGTGGGGTCACATCATCGAAAGGTGCGGAACCCAGCACATGTGGCCTCAAATCAGAGGACACATATCACAAAGGGAATGGGAGTGAGGCAGGCAGGAGTAGCCTAAAAACAGAGGGCCCAAAGAATAAGAAAGGTGAGGAATCCAGCAGTTGGAACCTCCCAGCAGGCGGCCCAGAGCACAGAAGCTATGGGATGCAGGCAGGAGTGAACTAATACCAGAGAGCCCACATCATGAAACTGTGAGCAACCCAGGCTTTGGGACCTCAGAGCAGAAGGCCCACATCCCAATGGGGATGTGAACCTGGCTGGAGTGTCCTCGCACCACTGGGCGCACATCACAAAATGTGGGGAGCCCAGCAGTTAGGGCCTGACGCCAGAGGGCCCTCATCACCCAGGAGAGGAGGCTCCCAGCAGGCTCCAAGTGCCACCAGAGGGCTCATGTCCACAAGGCGAGGTGAGCAAGCCAGGCAGGAGTGACCTCACAGCAGACGGCCCACCTCACAGATGGGTGA
This sequence comes from Leucopleurus acutus, assembly GCF_964270905.1. Classification (NCBI taxonomy): domain Eukaryota; kingdom Metazoa; phylum Chordata; class Mammalia; order Artiodactyla; family Delphinidae; genus Leucopleurus; species Leucopleurus acutus. The sequence goes on from NW_028139185.1 coordinate 804,005, forward strand.
GGAACCCAGCCAGGATCAGACTCTCAACAGAGGGCCCACATCACCAAGGGGATGTGAACCAGGCAGGAGTCTCCTAAGACCATTGGTCCCACATCATCGAAAGGTGAGGAACCCAGCACATGTGGCCTCAAACCAGACGACACACATCACGAAGGGGCTGGGAGTGAGGCAGGCAGGAGGAGCCTCACAACAGAGGGCCCAAAAAATTAAAAAAGTGAGGAATCCAGCAGTTGGAACCTCCCAGCAGGCGGCCAAGAGCACAGAGGCTATGGGATCCAGGCCTCTGTGAACACCAGAGAGCCCACATCATGAAAATGTGAACAACCCAGCCGTTGGGACCTCAGAGCAGAAGGCCCACATCTCCATGGAGATGGGATCCTAAGAAGAGTGCCAAAGCATCACTGGGCTCCCTAAGAAAAGTTGGTGAGCCCAGCAGTTAGGGCCTGACGCAAGAGGGCCCTCATCACCGGGGGGAGGAGATTCCCAGCACGCTCCAACTGCCACCACACGGCTGACTTCACCAAGGCAATGTGTGCCAGCCATGCAGGAGTGACCTATCAGCAGAGGGTCTCCCTCACAGGTGGGTGAGGAACAAAGCCAGGAACAGACTCTCACCAGGGGGTCCACATAACCACGTGGATGAGAACCAGGCAGGAGTGTCCTCACACTAGTGGGGCCACATCATCGAAAGGTGAGGAACCCAGAAAAGGTGGCCACAAACCAGAGGACCCACATCACCAAGGGGTTGAGAGTGAGGTAGGTGTCTGGACGGGCATATTTAACACTCATTTCCCACCAGGAACAGAAATTAACCAAAGGCTCAGCGTGCCCTGCCAGAAGCAGATTAGGGCCTGAAGCAGTCTTGCGGGTTTGCGGCCAGCTCACAAGAAAGCGAGTTGAAGAAAGGAGCTCAGGGGCCCTGTAATTCACAAACCTGGAGAGTTATAAATGACAGATAACGTCCAAAAATATATTGAAGTAAGGCTGCGAAGAGGACTTGAAAGCGGGGCAGAATTTCAGGAAACCGATTTCAGGAGGTAGACTGGATTTGCATTTAAAGCATAGGAAAAGAGGCAGAACATCGACAATGATGCACTTGGCAACAAAGGGCGTATGAGTTTGTTCCTGAATATATTCAGGAAAAAACACATACGCCCTTTTTGGCAAACCAAGCAAGCTTGCAATGGAAATCCGAACTATGAGTGTCACTTCCCCCCGGTCTAAAGGGCCATCTGAGAAAAGTGTAAAATCCAGAAAGGCAAGACAGGCCATGGGGAAAAAGGAGCCTTGTTATGCTGATGGGCGGGATGTAAATTGCCAACAGCCACTCTGGAGAAGTGTATGGTGTTTCCTGATACATCTGAAAAACAAAGCAACAGAGTCTAGGGCATTTCCACTTATGGTCCTATAGCTTAGGGAAATTAAAATCAAAAAGACACAGCCACCCCAAAATTTGGGACGGCTCTGTTTACAGGAACCTCTTCTACAGTACGAGTTAAATATCCCAGAGAACAAATAATTGATAAAGAAGTTGCGGTACTTACGTACAACAGAATACCACTCAGCAATGAAATCTGTGTCACCAGGCCTGTACCAGCATAATGAGTGGATTGAGGCATGATGATTCTAAGTGAAATAAGTCACACAGAAAAAGAAACATCATAAGGTATCACTAATGCACGGAATGTAAACTTGGCTACACATGAACTGAATTACAAAACAGAACAGGGTCTCAAGATTAGAAAACCAACTTATGCTTGCTTAAGGAGAAAGGTGAGTTAAGGGGGTGCTGCATAAAACCAGAGTTTGAAATTAGCACAGATACCGTTCCATAAGCCAAATATGTAATAGACAAGACCTACCCCCTGCTCAACGAAATGGACTCAACAATGAGGTATCACCTCACACCTGTTAGAATGGGCATCATCTGAAAATCTACAAACAACAAATGCTGGAAAGGGTGTGGAGAAAAGGAACCCTCTTCCACTATTGTTGGGAATATAAATTGATACATTCACTATGGAGAACAATATGGAGTTTCTTAAGAAACTAATAATAGAATTACCATATGATACAGCAATCCCAGGACTGGACATATACCCAGACAAAACCATAAATCAAAAAGAGACATTCACCGCAATGTTCATTGCATCACTATTTACAATATCGAGGTAATGGAAGCAACCTAAATGCCCACAGACAGACGAATGCATAAAGCTGTGGTACATATATAAAATGGAATATTACTAAGCCATGAAAGGAATGAAATTGGGTCATTTGTAGAGACGTCGATGGATCTAGAGACTGTCATACAGAGTGAAGTAAGTCAGAAAGAGAAAAACAAATCTTGTATATTCATGCATATATGTGGAACCTAGAAAAACTGTACAGATTAACCGTTTTGCAAGGCATAAATAGAGCAACAGATATAGACAACAATCGTATGGACAACAAGGGGGGAAAGCTCTTGGAGGGGTGGTGGTGGGAGGAGTTGAGAGATTGGGATTGGCATGTAAACATTTATATGTATAAAATAGATAACCAATGAGAACCTGCTGTATAAAAATATAAAATAAAATTCAAAATTAAAAAGAAATAAAATTTAAAAAATAAAACAGAAAAAACAATTATTCCCTTCACATACATGTATTTATATGAATAAATTATTTCCATGCTTATATCTGTAAATACAAAAAAGAGGAATAAAATCTACCTTGAACCAAAAACGAAAAAGAGAAAAAAAAAAACAGAACCCACCAGTTACTCAGAGGAAAACCGTATCAGGGCACTTGCTCCAGTTGTAAACAATTCTGAAGTTGGTCAGTGGTGGGGAATCATCTCCCATTCAGCCAGCAGCCCCCACACAACAAGCGTCCTCATTGCAAAGCTGGGGCACCGTGCCGAGGCATCTGTGAGTAAACGTGAGCTGAGCCCCAGGCCAGTTGCTGCTGAACTGTTCCCGCCCTTCCCAGGTAAAACACCTGAATATATACAAGGACTTGAAAGCCTAGAGGAAGGGCCATGGAGCCACACGAGTGACAGCATGCCAGCTGACTTGGTGCCTGCAGGCCAGCCAGGATGGTCCTGGCCCTGGGTGCTCTTCTGGAAGATTTCCATTTCCCTGCCTGAGATACCCGTCCTGTCCCTGCCCCCACTGCTTTTTACCTTCCTCACCTCTGCCCAGGGAGAAATTCCAGCAGCAGGTATGGGTGACACATCCTCTTCTTTAGCAGGTGGCAGCCTGGCAACTGCTGCAGAAAGTCCAGCAGAGCCCCACTCACACTGGGCCACCCACAAAGCTGTGGCCTCTCACTCCCTCCCACCAGCCCAGCCCCGAGACTGCTGACAGGGCAGAGAAAATGGCGTCAGGCACAGCTGCAGGGGCTTTTGCTGCCTGGAGTGGTATTTATATTGATCTCAACCCAGGCACACCTGGGGAGGGCTGGCCGGCATGGTAAGGCTGCCCAGGTAGCCAATCATCACCCCTCAGGGGCTCACAGTTGCAGAAAATGGAACTTGCTGAACCGGCCAGGTCCAAGGAACAGGTGTGGGCTCCTGAGAGTCAGGATAGACAAGGGGCTGCAGCTTTGGCTTGTTTTCTAATCATTTTATCTGGCCCATGAGTGGGAGACAACTTCAAGAAAACCCTCTCCTAATGAGAGGAACCCAGGAGTCAGGGAGAGGAGGGGTGGGTGGTGGTTGGAGACAGAGGCCTGGTGCCCTGGGTGCAGTGGAAGTCTCTGGAAGACCAGGTGGAGGGAGGCCACACAGAGTGATGCCCAGGGTCACAGACCTGTCGGAGCTGCTGTTTGTTAGTTCAAGTCCTGCTCTGAGGTGCTCTGTGTCAGCTCTGAGCGACAGGTGAGCTGGGGGTGCTCTTCAATGAGGGCTATGTGCACGGTTCCTGTGTGCCCAGCCCTGCCACGGTACCTGCAAGGGTAGCTCTGTATCCTGGGAGGGGCCTGACCATGAGAGCCCCGTGGGCTGGGTTGGGGGTGGGGTACCTGCCCAGGAGAGCTCCATATCCTGGGATTGGCCTGACCACGAGAGCCCCATGGGCTGCTGGGGACCTGGTAAAGGATGTCAGGACAGTCAGTGAAGCCACCGAGGATATACCTCCAGTTACTCCTGATTCCTACACCCTGCTGGTCATTCTACCAACCACCAGGACATGGTATTCTGTATTAGTCTTCAATGATGCCTTCTTTTGTATTCCATTAGTCCCAGAGTCACAAGAAATTTTGGCTTGTGAGTGGCAGGACTCAACATACAACTAAAACAATACTTCCGGGCCGTCTTGCCCCAAGGGTTCAAAAATTCCCACACCATCTTTGGGGAAAGCTTAGCTAACGACCGAAAAGTTCTACCTCTGGAAAAGGAAACCCTCCTTCAATATGCAGACGACATTCTGATCGCCAGCCCTACTAAGGAGGCCTCTGAACTACCAAGCCAATAAAGGATAGAAGTTGTCCAAGAAAAAGCTCAAATATCACAGACTGCGGTGACCTGCCTGGGCTTCATTCTCACACAAGGTCAGAGAAGCCCATCCCAGGAAAGGGAAGAAACCATTTGCAGCCTTACCCCTTTCTAAAACTAGAAGACAGCTTAGGGGTTCCTGGGGAGGCCAGGGTTTGCTGCTTCTGGATCCCTAACTACAGTCTACTAGCTGGGCCTCTATATGAAACACTGAAAGGAAAAGATGATGATCCTTTTGAACAGAATCCAGAAGTGGCCTTTCAAGAATGGAAAGAGCAGTCAATTCAGACCCTTGCCCTGGAACTCCCTAATTGAGCTAAACCCTTTGACCTTTCCATTCCCGGTGAAAGGTGAATCGCCATTGGAGAATTAGTGCAAAAACTGGGACCACTTGAAATGGAACAACGCAAGAATGCCATCCAGGTAGGATAAACTACAGTCACCAAGGGGCTTGGCCCACTGCCACATCTGGCCAAGATACTGGCGGTATCTAAAAACCTGGAAATCAGCAGCCCAAAAGGCCACCTCCCTCCTAAGGGAAAAGGACCCCACGTGGTGATCCTAATCACCAACCATGCCCTGAAGTTGCAGGGTTCGCTCCGTGGGCACACCGACCTCGAGTGAGGAGGCCCTCCAACTCCAACATCCAGAGAGATAACCGGGGGCAACAGGGCACCATGACGACTCGTGTGAACATCACTTGACCTGGAGTTTCTCTCATAAAACAACAATAGTGTGTCCCGAAGGAGTAGACTACTGCTTGCAGGACTTCCTGCACCCAGAGGGGAGCTAATAATCTTGGCGGGGGAACCGTATATCACACTGTCACCATAGAAAAGCCTACAGACACCGTGATGATGGTGGCCAATAAGACCGGCTGGACTCCTGTTTACTTCAAAAGCCTGTTGACTCAGTGGCCATCATGGTCCTTGATCACCACTGACCCTGGACTGTCTGGGAGTTGAGCGGGCAGGGCTCTGACACCTGGTGCTGTTTTTACGTTAATTCAGGGGCCTAATTGAAGAAAGAGCAGACTACTGGTCAGAGCATCTAGGCTGGCAGAAACGGTCAGCCTAAGGTGGCCGAACAAATGTGGGCTGGGTGAAACCGGGCCCCACAGCGTCTCTTCACATCTCTTTCCTGGACCCTTAAAGGTCATTAGAATCTATAACACTTCCAATGCTGGTGCTCAGGCGGACGAGCAGGGAGGCAGGGGTCCTGGGGCCAATCAACGTCACCTGGAGGCTGCTGGGGAGAAGTTCTGACCCTCGTCCCCTGGTATGAGGGCTCCCAACTCAGCACTCAGCAGTTACAGAAGAAGGGTCTGCACCCTCAGCACTCCAAGAATGAGGAATGGGACAAAAGGCAGAGGAGGGGTTTGTCCCCAGCAAAGCCCATTAAAAATCCCTGGGAGATAAAAATAGAATCTGGGCAATAAAGTCAAGTCTGACCTTTTTTATCCTTTGTGCTTTGTCTAATTTCACGTGCTCCTAGGGTCCCGCATGCAGAGGTTCCACACCCGGCACTTCAGACCAGATTTCCTGGTGCAGAATGGCTGGGTCGACACCTCAGCTCCTGGGGCCCAGTGCAGACTCTGAGATATAGAGCCTGAGCTGCAGCCAACCCGGCCCTTGAGAGCTCCGCCCCCTCCCTCCCACTGACTCTGACAGGATCTCTACACAGCAGCCCAGCCCACAGCCCACGGGGTAGTGCATGCTCTCACCTCTCCATTCTCTGATGAAAATATAAAGTTTCCTTTGCTTGGGAACCAAACTCAGCCTCGATCTGTTGGCCCCAATGACACTGGGCAGGGGGACCCTTGTTGGGGTCCACTCTGGAGGATCAGTAACAGAAATTGAGACTATTGTAACTTCAATGAACAGATGTGTGAGCCAAAATGTAGTTAACATAGAACAGTTTATAAGGCTCGGGTAAAATAAGATGTTTCTAACACTTCCATTTGATATTTCCATCACTTTATTATAAGCAAGTTCAGTGAAAAGGTTTGTCTTATTTGTCAGGTCAATATTAGAGAAATGAAGTGATTTCTTTCCAAGGATGTACATCTAATAATCTTGGTTAAAGCTTCAATCTTGTTTTAAATGCTTTTCCATTGAAAATGATACCTCTCTTTCAGCTCCCCCATTTCTGAGAAGTATAAAATCTTATAATTTATTATTACCAAAGGGGAAAGGTGGGAGGAGGGATAAATTAACAGTTTGGAATTAACACATACACACTGCTATGTATAAAATAGATCATCAACAAGGAACTACTGTATAGCACAGGGAACTACACTCAATATTGTGCAATAACCTATAAGGGGAAATAATCGGAAAAAGAACAGATATTTTTATTGACATCATCTATCAATGACAGTTAAAGTGTAACCTAAGGGAAGCCAGTGGTGAGTGCTTCTGACCCTGAAGACTTCAGTCATCTAAAGTTTGCACTCTGCCTACTTCCCAAGGCCCTTAATGAACATATGTGTAGCCGTAGCTTAAAAAACTCCCCAGTTTGGGTTTCGGGGAGACACTGATTTTGAAAAAGCCCTGGTGTTCTCCTTACATGAATGGGACTCTTCCTACTGCTAAAACATGTCTGTCACATCCAGAGGATGGTATACCGTCTGATCGGGAAGAGTTTGGAAAAGGCATCTCATCTCCTCATCTCCTGGTGCTCGGGTTCACCCCTCCAGCGTCTTTACTAACAGTCTCCCCACTTGGAGATGTCAACACTGTCAACATCCTGTTGCGTACAGTTTGGAATTTGTCCAGAGGATGAAGCGGAAGGATGAGGAACAATGAGAGACAAGTCCTAGGTGTTCAGACAGGCACATGTCACTCTAATTTCCAATCAGGAAGATGAATTGACCAAAGGCTAGGGTTGCCCATGGAAACAGTATAGGGCTTGAGGAAATCCCACTGCTTTGTGGCCAGTTCCCATAAACACAAGTTGAACAATGGAACTCAGGGGCAGTAAAATTCACGAAACTGCAGAGTTGAAAATATCTATCACTGAAAAATGTCTTGAGGAAAGTCAGAGAAAAGGATTGGCAAGCAAGGGAGAATGGCAGGAAAGGGATTTGAGGAGGTAGAAAGGACTCGCCATTAAGCACAAGAAAAGGGGCTGAACATTGCCGACATTGCAGTTGGCCAAAAAGGCTGTATGTGTTTTTTTCTGTATATATTCAAGAAAAGGGCATACACTTTTTTAGCCAACCAAACAGGTGGGCACTGGAAATCAATACTACAAAAGATATCACTTCGCATCAGTCAGAAGAGCCATCCTCATAAAGTGTAAACGCCAGAAATGCAGGACAGGGCAAGGAGAAGAGGGAGCCCTGTGAGGCTTATAGTGGAAATGTATATTGCCAACGGCCATTCTGGAGAAGTGTATTGTGTTTACTAAAGCATCTAAAAAATGAGCTACAGAGCATAGGGCACTTGCACTCATGGGCGTATATCTTGGGAAAAACAAAAATCGAGAGGACACAGGCACCCCAATGTTTACTGCCCCTCTGTTTAAAAGATCCTCGACTAGGATATAACTTAAATGTCTCTGGAGGGAAAAAATGGATAGAGATGTGGTACTTATGTAGAGTGGAATATTACTCAGCCTGGAAATCAATGAAATATGGCCAGTTGTAACAACTCCGGAGGAGTTACGTATGATCATTCTAAGTGACATAATTCAAAAAGAAAAAGACACATATCATAAGATATCACTTAAAGGTGGAATCCAAAATGGCTACACATGAAATAAATTACAAAACAAAAACATAGTCAAATATGTAGAAAATACGCGTGAGGCTGCTAAACGGGAAAGGTGGGGAGGGGTGAGGCATCATCCAGGAGGTTGAAATTAGCAAAGATACCATTCCAAATACCAAACTGATAATCAACAAGGCCTACACGGTAGCTAAAAGAACTGCACTCAGCACACTCAAGTCACCGGAAAAGAATATCTATGACTGGTAAGAATCTGAAAAAGAATTTATTGATGTCTCTCTGTACGTGAATCAAGTGGATGTACAGCAGCAAGAAACAGAGCTTTGAAAATCAGCTATAACCAATATAGTAATAAATTGAAAAAAATAAACGACAGAGAGACAGAGAAAACCTCTTACAACTTTTCCTCAGGGACGGTGATGCAACATGGATTGAACACATCTAGACCCACAGCAGGATGAGACATAAGGCTGGAAACTGTTCGCGCTAAGAGAAATGTGAGGTTGGGTGAGGAAATGCACACCCTTTAAAGTAATACTACCTGGTACCCATTCAATGGGTCCCAAATCTGCAGGTTCAAGGAATCTTCCTACAGCTAAAACATGCATGGAAAACCCAGAGGACTGTACACCATGTGATCGGGAGATGTGTCTAAAATGCACCTCATTTATCCTCTCCTGGTGCTCCTGTTCATCATTCCAGCCACGTTACTTAGAATCTCCCCACTTAGAGAATCAGCACATTTAAACTTCTGTTTCACACATTTTGCAAATTGTGAGGAGGATGAACGGGAACAGGGGGAACCAATGAGAGAATAGTTGTAGGGGTTTGGACGGGCACATGTCACTCTAATTTCCCATTAAGAATAAGAATTAAAAAAAGGCTCAGCCCGCCTCGCCGGAGCCAAAATAGGGCCTGAAGCAATCCTGCGGTTTTGAGGCCAGCTCACAAAAGAGCAACTTAAAAAATGGAGCTCAGGGTCACTGCAATTCACAAACCTGCAGAGTTATAAATGAAAACTAACGTCCAAAAATATGTTGAGGTAAGGCAAAGAAGAGGATCTGAATGCAAGACAGAATTGCAAGAAACAGATTTCAAGAGATAGATTGGACTCGCCTTTAAAGCACATGAAAAGGGGCAGAATTTCGACAACGATGCAGTTGGCCCAAAAGGGAGTATGCGTTTTTTCCTGAATATATCCAGGAAAAAACGCATACGCACTTTATGGGCAACCAAGCAAGCAAGCAATGCAAATGTGCACAACAAAGAAGTCTCATTTCCCACCGGTCAAAAGGGCCATCCGAAAAAATTGTAAACACCAGAAATGCAGGACAGGCCATGGAGAACAGGGAGCCTTTATACGCTGATGGACAGTGTGTGAACTGCCGAGAGCCACTCTGGAGAAGTGTATGGTGGTTCCTAAATCATCTAAAAAACAGAGCGACAGAGCATAGGGCACTTCCAATCACGGGAGTATATCTAGGGAAGTCTAAAAATCAACAAGACACAAGCACACCACAGTTTAGGGCTACTCTGTTTACAAGAACCTCAACTTCAGTACACCTTAAATATCCCAGGAAAGAGAACAATGGATAAAGAAAATGTGGTACTTATGTACAATGGAATATCTCTTCACCATGAAATCAATGTAATAAGGCTAGTAGAAGGATAAAGAGTGGATTGAGGTCCGATAATACTACTTGAAATAAGTCAAACAGAAAAAGAAACATATCATAAGATATCACTTATAGAGGGAGGATAAATATGGCTGCACAAAAAATGAATTACAAAACAGAACAGTGTCTCACATTTAGAAAACACACTTATGTCAGCTTAAGGGGAAAGGAGAGGTGGGGTGATGCATAAAACCAGAGTTTGAAATTAGCACAGATACCGTTCAATAAACCAAATAGGTATCAGACAAGATCTACACCTTGCTCAATGAACTGGCCTCAACACACCCTATACACCGCAGAGAAATATATCTGAGTAATAAGAATCTTAAAACCCATGTATTGATATCTCTCCATAAGGGAATCAAGTGTGCACAGAGCGGCACAAACACAGCAGTGAAAATGAGCTAAACCCCTTTATAGAAATAAATTTTAAAACCAAAACGCAGAAACAATGAAAGAGAGAAAAATTCTTACAAAATTCGCTCAGGGGCTGTGATGCAACCTGGAATGACCACATATAAACCCACAGCTGGATAAGACATAAGGCTGGACACTTGGGGCTGAAAGGATTGGTGAGCTTTGGTGAGCAACTGCCGAAAGTTTAATGCAATACTTCATGCTACTTATTCCAAGGGTCCCAACACTCCAAGTTGAAGGGAATCTTCCTAGAGCTAAACCATGCATGGGAAATCCAGCGGATGGTATACCATATGATCGGGAAAGGTTTCTAAAATGCACCTCATTTTCCTCTCCTGGGGCTCCGGATCAACATTCCAGCCACTTTACTAACAACATCTCCACATGGAGAGTCAATGCCTTTAAGTTCCGGAATCGCACAGTCTGCAGTTAGTGCGGAAAATGAATGGGAATAGGGGGAACAAGTGAGAAAATAGCTGTAGCGGTTTCAATGGGCACATGTCACTCTAATTTCACATCAGGAAGAAGAATTAACCAAAGGCAGAGCAAGGCGCCCCAGAAGAAGAATAGGTCCTGAAGAAATCCTGTGGATATGAGGCAAGATCACAAAAATAAGAGCTGAAAAATGGAGCTAAGGGCCACTGCAATTCAAAAACCTTCAGAGTTATGAAGGCCAACTATTTTCCAAAAGTATATTGAGATAAGGCTATGAAGAGGCACTGAGAGCAAGGCAGAACTGCAGGAAACCGATTGCAGGAGGTAGAATGGAATTGCATGTAAAGCATAGGAAAAGAGGCAGAACGTCCACAATGATGCACTTGGCCAAAAAGGGCGTATGCGTTTTTTCCTGAATATATTCAGGAAGAAACGCATACGCCCTTTCTGGCCAACCAAGCAAACTCGCAAACGAAATCTGCACTACAATGAAGTCTCACTTCACCCCGGTCAAAGGGCCATCTGAAAAAAGTGTAAAATCCAGAAAGGCAGGACAGGCCATGGAGAACTGGGAGCCTTGTTATGCTGATGGGCGGCATGTAAATTGCCAACAGCCACTCTGGAGAAGTGTATGGTGTTTCCTGAAACATCCAAAAAACAAAGCAACAGAGCTGAGGGCACTTCCAATTACGGTCCTATAGCTTAGGGAAATTAAAATCAAAATGACACAGCTACCCCAAAGTTTGGGACGGCTCTGTTTACAAGAACCTCGTTTACGGTACAGGTTCAATATCGCAGAAAGCGAAAAATGGATAAAGAAGTTGTGGTACTTACGTACAATGCAATATCACTCAGCAATGAAATCTATGTCATCAGGCCCGTGACAGCATAATGAGTGGATTCAGGTATGATGATTCTAAGAGAAATAAGTCACACAGAAAAAGAAACATCATAAGATATCACTACTACACGGAATGTAAACTTGGCTACACAGAAACTAAATTACAAAACAGAACAGCGTCTCAAATGTAGAAAACCAACTTATGCTTGCTTAAGGGGAAAGGTGAGTTGGGGTGCGGCATAAAACCACAGATTGAAATTAGCAGAGATACCGTTCCATAAGACAAATATGTAATAGACAAGAGCTACTCCTTGCTCAACGATGTGGACTCAACACCCAATATTAAACGCCTAAGAATATACCTGACTAGTAAGAATCTTAAAACCTATGGATTTATATGTCTCCGAAAGAGAATCAAGCGTGTATACAGCAGCATAAACGCAGCAGTGATAGGATTGGTGAGGTTCGGTGAGCAAATGCAGACCCTTTGAAGTCATATTGCATGGTACCCATTCCATGGGTCTCAACTCTCCAGGTTTAAGGGATTCTTCCTTCAGCAAAAACATGCATGTGGAACCCAGAGTATGATCCACCGTGTGATCGGGAAACGTGTTCAAATGTGTCTCAGTTTTCATCCCCTGGTACTCGGGTGCAACATTCCAGACGCTTTACTAACACTCTCCCCACTTGGAGAGTCAGTGCCTTTAACCTCTTGTTTGGCCCAGTTTGCAGTTTCTGTGTAAGATAAACAGGAAGAGGGAGAATCAATGAGAGACTAGGTGGAGGTGTCTGGACGGGCAAATTTAACTCTCATTTCCCACCAGGAAGAGGAATTAACCAAAGGCTCAGCATACGATGCCGGAACCAAACTAGGGCCTGAAGCAATCCTGCGGTGTTGCGGTCAGCTCACAAGAAAGCGAGTTGAAGAAAGGAGCTCAGGGGCACTGTAATTCACAAACCTACAGAGTTATAAATGACAGCCATCTTCCAAAAATATCTTAAAGTAAGGCTGCCAAGAGGAGTTGAAAGCGGGGCAGAATTGCAGGAAACAGATTTCAGGAGGTAGACTGGAATTGCATGTAAAGCATAGGAAAAGAGGCAGAACGTCCACAATGATGCACTTGGCCAAAAAGGGCGTATGCGTTTCTTCCTGAATATATTCAGGAAAAAACGCATACGCCCTTTTTGGCCAACCAAGCAAGCTTGCAAAGGAAATCTGCACTACAATGAAGTCTCACTGCCCCCCGGTCAAAAGGGCCATCCGTAAAAAGTGTAAAATCCAGAAAGGCAGGACAGGCCATGGAGAACTGGGAGCCTTGTTATGCTGATGGGCGGGATGTAAATTGCCAACAACCACTCTGGAGAAGTGTATGGTGTTTCCTGAAACATCCAAAAAACCAAGCAACAGAGCCTAGGGCATTTCCACTTATGGTCGTATAGCTTAGGGAAATAATAATCAAAAAGACACAGCCTCCCCAAAGTTTGGGACGGCTCTGTTTACAAGAACCTCGTTTACGGTACAGGTCCAATATCGCAGAAAGCGAAAAATGGATAAAGAAATTGTGGTACTTACGTACAATGCAATATCACTCAGCAAAGAAATCTATGTCATCAGGCCCGTGACAGCATAATGAGTGGATTCAGGTATGATGATTCTAAGAGAAATAAGTCACACAGAAAAAGAAACATCATAAGATATCACTACTACACGGAATGTAAACTTGGCTACACAGGAACTGAATTACAAAACAGAACAGGGTGTCAAATGTAGAAAACCAACTTATGCTTGCTTAAGGGGAAAGGTGAGTTGGGGTGCTGCATGAAACCAGAGATTGAAATTAGCACAGACACCGTTCCATAAGCCAAATATGTAATAGACAAGAGCTACTCCTTGCTCAACGAAGTGGACTCAACACCCAATATTAAACGCCTAAGAATATACCTGACTAGTAAGAATCTTAAAACCTATGGATTTATATGTCTCTGAAAGAGAATCAAGGGTGTGTACAGCGGCATAAACGCAGCAGTGATAGGATTGGTGAGGTTCGGTGAGCAAATGCAGACCCTTTGAAGTCATATTGCATGGTACCCATTCCATGGGTCTCAACTCTCCAGGTTTAAGGGATTTTTCCTTCAGCTAAAACATGCATGTGGAACCCAGAGTATAATCCACCGTGTGATCGGGAAACGTGTTCAAATGTGTCTCAGTTTTCGTCCCCTGGTACTCGGGTGCAACATTCCAGACGCTTTCCTAGCACTCTCCCCACTTGGAGAGTCAGTGCCTTTAACCTCCTGTTTGGCCCAGTTTGCAATTTCTGTGGAAAATGAACAGGAATAGGGAGAACCAATGAGAGACTAGGTGGAGGTGTCTGGACGGGCAAATTTAACTCTCATTTCCCACCAGGAAGAGGAATTAACCAAAGGCTCCGTGTGCCATGCTGGAACTAGATTAGGGCCTGAGGAGATCCTGCGGTGTTGCGGCCAGCTCACAAGAAAGCGAGTTGAAGAAAGGAGCTCAGGGGCACTGTAATTCACAAACCTGCAGAGTTATAAATGACAGCTATCTTCCAAAAATATATTGCAGTAAGGCTGCCAAGAGGAGTTGAATGTGGGGCAGAATTGCAGGGAACCGCTTTCAGGAGGTAGACTGGAATTGCATGTAAAGCATAGGAAAAGAGGCAGAACGTCCACAATGATGCACTTGGCCAAAAAGGGCGTATGCGTTTTTTCCTGAATATATTCAGGAAAAAACGCATACGCCCTTTTTGGCCAACCAAGCAAGCTTGCAAAGGAAATCTGCACTACAATGAAGTCTCACTGCCCCCCGGTCAAAAGGGCTATCTGAAAAAAGTGTAAAATCCAGAAAGGCAGGACAGGCCATGGAGAACTGGGAGCCTTGTTGTGCTGATGGGCGGGATGTAAATTGCCAACAGCCACTCTGGAGAAGTGTATGGTGTTTCCTGAAACATCCAAAAAACCAAGCAACAGAGCCTAGGGCATTTCCACTTATGGTCCTTTAGCTTAGGGAAATAATAATCAAAAAGACACAGCCTCCCCAAAGTTTGGGACGGCTCTGTTTACAAGAACCTCGTTTACGGTACAGGTTCAATATCGCAGAAAGCGAAAAATGGATAAAGAAATTGTGGTACTTACGTACAATGCAATATCACTCAGCAATGAAATCAATGTCATCAGACCCATGACAGCATAATGAGTGGATTCAGGTATGATGATTCTAAGAGAAATAAGTCACACAGAAAAAGAAACATCATAAGATATCACTACTACACGGAATGTAAACTTGGCTACACAGAAACTGAATTACAAAACAGAACAGCGTCTCAAATGTAGAAAACCAACTTATGCTTGCTTAAGGGGAAAGGTGAGTTGGGGTGCGGCATAAAACCACAGATTGAAATTAGCACAGATACCGTTCCATAAGCCAAATATGTAATAGACAAGAGCTACTCCTTTCTCAACGATGTGGACTCAACACCCAATATTAAACGCCTAAGAATATACCTGACTAGTAAGAATCTTAAAACCTATGGATTTATATGTCTCCGAAAGAGAATCAAGCATGTGTACAGTGGCATAAACGCAGCAGTGATAGGATTGGTGAGGTTCGGTGAGGAAATGCAGACTCTTTGAAGTCATATTTCATGGTACCCATTCCATGGGTCTCAACTCTCCATGTTTAAGGGATTCTTCCTTCAGCTAAAACATACATGTGGACCCCAGAGTACGATCCACCGTGTGATCGGGAAACATGTTCAAATATGTCTCAGTTTTCGTCCCCTGGTACTCGGGTGCAACATTCCAGTCGCTTTACTAACACTCTCCCCACTTGGAGAGTCAGTGCCTTTAACCTCCTGTTTGGCCCAGTTTGCAATTTCTGTGGAAAATGAACAGGAATAGGGAGAACCAATGAGAGACTAGGTGGAGGTGTCTGGACGGGAAAATTTAACTCTCATTTCCCACCAGGAAGAGGAATTAACCAAAGGCTCAGCATGCCGTGCCAGAACCAAACTAGGGCCTGAAGCAATCCTGCGGTGTTGCGGCCAGCTCACAAGAAAGCGAGTTGAAGAAAGGAGCTCAGGGGCACTGTAATTCACAAACCTGCAGAGTTATTAATGACAGCTATCTTCCAAAAATATATTGAAGTAAGGCTGCCAAGAGGAGTTGAATGCGGGGCAGAATTGCAGGGAACCGATTTCAGGAGGTAGACTGGAATTGCATGTAAAGCATAGGAAAAGAGGCAGAACGTCCACAATGATGCACTTGGCCAAAAAGGGCGTATGCGTTTTTTCCTGAATATATTCAGGAAAAAACGCATACGCCCTTTTTGGCCAACCAAGCAAGCTTGCAAAGGAAATCTGCACTACAATGAAGTCTCACTGCCCCCCGGTCAAAAGGGCTATCTGAAAAAAGTGTAAAATCCAGAAACGCAGGACAGGCCATGGAGAACAGGGAGCCTTGTTATGCTGATGGGCGGCATGTAAATTGCCAGCAGCCACTCTGGAGAAGTGTATGGTGTTTCCTGAAACATCCAAAAAACAAAGCAACAGAGCCTAGGGCACTTCCACTTATGGTCCTATAGCTTAGGGAAATTAAAATCCAAAAGACACAGCCACCCCAAAGTTTGGGCCGGCTCTGTTTACAAGAACCTCGTTTACGGTACAAGTTGAATATCACAGAAAGCGAAAAATGGATAAAGAAGTTGTGGTACTTACGTACAATGCAATATCACTCAGCAATGAAATCTATGTCATCAGGCCCGTAGCAGCATAATGAGTGGATTCAGGTACGATGATTCTAAGTGAAATAAGTCACACAGAAAAAGGAACATCATAAGATATCACTACTACACGGAATGTAAACTTGGCTACACAAGAACTGAATTACAAAACAGAACAGGGTGTCAAATGTAGAAAACCAACTCATGCTTGCTTAAGGGGAAAGGTGAGTTGGGGTGCTGCATACAACAAGAGATTGAAATTAGCACAGATACCGTTCCATAAACCAAATATGTAATAGACAAGAGCTACTCCTTGCTCAACGAAGTGGACTCAACACCCCATATTAAACGCCTAAGAATATACCTGACTAGTAAGAATCTTAAAACCTATGGATTTATATGTCTCCGAAAGAGAATGAAGCGTGTGTACAGCGGCATAAATGCAGCAGTGATAGGATTGGTGAGGTTCGGTGAGCAAATGCAGACCCTTTGAAGTCATATTGCATGGTACCCATTCCATGGGTCTCAACTCTCCATGTTTAAGGGATTCTTCCTTCAGCTAAAATATGCATGTGGAACCCAGAGTATGATCCACCGTGTGATCGGGAAATGTGTTCAACTCTGTCTCAGTTTTCGTCCCCTGGTACTCGGGTGCAACATTCCAGACGCTTTACTAACACTCTCCCCACTTGGAGAGTCAGTGCCTTTAACCTCCTGTTTGGCCCAGTTTGCAATTTCTGTGGAAAATGAACAGGAATAGGGAGAACCAATGAGAGACTAGGTGGAGGTGTCCGGACGGGCAAATTTAACTCTCATATCCCACCAGGAAGAGGAATTAACGAAAGGCTCAGCGTGCCATGCCGGAACCACAGTAGGGCCAGAAGCAATCATGCGGTGTTGCGGCCAGCTCACAAGAAAGCGAGTTGAAGAAAGGAACTGAGGGGCACTGTAATTCACAAACCTGCAGAGTTATAAATGACAGCTATCTTCCAAAAATATATTGAAGTAAGGCTGACAAGAGGAGTTGAAAGCGGGGCAGAATTGCAGTAAACCCGATTTCAGGAGGTAGACTGGATTTGCATGTAAAGCATAGGAAAAGAGGCAGAATGTCCACAATGATGCACTTGGCCAAAAAGGGCGTATGCGTTTTTTCCTGAATATATTCAGGAAAAAACGCATACGCACTTTTTGGCTAACCAAGCAAGCTTGCAAAGGAAATCTGCACTACAATGAAGTCTCACTGCCCCCCGGTCAAAAGGGCCATCTGAAAAAAGTGTAAAATCCAGAAAGACAGGACAGGCCATGGAGGACTGGGAGCCTTGTTATGCTGATGGGCGGGATGTAAATTGCCAGCAGCCACTCTGGAGAAGTGTATGGTGTTTCCTGAAACATCCAAAAAACAAAGCAACAGAGCCTAGGGCACTTCCACTTATGGTCCTATAGCTTAGGGAAATTAAAATCAAAAAGACACAGCCACCCCAAAGTTTGGGACGGCTCTGTTTACAAGAACCTCGTTTACGGTACAAGTTCAATATCACAGAAAGCGAAAAATGGATAAAGAAGTTGTGGTACTTACGTACAATGCAATATCACTCAGCAATGAAATCTATGTCATCAGGCCCGTAGCAGCATAATGAGTGGATTCAGGTACCATGATTCTAAGTGAAATAAGTCACACAGAAAAAGAAACATCATAAGATATCACTAATACACGAAATGTAAACTTGGCTACACAGGAACAGAATTACCAAACAGAACAGGGTGTCAAATGTAGAAAACCAACTCATGCTTGCTTAAGGGGAAAGGTGAGTTGGGGTGCTGCATACAACAAGAGATTGAAATTAGCACAGATACCGTTCCATAAGCCAAATATGTAATAGACAAGAGCTACTCCTTGCTCAACGAAGTGGACTCAACACCCCATATTAAACGCCTAAGAATATACCTGACTAGTAAGAATCTTAAAACCTATGGATTTATATGTCTCCGAAAGAGAATCAAGCGTGTGTACAGCGGCATAAACGCAGCAGTGATAGGACTGGTGAGGTTCGGTGAGCAAATGCAGACCCTTTGAAGTCATATTGCATGGTACCCATTCCATGGGTCTCAACTCTCCATGTTTAAGGGATTCTTCCTTCAGCTAAAACATGCATGTGGAACCCAGAGTATGATCCACCGTGTGATCCGAAAACGTGTTCAAATATGTCTCAGTTTTCGTCCCCTGGTACTCGGGTGCAACTTTCCAGACGCTTTACTAACACTCTCCCCACTTGGAGAGTCAGTGCCTTTAACCTCCTGTTTGGCCCAGTTTGCAATTTCTGTGGAAAATGAACAGGAATAGGGAGAACCAATGAGAGACTAGGTGGAGGTGTCTGGACGGGCAAATTTAACTCTCATTTCCCACCAGGAAGAGGAATTAACCAAAGGCTCAGCATGCCATGCCGGAACCAAACTAGGGCCTGAAGCAATCCTGCGGTTTTGCGGCCAGCTCACAAGAAAGCGAGTTGAAGAAAGGAGCTCAGGGGCACTGTAATTCACAAACCTGCAGAGTTATAAATGACAGCTATCTTCCAAAAATATATTGAAGGAAGGCTGCCAAGAGCACTTGAAAGCGGGGCAGAATTATAGGAAACCGATTTCAGGAGGTAGACTGGAATTGCATGTAAAGCATAGGAAAAGAGGCAGAACGTCCACAATGATGCACTTGGCCAAAAAGGGCGTATGCGTTTTTTCCTGAATATATTCAGGAAAAAACGCATACGCCCTTTTTGGCCAACCAAGCAAGCTTGCAAAGGAAATCTGCACTACAATGAAGTCTCACTGCCCCCGGTCAAAAGGGCTATCTGAAAAAAGTGTAAAATCCAGAAAGGCAGGACAGGCCATGGAGAACTGGGAGCCTTGTTATGCTGATGGGCGGGATGTAAATTGCCAACAACCACTCTGGAGAAGTGTATGGTGTTTCCTGAAACATCCAAAAAACCAAGCAACAGAGCCTAGGGCATTTCCACTTATGGTCGTATAGCTTAGGGAAATAATAATCAAAAAGACACAGCCTCCCCAAAGTTTGGGACGGCTCTGTTTACAAGAACCTCGTTTACGGTACAGGTTCAATATCGCAGAAAGCGAAAAATGGATAAAGAAATTGTGCTACTTACGTACAATGCAATATCATTCAGCAAAGAAATCTATGTCATCAGGCCCGTGACAGCATAGTGAGTGGATTCAGGTATGATGATTCTAAGAGAAATAAGTCACACAGAAAAAGAAATATCATAAGATATCACTACTACACGGAATGTAAACTTGGCTACACAGGAACTGAATTACAAAACAGAACAGGGTGTCAAATGTAGAAAACCAACTTATGCTTGCTTAAGGGGAAAGGTGAGTTGGGGTACTGCATGAAACCAGAGATTGAAATTAGCACAGACACCGTTCCATAAGCCAAATATGTAATAGACAAGAGCTACTCCTTGCTCAACGAAGTGGACTCAACACCCAATATTAAACGCCTAAGAATATACCTGACTAGTAAGAATCTTAAAACCTATAGATTTATATGTCTCCGAAAGAGAATCAAGGGTGTGTACAGCGGCATAAACGCAGCAGTGATAGGATTGGTGAGGTTCGGTGAGCAAATGCAGACCCTTTGAAGTCATATTGCATGGTACCCATTCCATGGGTCTCAACTCTCCATGTTTAAGGGATTTTTCCTTCAGCTAAAACATGAATGTGGAACCCAGAGTATAATCCACCGTGTGATCGGGAAACGTGTTCAAATGTGTCTCAGTTTTCGTCCCCTGGTACTCGGGTGCAACATTCCAGACGCTTTACTAACACTCTCCCCACTTGGAGAGTCAATGCCTTTAACCTCCTATTTGGCCCAGTTGGAATTTCTGCGTAAGATGAACAGGAATAGGGAGAACCAATGAGAGACTAGCTGGAGGTGTCTGGACGGGAAAATTTAACTCTCAGTTCCCACCAGGAAGAGGAATTAACCAAAGGCTCAGCGTGCCGTGCTGGAACTAGATTAGGGCCTGAGGAGATCCTGCGGTGTTGCGGCCACCTCATAAGAAAGCGAGTTGAAGAAAGGAGCTCAGGGGCACTGTAATTCACAAACCTGCAGAGTTATAAATGACAGCTATCTTCCAAAAATATATTGAAGTAAGGCTGCCAAGAGGAGTTGAATGCGGAGCAGAATTGCAGGGAACCGATTTCAGGAGGTAGACTGGAATTGTATGTAAAGCATAGGAAAAGAGGCAGAATGTCCACAATGATGCACTTGGCCAAAAAGGGCGTATGCGTTTTTTCCTGAATATATTCAGGAAAAAACGCATACGCCCTTTTTGGCCAACCAAGCAAGCTTGCAAAGGAAATCTGCACTACAATGAAGTCTTACTGCCCCCCGGTCAAAAGGGCTATCTGAAAAAAGTGTAAAATCCAGAAAGGCAGGACAGGCCCTGAAGAACTGGGAGCCTTGTTATGCTGATGGGCGGCATGTAAATTGCCAACAGCCACTCTGGAGAAGTGTATGGTGTTTCCTGAAACATCCAAAAAACAAAGCAACAGAGCCTAGGGCACTTCCACTTATGGTCCTATAGCTTAGGGAAATTAAAATCCAAAAGACACAGCCACCCCAAAGTTTGGGCCGGCTCTGTTTACAAGAACCTCGTTTACGGTACAAGTTGAATATCACAGAAAGCGAAAAATGGATAAAGAAGTTGTGGTACTTACGTACAATGCAATATCACTCAGCAATGAAATCTATGTCATCAGGCCCGTAGCAGCATAATGAGTGGATTCAGGTACGATGATTCTAAGTGAAATAAGTCACACAGAAAAAGAAACATCATAAGATATCACTACTACACGGAATGTAAATTTGGCTACACAAGAACAGAATTACAAAACAGAACAGGGCCTCAAATGTAGAAAACTAACTTATGCTTGCTTAAGGGGAAAGGTGAGTTGGGGTGCTGCATAAAACCAGAGATTGAAATTAGCACAGATACCGTTCCATAAGCCAAATATGTAATAGACAAGAGCTACTCCTTGCTCAACGAAGTGGACTCAACACCCCATATTAAACGCCTAAGAATATACCTGACTAGTAAGAATCTTAAAACCTATGGATTTATATGTCTCCGAAAGAGAATCAAGCGTGTGTACAGCGGCATAAGCACAGCAGTGATAGGATTGGTGAGGTTCGGTGAGCAAATGCAGACCCTTTGAAGTCATATTGCATGGTACCCATTCCATGGGTCTCAACTCTCCAGGTTTAAGGGATTCTTCCTTCAGCTAAAACATGCATGTGGAACCCAGAGTATGATCCACCGTGTGATCGGAAAACGTGTTCAAATGTGTCTCAGTTTTCGTCCCCTGGTACTCGGGTGCAACATTCCAGATGCTTTACTAACACTCTCCCCACTTGGAGAGTCAGTGCCTTTAAACTCCTGTTTGGCCCAGTTTGCAATTTCTGTGGAAAATAAACAGGAATAGGGAGAACCAATGAGAGACTAGGTGGAGGTGTCCGGACGGGCAAATTTAACTCTCATTTCCCACCAGGAAGAGGAATTAACCAAAGGCTCAGCGTGCCATGCTGGAACCACACTAGGGCCCGAAGCAATCCTGCGGTGTTGCGGCCAGCTCACAAGAAAGTGAGTTGAAGAAAGGAGCTCAGGGGCACTGTAATTCACAAACATGCAGAGTTATAAATGACAACCATCTTCCAAAAATATATTAAAGTAAGGCTGCCAAGAGGTGTTGAAAGCGGGGCAGAATTGCAGGAAACCGATTTCAGGAGGTAGACTAGAATTGCATGTAAAGCATAGGAAAAGAGGCAGAACGTCCACAATGATGCACTTGGTCAAAAAGGGCGTATGCGTTTTTTCCTGAATATATTCAGGAAAAAACGCATACGCCCTTTTTGGCCAACCAAGCAAGCTTGCAAAGGAAATCTGCACTACAATGAAGTCTCACTGCCCCCCGGTCAAAAGGGCTATCTGAAAAAAGTGTAAAATCCAGAAAGGCAGGCCAGGCCATGGAGAACTGGGAGCCTTGTTGTGCTGATGGGCGGGATGTAAATTGCCAACAGCCACTCTGGAGAAGTGTATGGTGTTTCCTGAAACATCCAAAAAACCAAGCAACAGAGCCTAGGGCATTTCCACTTATGGTCCTTTAGCTTAGGGAAATAATAATCAAAAAGACACAGCCTCCCCAAAGTTTGGGACGGCTCTGTTTACAAGAACCTCGTTTACGGTACAGGTTCAATATCGCAGAAAGCGAAAAATGGATAAAGAAATTGTGGTACTTACGTACAATGCAATATCACTCAGCAATGAAATCTATGTCATCAGACCCATGACAGCATAATGAGTGGATTCAGGTATGATGATTCTAAGAGAAATAAGTCACACAGAAAAAGAAACATCATAAGATATCACTACTACACGGAATGTAAACTTGGCTACACAGAAACTGAATTACAAAACAGAACAGCGTCTCAAATGTAGAAAACCAACTTATGCTTGCTTAAGGGGAAAGGTGAGTTGGGGTGCGGCATAAAACCACAGATTGAAATTAGCACAGATACCGTTCCATAAGCCAAATATGTAATAGACAAGAGCTACTCCTTTCTCAAGGATGTGGACTCAACACCCAATATTAAACGCCTAAGAATATACCTGACTAGTAAGAATCTTAAAACCTATGGATTTATATGTCTCCGAAAGAGAATCAAGCATGTGTACAGTGGCATAAACGCAGCAGTGATAGGATTGGTGAGGTTCGGTGAGGAAATGCAGACTCTTTGAAGTCATATTTCATGGTACCCATTCCATGGGTCTCAACTCTCCATGTTTAAGGGATTCTTCCTTCAGCTAAAACATGCATGTGGACCCCAGAGTACGATCCACCGTGTGATCGGGAAACATGTTCAAATATGTCTCAGTTTTCGTCCCCTGGTACTCGGGTGCAACATTCCAGTCGCTTTACTAACACTCTCCCCACTTGGAGAGTCAGTGCCTTTAACCTCCTGTTTGGCCCAGTTTGCAATTTCTGTGGAAAATGAACAGGAATAGGGAGAACCAATGAGAGACTAGGTGGAGGTGTCTGGACGGGAAAATTTAACTCTCATTTCCCACCAGGAAGAGGAATTAACCAAAGGCTCAGCATGCCGTGCCAGAACCAAACTAGGTCCTGAAGCAATCCTGCGGTGTTGCGGCCAGCTCACAAGAAAGCGAGTTGAAGAAAGGAGCTCAGGGGCACTGTAATTCACAAACCTGCAGAGTTATTAATGACAGCTATCTTCCAAAAATATATTGAAGTAAGGCTGCCAAGAGGAGTTGAATGCGGGGCAGAATTGCAGGGAACCGATTTCAGGAGGTAGACTGGAATTGCATGTAAAGCATAGGAAAAGAGGCAGAACGTCCACAATGATGCACTTGGCCAAAAAGGGCGTATGCGTTTTTTCCTGAATATATTCAGGAAAAAACGCATACGCCCTTTTTGGCCAACCAAGCAAGCTTGCAAAGGAAATCTGCACTACAATGAAGTCTCACTGCCCCCCGGTCAAAAGGGCTATCTGAAAAAAGTGTAAAATCCAGAAACGCAGGACAGGCCATGGAGAACAGGGAGCCTTGTTATGCTGATGGGCGGCATGTAAATTGCCAGCAGCCACTCTGGAGAAGTGTATGGTGTTTCCTGAAACATCCAAAAAACAAAGCAACAGAGCCTAGGGCACTTCCACTTATGGTCCTATAGCTTAGGGAAATTAAAATCCAAAAGACACAGCCACCCCAAAGTTTGGGCCGGCTCTGTTTACAAGAACCTCGTTTACGGTACAAGTTGAATATCACAGAAAGCGAAAAATAGATAAAGAAGTTGTGGTACTTACGTACAATGCAATATCACTCAGCAATGAAATCTATGTCATCAGGCCCGTAGCAGCATAATGAGTGGATTCAGGTACGATGATTCTAAGTGAAATAAGTCACACAGAAAAAGGAACATCATAAGATATCACTACTACACGGAATGTAAACTTGGCTACACAAGAACTGAATTACAAAACAGAACAGGGTGTCAAATGTAGAAAACCAACTCATGCTTGCTTAAGGGGAAAGGTGAGTTGGGGTGCTGCATACAACAAGAGATTGAAATTAGCACAGATACCGTTCCATAAACCAAATATGTAATAGACAAGAGCTACTCCTTGCTCAACGAAGTGGACTCAACACCCCATATTAAACGCCTAAGAATATACCTGACTAGTAAGAATCTTAAAACCTATGGATTTATATGTCTCCGAAAGAGAATGAAGCGTGTGTACAGCGGCATAAATGCAGCAGTGATAGGATTGGTGAGGTTCGGTGAGCAAATGCAGACCCTTTGAAGTCATATTGCATGGTACCCATTCCATGGGTCTCAACTCTCCATGTTTAAGGGATTCTTCCTTCAGCTAAAATATGCATGTGGAACCCAGAGTATGATCCACCGTGTGATCGGGAAATGTGTTCAACTCTGTCTCAGTTTTCGTCCCCTGGTACTCGGGTGCAACATTCCAGACGCTTTACTAACACTCTCCCCACTTGGAGAGTCAGTGCCTTTAACCTCCTGTTTGGCCCAGTTTGCAATTTCTGTGGAAAATGAACAGGAATAGGGAGAACCAATGAGAGACTAGGTGGAGGTGTCCGGACGGGCAAATTTAACTCTCATATCCCACCAGGAAGAGGAATTAACGAAAGGCTCAGCGTGCCATGCCGGAACCACAGTAGGGCCAGAAGCAATCATGCGGTGTTGCGGCCAGCTCACAAGAAAGCGAGTTGAAGAAAGGAACTGAGGGGCACTGTAATTCACAAACCTGCAGAGTTATAAATGACAGCTATCTTCCAAAAATATATTGAAGTAAGGCTGACAAGAGGAGTTGAAAGCGGGGCAGAATTGCAGTAAACCCGATTTCAGGAGGTAGACTGGATTTGCATGTAAAGCATAGGAAAAGAGGCAGAATGTCCACAATGATGCACTTGGCCAAAAAGGGCGTATGCGTTTTTTCCTGAATATATTCAGGAAAAAACGCATACGCACTTTTTGGCTAACCAAGCAAGCTTGCAAAGGAAATCTGCACTACAATGAAGTCTCACTGCCCCCCGGTCAAAAGGGCCATCTGAAAAAAGTGTAAAATCCAGAAAGACAGGACAGGCCATGGAGGACTGGGAGCCTTGTTATGCTGATGGGCGGGATGTAAATTGCCAGCAGCCACTCTGGAGAAGTGTATGGTGTTTCCTGAAACATCCAAAAAACAAAGCAACAGAGCCTAGGGCACTTCCACTTATGGTCCTATAGCTTAGGGAAATTAAAATCAAAAAGACACAGCCACCCCAAAGTTTGGGACGGCTCTGTTTACAAGAACCTCGTATACGGTACAAGTTCAATATCACAGAAAGCGAAAAATGGATAAAGAAGTTGTGGTACTTACGTACAATGCAATATCACTCAGCAATGAAATCTATGTCATCAGGCCCGTAGCAGCATAATGAGTGGATTCAGGTACGATGATTCTAAGTGAAATAAGTCACACAGAAAAAGAAACATCATAAGATATCACTAATACACGAAATGTAAACTTGGCTACACAGGAACAGAATTACCAAACAGAACAGGGTGTCAAATGTAGAAAACCAACTCATGCTTGCTTAAGGGGAAAGGTGAGTTGGGGTGCTGCATACAACAAGAGATTGAAATTAGCACAGATACCGTTCCATAAGCCAAATATGTAATAGACAAGAGCTACTCCTTGCTCAACGAAGTGGACTCAACACCCCATATTAAACGCCTAAGAATATACCTGACTAGTAAGAATCTTAAAACCTATGGATTTATATGTCTCCGAAAGAGAATCAAGCGTGTGTACAGCGGCATAAACGCAGCAGTGATAGGACTGGTGAGGTTCGGTGAGCAAATGCAGACCCTTTGAAGTCATATTGCATGGTACCCATTCCATGGGTCTCAACTCTCCATGTTTAAGGGATTCTTCCTTCAGCTAAAACATGCATGTGGAACCCAGAGTATGATCCACCGTGTGATCCGAAAACGTGTTCAAATATGTCTCAGTTTTCGTCCCCTGGTACTCGGGTGCAACTTTCCAGACGCTTTACTAACACTCTCCCCACTTGGAGAGTCAGTGCCTTTAACCTCCTGTTTGGCCCAGTTTGCAATTTCTGTGGAAAATGAACAGGAATAGGGAGAACCAATGAGAGACTAGGTGGAGGTGTCTGGACGGGCAAATTTAACTCTCATTTCCCACCAGGAAGAGGAATTAACCAAAGGCTCAGCATGCCATGCCGGAACCAAACTAGGGCCTGAAGCAATCCTGCGGTTTTGCGGCCAGCTCACAAGAAAGCGAGTTGAAGAAAGGAGCTCAGGGGCACTGTAATTCACAAACCTGCAGAATTATAAATGACAGCTATCTTCCAAAAATATATTGAAGGAAGGCTGCCAAGAGGAGTTGAATGCGGAGCAGAATTGCAGGGAACCGATTTCAGGAGGTAGACTGGAATTGTATGTAAAGCATAGGAAAAGAGGCAGAATGTCCACAATGATGCACTTGGCCAAAAAGGGCGTATGCGTTTTTTCCTGAATATATTCAGGAAAAAACGCATACGCCCTTTTTGGCCAACCAAGCAAGCTTGCAAAGGAAATCTGCACTACAATGAAGTCTTACTGCCCCCTGGTCAAAAGGGCTATCTGAAAAAAGTGTAAAATCCAGAAAGGCAGGACAGGCCCTGAAGAACTGGGAGCCTTGTTATGCTGATGGGCGGCATGTAAATTGCCAACAGCCACTCTGGAGAAGTGTATGGTGTTTCCTGAAACATCCAAAAAACAAAGCAACAGAGCCTAGGGCACTTCCACTTATGGTCCTATAGCTTAGGGAAATTAAAATCCAAAAGACACAGCCACCCCAAAATTTGGGCCGGCTCTGTTTACAAGAACCTCGTTTACGGTACAAGTTGAATATCACAGAAAGCGAAAAATGGATAAAGAAGTTGTGGTACTTACGTACAATGCAATATCACTCAGCAATGAAATCTATGTCATCAGGCCCGTAGCAGCATAATGAGTGGATTCAGGTACGATGATTCTAAGTGAAATAAGTCACACAGAAAAAGAAACATCATAAGATATCACTACTACACGGAATGTAAATTTGGCTACACAAGAACAGAATTACAAAACAGAACAGGGCCT
The DNA here is from genome assembly GCF_964270905.1 of Leucopleurus acutus. Lineage (NCBI taxonomy): Eukaryota > Metazoa > Chordata > Mammalia > Artiodactyla > Delphinidae > Leucopleurus > Leucopleurus acutus. The sequence goes on from NW_028139185.1 coordinate 831,563, forward strand.
CAAATGTAGAAAACTAACTTATGCTTGCTTAAGGGGAAAGGTGAGTTGGGGTGCTGCATAAAACCAGAGATTGAAATTAGCACAGATACCGTTCCATAAGCCAAATATGTAATAGACAAGAGCTACTCCTTGCTCAACGAAGTGGACTCAACACCCCATATTAAACGCCTAAGAATATACCTGACTAGTAAGAATCTTAAAACCTATGGATTTATATGTCTCCGAAAGAGAATCAAGCGTGTGTACAGCGGCATAAGCACAGCAGTGATAAGATTGGTGAGGTTCGGTGAGCAAATGCAGACCCTTTGAAGTCATATTGCATGGTACCCATTCCATGGGTCTCAACTCTCCAGGTTTAAGGGATTCTTCCTTCAGCTAAAACATGCATGTGGAACCCAGAGTATGATCCACCGTGTGATCGGAAAACGTGTTCAAATGTGTCTCAGTTTTCGTCCCCTGGTACTCGGGTGCAACATTCCAGATGCTTTACTAACACTCTCCCCACTTGGAGAGTCAGTGCCTTTAAACTCCTGTTTGGCCCAGTTTGCAATTTCTGTGGAAAATGAACAGGAATAGGGAGAACCAATGAGAGACTAGGTGGAGGTGTCCGGACGGGCAAATTTAACTCTCATTTCCCACCAGGAAGAGGAATTAACCAAAGGCTCAGCGTGCCATGCTGGAACCACACTAGGGCCCGAAGCAATCCTGCGGTGTTGCGGCCAGCTCACAAGAAAGTGAGTTGAAGAAAGGAGCTCAGGGGCACTGTAATTCACAAACATGCAGAGTTATAAATGACAGCCATCTTCCAAAAATATATTAAAGTAAGGCTGCCAAGAGGTGTTGAAAGCGGGGCAGAATTGCAGGAAACCGATTTCAGGAGGTAGACTAGAATTGCATGTAAAGCATAGGAAAAGAGGCAGAACGTCCACAATGATGCACTTGGCCAAAAAGGGCGTATGCGTTTTTTCCTGAATATATTCAGGAAAAAACGCATACGCCCTTTTTGGCCAACCAAGCAAGCTTGCAAAGGAAATCTGCACTACAATGAAGTCTCACTGCCCCCCGGTCAAAAGGGCTATCTGAAAAAAGTGTAAAATCCAGAAAGGCAGGACAGGCCATGGAGAACTGGGAGCCTTGTTGTGCTGATGGGCGGGATGTAAATTGCCAACAGCCACTCTGGAGAAGTGTATGGTGTTTCCTGAAACATCCAAAAAACCAAGCAACAGAGCGTAGGGCATTTCCACTTATGGTCCTTTAGCTTAGGGAAATAATAATCAAAAAGACACAGCCTCCCCAAAGTTTGGGATGGCTCTGTTTACAAGAACCTCGTTTACGGTACAGGTTCAATATCGCAGAAAGCGAAAAATGGATAAAGAAATTGTGGTACTTACGTACAATGCAATATCACTCAGCAATGAAATCTATGTCATCAGACCCATGACAGCATAATGAGTGGATTCAGGTATGATGATTCTAAGAGAAATAAGTCACACAGAAAAAGAAACATCATAAGATATCACTACTACACGGAATGTAAACTTGGCTACACAGAAACTGAATTACAAAACAGAACAGGGTGTCAAATGTAGAAAACCAACTTATGCTTGCTTAAGGGGAAAGGTGAGTTGGGGTGCGGCATAAAACCACAGATTGAAATTAGCACAGATACCGTTCCATAAGCCAAATATGTAATAGACAAGAGCTACTCCTTTCTCAAGGATGTGGACTCAACACCCAATATTAAACGCCTAAGAATATACCTGACTAGTAAGAATCTTAAAACCTATGGATTTATATGTCTCCGAAAGAGAATCAAGCATGTGTACAGTGGCATAAACGCAGCAGTGATAGGATTGGTGAGGTTCGGTGAGGAAATGCAGACTCTTTGAAGTCATATTTCATGGTACCCATTCCATGGGTCTCAACTCTCCATGTTTAAGGGATTCTTCCTTCAGCTAAAACATGCATGTGGACCCCAGAGTACGATCCACCGTGTGATCGGGAAACATGTTCAAATATGTCTCAGTTTTCGTCCCCTGGTACTCGGGTGCAACATTCCAGTCGCTTTACTAACACTCTCCCCACTTGGAGAGTCAGTGCCTTTAACCTCCTGTTTGGCCCAGTTTGCAATTTCTGTGGAAAATGAACAGGAATAGGGAGAACCAATGAGAGACTAGGTGGAGGTGTCTGGACGGGAAAATTTAACTCTCATTTCCCACCAGGAAGAGGAATTAACCAAAGGCTCAGCATGCCGTGCCAGAACCAAACTAGGTCTTGAAGCAATCCTGCGGTGTTGCGGCCAGCTCACAAGAAAGCGAGTTGAAGAAAGGAGTTCAGGGGCACTGTAATTCACAAACCTGCAGAGTTATTAATGACAGCTATCTTCCAAAAATATATTGAAGTAAGGCTGCCAAGAGGAGTTGAATGCGGGGCAGAATTGCAGGGAACCGATTTCAGGAGGTAGACTGGAATTGCATGTAAAGCATAGGAAAAGAGGCAGAACGTCCACAATGATGCACTTGGCCAAAAAGGGCGTATGCGTTTTTTCCTGAATATATTCAGGAAAAAACGCATACGCCCTTTTTGGCCAACCAAGCAAGCTTGCAAAGGAAATCTGCACTACAATGAAGTCTCACTGCCCCCCGGTCAAAAGGGCTATCTGAAAAAAGTGTAAAATCCAGAAACGCAGGACAGGCCATGGAGAACAGGGAGCCTTGTTATGCTGATGGGCGGCCTGTAAATTGCCAGCAGCCACTCTGGAGAAGTGTATGGTGTTTCCTGAAACATCCAAAAAACAAAGCAACAGAGCCTAGGGCACTTCCACTTATGGTCCTATAGCTTAGGGAAATTAAAATCCAAAAGACACAGCCACCCCAAAGTTTGGGCCGGCTCTGTTTACAAGAACCTCGTTTACGGTACAAGTTGAATATCACAGAAAGCGAAAAATGGATAAAGAAGTTGTGGTACTTACGTACAATGCAATATCACTCAGCAATGAAATCTATGTCATCAGGCCCGTAGCAGCATAATGAGTGGATTCAGGTACAATGATTCTAAGTGAAATAAGTCACACAGAAAAAGGAACATCATAAGATATCACTACTACACGGAATGTAAACTTGGCTACACAAGAACTGAATTACAAAACAGAACAGGGTGTCAAATGTAGAAAACCAACTCATGCTTGCTTAAGGGGAAAGGTGAGTTGGGGTGCTGCATACAACAAGAGATTGAAATTAGCACAGATACCGTTCCATAAACCAAATATGTAATAGACAAGAGCTACTCCTTGCTCAACGAAGTGGACTCAACACCCCATATTAAACGCCTAAGAATATACCTGACTAGTAAGAATCTTAAAACCTATGGATTTATATGTCTCCGAAAGAGAATGAAGCGTGTGTACAGCGGCATAAATGCAGCAGTGATAGGATTGGTGAGGTTCGGTGAGCAAATGCAGACCCTTTGAAGTCATATTGCATGGTACCCATTCCATGGGTCTCAACTCTCCATGTTTAAGGGATTCTTCCTTCAGCTAAAATATGCATGTGGAACCCAGAGTATGATCCACCGTGTGATCGGGAAATGTGTTCAACTCTGTCTCAGTTTTCGTCCCCTGGTACTCGGGTGCAACATTCCAGACGCTTTACTAACACTCTCCCCACTTGGAGAGTCAGTGCCTTTAACCTCCTGTTTGGCCCAGTTTGCAATTTCTGTGGAAAATGAACAGGAATAGGGAGAACCAATGAGAGACTAGGTGGAGGTGTCCGGACGGGCAAATTTAACTCTCATATCCCACCAGGAAGAGGAATTAACGAAAGGCTCAGCGTGCCATGCCGGAACCACAGTAGGGCCAGAAGCAATCATGCGGTGTTGCGGCCAGCTCACAAGAAAGCGAGTTGAAGAAAGGAACTGAGGGGCACTGTAATTCACAAACCTGCAGAGTTATAAATGACAGCTATCTTCCAAAAATATATTGAAGTAAGGCTGACAAGAGGAGTTGAAAGCGGGGCAGAATTGCAGTAAACCCGATTTCAGGAGGTAGACTGGATTTGCATGTAAAGCATAGGAAAAGAGGCAGAATGTCCACAATGATGCACTTGGCCAAAAAGGGCGTATGCGTTTTTTCCTGAATATATTCAGGAAAAAACGCATACGCACTTTTTGGCTAACCAAGCAAGCTTGCAAAGGAAATCTGCACTACAATGAAGTCTCACTGCCCCCCGGTCAAAAGGGCCATCTGAAAAAAGTGTAAAATCCAGAAAGACAGGACAGGCCATGGAGGACTGGGAGCCTTGTTATGCTGATGGGCGGGATGTAAATTGCCAGCAGCCACTCTGGAGAAGTGTATGGTGTTTCCTGAAACATCCAAAAAACAAAGCAACAGAGCCTAGGGCACTTCCACTTATGGTCCTATAGCTTAGGGAAATTAAAATCAAAAAGACACAGCCACCCCAAAGTTTGGGACGGCTCTGTTTACAAGAACCTCGTTTACGGTACAAGTTCAATATCACAGAAAGCGAAAAATGGATAAAGAAGTTGTGGTACTTACGTACAATGCAATATCACTCAGCAATGAAATCTATGTCATCAGGCCCGTAGCAGCATAATGAGTGGATTCAGGTACGATGATTCTAAGTGAAATAAGTCACACAGAAAAAGAAACATCATAAGATATCACTAATACACGAAATGTAAACTTGGCTACACAGGAACAGAATTACCAAACAGAACAGGGTGTCAAATGTAGAAAACCAACTCATGCTTGCTTAAGGGGAAAGGTGAGTTGGGGTGCTGCATACAACAAGAGATTGAAATTAGCACAGATACCGTTCCATAAGCCAAATATGTAATAGACAAGAGCTACTCCTTGCTCAACGAAGTGGACTCAACACCCCATATTAAACGCCTAAGAATATACCTGACTAGTAAGAATCTTAAAACCTATGGATTTATATGTCTCCGAAAGAGAATCAAGCGTGTGTACAGCGGCATAAACGCAGCAGTGATAGGACTGGTGAGGTTCGGTGAGCAAATGCAGACCCTTTGAAGTCATATTGCATGGTACCCATTCCATGGGTCTCAACTCTCCATGTTTAAGGGATTCTTCCTTCAGCTAAAACATGCATGTGGAACCCAGAGTATGATCCACCGTGTGATCCGAAAACGTGTTCAAATATGTCTCAGTTTTCGTCCCCTGGTACTCGGGTGCAACTTTCCAGACGCTTTACTAACACTCTCCCCACTTGGAGAGTCAGTGCCTTTAACCTCCTGTTTGGCCCAGTTTGCAATTTCTGTGGAAAATGAACAGGAATAGGGAGAACCAATGAGAGACTAGGTGGAGGTGTCTGGACGGGCAAATTTAACTCTCATTTCCCACCAGGAAGAGGAATTAACCAAAGGCTCAGCATGCCATGCCGGAACCAAACTAGGGCCTGAAGCAATCCTGCGGTTTTGCGGCCAGCTCACAAGAAAGCGAGTTGAAGAAAGGAGCTCAGGGGCACTGTAATTCACAAACCTGCAGAGTTATAAATGACAGCTATCTTCCAAAAATATATTGAAGGAAGGCTGCCAAGAGCACTTGAAAGCGGGGCAGAATTATAGGAAACCGATTTCAGGAGGTAGACTGGAATTGCATGTAAAGCATAGGAAAAGAGGCAGAACGTCCACAATGATGCACTTGGCCAAAAAGGGCGTATGCGTTTTTTCCTGAATATATTCAGGAAAAAACGCATACGCCCTTTTTGGCCAACCAAGCAAGCTTGCAAAGGAAATCTGCACTACAATGAAGTCTCACTGCCCCCGGTCAAAAGGGCTATCTGAAAAAAGTGTAAAATCCAGAAAGGCAGGACAGGCCATGGAGAACTGGGAGCCTTGTTATGCTGATGGGCGGGATGTAAATTGCCAACAACCACTCTGGAGAAGTGTACGGTGTTTCCTGAAACATCCAAAAAACCAAGCAACAGAGCCTAGGGCATTTCCACTTATGGTCGTATAGCTTAGGGAAATAATAATCAAAAAGACACAGCCTCCCCAAAGTTTGGGACGGCTCTGTTTACAAGAACCTCGTTTACGGTACAGGTTCAATATCGCAGAAAGCGAAAAATGGATAAAGAAATTGTGCTACTTACGTACAATGCAATATCATTCAGCAAAGAAATCTATGTCATCAGGCCCGTGACAGCATAGTGAGTGGATTCAGGTATGATGATTCTAAGAGAAATAAGTCACACAGAAAAAGAAATATCATAAGATATCACTACTACACGGAATGTAAACTTGGCTACACAGGAACTGAATTACAAAACAGAACAGGGTGTCAAATGTAGAAAACCAACTTATGCTTGCTTAAGGGGAAAGGTGAGTTGGGGTACTGCATGAAACCAGAGATTGAAATTAGCACAGACACCGTTCCATAAGCCAAATATGTAATAGACAAGAGCTACTCCTTGCTCAACGAAGTGGACTCAACACCCAATATTAAACGCCTAAGAATATACCTGACTAGTAAGAATCTTAAAACCTATGGATTTATATGTCGCCGAAAGAGAATCAAGGGTGTGTACAGCGGCATAAACGCAGCAGTGATAGGATTGGTGAGGTTCGGTGAGCAAATGCAGACCCTTTGAAGTCATATTGCATGGTACCCATTCCATGGGTCTCAACTCTCCATGTTTAAGGGATTTTTCCTTCAGCTAAAACATGAATGTGGAACCCAGAGTATAATCCACCGTGTGATCGGGAAACGTGTTCAAATGTGTCTCAGTTTTCGTCCCCTGGTACTCGGGTGCAACATTCCAGACGCTTTACTAACACTCTCCCCACTTGGAGAGTCAATGCCTTTAACCTCCTATTTGGCCCAGTTGGAATTTCTGCGTAAGATGAACAGGAATAGGGAGAACCAATGAGAGACTAGCTGGAGGTGTCTGGACGGAAAATTTAACTCTCAGTTCCCACCAGGAAGAGGAATTAACCAAAGGCTCAGCGTGCCGTGCTGGAACTAGATTAGGGCCTGAGGAGATCCTGCGGTGTTGCGGCCAGCTCATAAGAAAGCGAGTTGAAGAAAGGAGCTCAGGGGCACTGTAATTCACAAACCTGCAGAGTTATAAATGACAGCTATCTTCCAAAAATATATTGAAGTAAGGCTGCCAAGAGGAGTTGAATGCGGAGCAGAATTGCAGGGAACCGATTTCAGGAGGTAGACTGGAATTGTATGTAAAGCATAGGAAAAGAGGCAGAATGTCCACAATGATGCACTTGGCCAAAAAGGGCGTATGCGTTTTTTCCTGAATATATTCAGGAAAAAACGCATACGCCCTTTTTGGCCAACCAAGCAAGCTTGCAAAGGAAATCTGCACTACAATGAAGTCTTACTGCCCCCCGGTCAAAAGGGCTATCTGAAAAAAGTGTAAAATCCAGAAAGGCAGGACAGGCCCTGAAGAACTGGGAGCCTTGTTATGCTGATGGGCGGCATGTAAATTGCCAACAGCCACTCTGGAGAAGTGTATGGTGTTTCCTGAAACATCCAAAAAACAAAGCAACAGAGCCTAGGGCACTTCCACTTATGGTCCTATAGCTTAGGGAAATTAAAATCCAAAAGACACAGCCACCCCAAAGTTTGGGCCGGCTCTGTTTACAAGAACCTCGTTTATGGTACAAGTTGAATATCACAGAAAGCGAAAAATGGATAAAGAAGTTGTGGTACTTACGTACAATGCAATATCACTCAGCAATGAAATCTATGTCATCAGGCCCGTAGCAGCATAATGAGTGGATTCAGGTACGATGATTCTAAGTGAAATAAGTCACACAGAAAAAGAAACATCATAAGATATCACTACTACACGGAATGTAAATTTGGCTACACAAGAACAGAATTACAAAACAGAACAGGGCCTCAAATGTAGAAAACTAACTTATGCTTGCTTAAGGGGAAAGGTGAGTTGGGGTGCTGCATAAAACCAGAGATTGAAATTAGCACAGATACCGTTCCATAAGCCAAATATGTAATAGACAAGAGCTACTCCTTGCTCAACGAAGTGGACTCAACACCCCATATTAAACGCCTAAGAATATACCTGACTAGTAAGAATCTTAAAACCTATGGATTTATATGTCTCCGAAAGAGAATCAAGCGTGTGTACAGCGGCATAAGCACAGCAGTGATAGGATTGGTGAGGTTCGGTGAGCAAATGCAGACCCTTTGAAGTCATATTGCATGGTACCCATTCCATGGGTCTCAACTCTCCAGGTTTAAGGGATTCTTCCTTCAGCTAAAACATGCATGTGGAACCCAGAGTATGATCCACCGTGTGATCGGAAAACGTGTTCAAATGTGTCTCAGTTTTCGTCCCCTGGTACTCGGGTGCAACATTCCAGATGCTTTACTAACACTCTCCCCACTTGGAGAGTCAGTGCCTTTAAACTCCTGTTTGGCCCAGTTTGCAATTTCTGTGGAAAATGAACAGGAATAGGGAGAACCAATGAGAGACTAGGTGGAGGTGTCCGGACGGGCAAATTTAACTCTCATTTCCCACCAGGAAGAGGAATTAACCAAAGGCTCAGCGTGCCATGCCGGAACAACACTAGGGCCCGAAGCAATCCTGCGGTGTTGCGGCCAGCTCACAAGAAAGCGAGTTGAAGAAAGGAGCTCAGGGGCACTGTAATTCACAAACCTGCAGAGTTATAAATGACAGCTATCTTCCAAAAATATATTGAAGTAAGGCTGCCAAGAGGAGTTGAATGCGGGGCAGAATTGCAGGGAACCGATTTCAGGAGGTAGACTGGAATTGCATGTAAAGCATAGGAAAAGAGGCAGAACGTCCACAATGATGCACTTGGCCAAAAAGGGCGTATGCGTTTTTTCCTGAATATATTCAGGAAAAAACGCATACGCCCTTTTTGGCCAACCAAGCAAGCTTGCAAAGGAAATCTGCACTACAATGAAGTCTCACTGCCCCCCGGTCAAAAGGGCTATCTGAAAAAAGTGTAAAATCCAGAAAGGCAGGACAGGCCATGGAGAACAGGGAGCCTTGTTATGCTGATGGGCGGGATGTAAATTGCCAGCAGCCACTCTGGAGAAGTGTATGGTGTTTCCTGAAACATCCAAAAAACAAAGCAACAGAGCCTAGGGCACTTCCACTTATGGTCCTATAGCTTAGGGAAATTAAAATCAAAAAGACACAGCCACCCCAAAGTTTGGGCCGGCTCTATTTACAAGAACCTCGTTTACGGTACAAGTTCAATATCACAGAAAGCGAAAAATGGATAAAGAAGTTGTGGTACTTACGTACAATGCAATATCACTCAGCAATGAAATCTATGTCATCAGGCCCGTAGCAGCATAATGAGTGGATTCAGGTACGATGATTCTAAGTGAAATAAGTCACACAGAAAAAGAAACATCATAAGATACCACTAACACACGGAATGTAACCTTGGCTACACAAGAACTGAATTACAAAACAGAATAGGGTGTCAAATGTAGAAAACCAACTCATGCTTGCTTAAGGGGAAAGGTGAGTTGGGGTGCTGCATACAACAAGAGATTGAAATTAGTACAGATACCGTTCCATAAGCCAAATATGTAATAGACAAGAGCTACTCCTTGCTCAACGAAGTGGACTCAACACCCCATATTAAACGCCTAAGAATATACCTGACTAGTAAGAATCTTAAAACCTATGGATTTATATGTCTCCAAAAGAGAATCAAGCGTGTGTACAGCGGCATAAATGCAGCAGTGATAGGATTGGTGAGGTTCGGTGAGCAAATGCAGACCCTTTGAAGTCATATTGCATGGTACCCATTCCATGGGTCTCAACTCTCCATGTTTAAGGGATTCTTCCTTCAGCTGAAACATGCATGTGGAATCCAGAGTATGATCTACTGTGTGATCGGGAAACGTGTTCAAATGTGTCTCAGTTTTCCTTCCCTGGTACTCGGGTGCAACATTCCAGACGCTTTACTAACACTCTCCCCACTTGGAGAGTCAGTGCCTTTAACCTCCTGTTTGGCCCAGTTTGCAATTTCTGCGTAAGATAAACAGGAAGAGGGAGAACCAATGAGAGACAAGCTGGAGCTGTCAGGAAGGGCAAATTTAACTCTCATTTCCCACCAGGAAGAGGAATTAACCAAAGGCTCAGCATGCGATGCCGGAACCAAACTAGGGCCTGAAGCAATCCTGCGGTGTTGCGGCCAGCTCACAAGAAAGCGAGTTGAAGAAAGGAGCTCAGGGGCACTGAAATTCACAATCCTGCAGAGTTATAAATGACAGCTATCGTCCAAAAATATATTGAAGGTAGGCTGCCAAGAGGACTTGAAAGCGGGGCAGAATTGCAGGAAACCGATTTCAGGAGGTAGACTGGAATTGCATGTAAAGCATAGGAAAACAGGCAGAACGTCCACAATGATGCACTTGGCCAAAAAGGGCATATGCGTTTTTTCCTGAATATAAACAGGAAAAAACGCATACGCCCGTTTTGGCCAACCAAGCAAGCTTGCAAAGGAAATCTGCACTACAATGAAGTCTCACTGCCCCCCCGGTCAAAAGGGCTATCTGACAAAAGTGTAAAATCCAGAAAGGCAAGACAGGCCATGGAGAACTGGGAACCTTGTTATGCTGATGGGCGGGATGTAAATTGCCAGCAGCCACTCTGGAGAAGTGTATGGTGTTTCCTGAAACATCCAAAAAACAAAGCAACAGAGCCTAGGGCACTTCCACTTATGGTCCTATAGCTTAGGGAAATTAAAATCAAAAAGACACAGCCACCCCAAAGTTTGGGACCGCTCTGTTTACAAGAACCTCGTTTACTGTACAAGTTCAATATCGCAGAAAGCGAAAAATGGATAAAGAAGTTGTGGTACTTATGTACAATGCAATATCACTCAGCAATGAAATCTATGTCATCAGGCCAGTAGCAGCATAATGAGTGGATTCAGGTACGATGATTCTATGTGAAATAAGTCATGCAGAAAAAGAAACATCATAAGATATCACTACTACACGGAATGTAAACTTGGCTACACAGGAACTGAATTACAAAATAGAACAGGGTCTCTAATGTAGAAAACCAACTTATGCTTACTTAAGGGGAAAGGTGAGTTGGGGTGCTTCATAAAAGCAGAGATTGAAATTAGCACAGATAGCGTTCCATAAGCCAAATAGGTAATAGACAAGAGCTACTCCTTGCTCAACGAAGAGGACACAACACCCCATATTAAACGCCTAAGAATATACCTGACTAGTAAGAATCTTAAAACCTATGGATTTATATGTCTCCGAAAGTGAATCAAGCGTGTGTACAGCGGCATAAGCGCAGCAGTGATAGGATTGGTGAGGTTCGGTGAGCAAATGCAGGCCCTTTGAAGTCATATTGCATGGTACCCATTCCATGGGTCTCAACTCTCCAGGTTTAAGGGATTCTTCCTTCAGCTAAAACATGCATGTGGAACCCAGAGTATGATCCACCGTGTGATCGGGAAACGTGTTCAAATGTGTCTCAGTTTTCGTCCCCTGGTACTCGGGTGCAACATTCCAGACGCTTTACTAACACTCTCCCCACTTGGAGAGTCAGTGCCTTTAACCTCCTGTTTGGCCCAGTTTGCAATTTCTGTGGAAAATGAACAGGAATAGGGAGAACCAATGAGAGACTAGCTGGAGGTGTCTGGACGGGCAAATTTAACTCTCATTTCCCACCAGGAAGAGGAATTAACCAAAGGCTCAGCGTGCCATGCTGGAACCACACTAGGGCCTGAAGCAATCCTGCGGTGTTGCGGCCAGCTCACAAGAAAGCGAGTTGAAGAAAGGAGCTCAGGGGCACTGTAATTCACAATCCTGCAGAGTTATAAATGACAGCTATTGTCCAAAAATATATTGAAGGAAGGCTGCCAAGAGGACTTGAAAGCGGGGCAGAATTGCAGGAAACCGATTTCAGGAGGTAGACTGGAATTGCATGTAAAGCATAGGAAAAGAGGCAGAACGTCCACAATGATGCACTTGGCCAAAAAGGGCGTATGCGTTTTTTCCTGAATATATTCAGGAAAAAACGCATACGCCCTTTTTGGCCAACCAAGCAAGCTTGCAAAGGAAATCTTCACTAAAATGAAGTCTCACTGCCCGCCGGTCAAAAGGGCCATCTGAAAAAAGTGTAAAATCCAGAAAGGCAAGACAGGCCATGGAGAACTGGGAGCCTTGTTATGCTGATGGGCGGGATGTAAATTGACTACAGCCACTCTGGAGAAGTGTATGGTGTTTCCTGAAACATCCAAAAAACAAAGCAACAGAGCCTAGGGCACTTCCACTTATGGTCCTATAGCTTAGGGAAATTAAAATCAAAAAGACACAGCCACCCCAAAGTTTGGGACGGCTCTGTTTACAAGAACCTCGTTTACGGTACAAGTTCAATATCGCAGAAAGCGAAAAATGGATAAAGAAGTTGTGGTACTTACGTATAATGCAATATCACTCAGCAATGAAATCTATGTCATCAGGCCCGTAGCAGCATAATGAGTGGATTCAGGTACGATGATTCCAAGTGAAATAAGTCACACAGAAAAAGAAACATCATAAGATATCACTACTACACGGAATGTAAACTTGGCTACACAGGAACTGAATTACAAAACAGAACAGGGTCTCTAATGTAGAAAACCAACTTATGCTTGCTTAAGGGGAAAGGTGAGTTGGGGAGATGCATAAAACCAGAGATTGAAATTAGCACAGATACCGTTCTGTAAGCCAAATAAGTAATAGACAAGAGCTACTCCTTGCTCAACGAAGAGGACACAACACCACATATTAAACGCCTAAGAATATACCTGACTAGTAAGAATCTTAAAACCTATGGATTTATATGTCTCTGAAAGAGAATCAAGCGTGTGTACAGCGTCATAAGCGCAGCATTGATAGGATTGGTGAGGTTCGGTGAGCAAATGCAGACCCTTTGAAGTCATATTGCATGGTACCCATTCCATGGGTCTCAACTCTCCAGGTTTAAGGGATTCTTCCTTCAGCTAAAACATGCATGTGGAACCCAGAGTATGATCCACCGTGTGATCGGGAAACGTGTTCAAATGTGTCTCAGTTTTCGTCCCCTGGTACTCGGGTGCAACATTCCAGATGCTTTACTAACACTCTCCCCAGTTGGAGAGTCAGTGCCTTTAACCTCCTGTTTGGCCCAGTTTGCAATTTCTGCGGAAAATGAACAGGAATAGGGAGAACCAATGAGAGACTAGCTGGAGGTGTCTGGACGGGCAAATTGAACTCTCATTTCCCACCAAGAAGAGGAATTAATCAAAGGCTCAGCGTGCCATGCCAGAACAACACTAGGGCCTGAAGCAATCCTGCGGTGTTGCGGCCAGCTCACAAGAAAGCAAGTTGAAGAAAGGAGCTCAGTTCCACTGTCATTCAGAAACCTGCAGAGTTATAAATGACAGCTATCTTCCAAAAATATATTGAAGGAAGGCTGCCAAGAGGACTTGAAAGCGGGGCAGAATTGCAGGTAACCGATTTCAGGAGGTAGACTGGAATTGCATGTAAAGCATAGGAAAAGAGGCAGAACGTCCACAATGATGCACTTAGCCAAAAAGTGCGTATGTGTTTTTCCCTGAATATATTCAGGAAAAAACGCATACGCCCTTTTGGGTCAACCAAGCAAGCTTGCAAAGGAAATCTGCACTACAATGAAGTCTCACTGCCCCCCGGTCAAAAGGGCTATCTGAAAAAAGTGTAAAATCCAGAAAGGCAGGACAGGCCAAGGAGAACTACGAGCCTTGTTATGCTGATGGGCGGGATGTAAATTGCCAGCAGCCACTCTGGAGAAGTGTATGGTGTTTCCTGAAACATCCAAAAAACAAAGCAACAGAGCCTAGGGCACTTCCACTTATGGTCCTATAGCTTAGGGAAATTAAAATCAAAAAGACACAGCCACCCCTAAATTTGGGCCGGCTCTGTTTACAAGATCCTCGTTTACGGTACAAATTCAATATCACAGAAACCGAAAAATGGATAAAGAAGTTGTGGTACTTACGTACAATGCAATATCACTCAGCAATGAAATCTATGTCATCAGGCCCGTAGCAGCATAATGAGTGGATTCAGGTACGATGATTCTAAGTGAAATAAGTCACACAGAAAAAGAAACATCATAAGATATCACTACTACACGGAATGTAAACTTGGCTACACAGGAACTGAATTACAAAACAGAACAGGGTCTCAAATGTAGAAAACCAACTTATGCTTGCTTAAGGGGAAAGGTGAGTTGGGGTGCGGCATAAAACCAGAGATTGAAATTAGCACAGATACCGTTCCATAAGCCAAATATGTAATAGACAAGAGCTACTCCTTGCTCAACGAAGTGGACTCAACATCCCATATTAAACGCCTAAGAATATACCTGACTAGTAAGAATCTTAAAACCTATGGATTTATATGTCTCCAAAAGAGAACCAAGTGTGTGTACAGTGTCATAAACGCAGCAGTGATAGGATTGGTGAGGTTCGGTGAGCAAATGCAGACTCTTTGAAGTCATATTGCATGGTACCCATTCCATGGGTCTCAACTCTCCATGTTTAAGGGATTCTTCCTTCAGCTAAAACATGCATGTGGAACCCAGAGTATGATCCACCGTGTGATCGGGAAACGTGTTCAAATGTGTCTCAGTTTTCGTCCCCTGGTACTCGGGTGCAACCTTCCAGACGCTTTACTAACACTCTCCCCACTTGGAGAGTCAGTGCGTTTAACCTCCTGTTTGGCCCAGTTCGCAATTTCTGTGGAAAATGAACAGGAATAGGGAGAACCAATGAGAGACTAGGTGGAGGTGTCTGAACGGGCAAATTTAACTCTCATTTCCCACCAGGAAGAGGAATTAACCAAAGGCTCAACATGCCATGCCGGAACCACACTAGGGCCTGAAGCAATCCTGCGGTGTTGCGGCCAGCTCACAAGAAAGCGAGTTGAAGAAAGGAGCTCAGGGGCACTGTCATTCACAAACCTGCAGAGTTATAAATGACAGCTATCGTCCAAAAATATATTGAAGGAAGGCTGCCAAGAGGACTTGAAAGCGGGGCAGAATTGCAGGAAACCGATTTCAGGAGGTAGACTGGAATTGCATGTAAAGCATAGAAAAGAGGCAGAATGTCCACAATGATGCACTTGGCCAAAAAGGGCGTATGCGTTTTTTCCTGAATATATTCAGGAAAAAACGCATACGCACTTTTTGGCTAACCAAGCAAGCTTGCAAAGGAAATCTGCACTACAATGAAGTCTCACTGCCCCCCGGTCAAAAGGGCCATCTGAAAAAAGTGTAAAATCCAGAAAGGCAGGACAGGCCAAGGAGAACTAGGAGCCTTGTTATGCTGATGGGCGGGATGTAAATTGCCAGCAGCCACTCTGGAGAAGTGTATGGTGTTTCCTGAAACATCCAAAAAACAAAGCAACACAGCCAAGGGCACTTCCACTTATGGTACTATAGCTTAGGAAAATTAAAATCAAAAAGACACACCCACTCCAAAGTTTGGGACGGCTCTGTTTACAAGATCCTCGTTTACCATACAAGTTCAATATCACAGAAAGCGAAAAATGGATAAAGAAGTTGTGGTACTTACGTACAATGCAATATCACTCAGCAATGAAATCTATGTCATCAGGCCCGTAGCAGCATAATGAGTGGATTCAGGTACGATGATTCTAAGTGAAGTAAGTCACACAGAAAAAGAAACATCATAAGATATCACTACTACACGGAATGTAAACTTGGCTACACAAGAACAGAATTACAAAACAGAACAGGGTGTCAAATGTAGAAAACCAACTTATGCTTGCTTAAGGGGAAAGGTGATTTGGGGTGCTGCATACAACAAGAGCTTGAAATTAGCACAGATACCGTTCCATAAGCCAAATATGTAATAGACAAGAGCTACTCCTTGCTCAACGAAGTGGACTCAACACCCCACATTAAACGCCTAAGAATATACCTGACTACTAATAATCTTAAAACCTAAGGATTTATATGTCTCCAAAAGAGAATCAAGCGTGTGTACAGCGGCATAAACGCAGCAGTGATAGGATTGGTGAGGTTCGGTGAGCAAATGCAGACCCTTTGTAGTCATATTGCATGGTACCCATTCCATGGGTCTCAACTCTCCAGGTTTAAGGGATTCTTCCTTCAGCTAAAACATGCATGTGGAACCCAGAGTATGATCCACCGTGTGATCGGAAAACGTGTTCAAATGTGTCTCAGTTTTCGTCCCCTGGTACTCGGGTGCAACATTCCAGACGCTTTACTAACACTCTCCCCACTTGGAGAGTCAGTGCCTTTAACCTCCTGTTTGGCCCAGTTTGCAATTTCTGTGGAACATGAACAGGAATAGGGAGAACCAATGAGAGACTAGGTGGAGGTGTCCGGACGGGCAAATTTAACTCTCATTTCCCACCAGGAAGAGGAATTAACCAAAGGCTCAGCGTGCCATGCCGGAACCACACTAGGGCCCGAAGCAATCCTGCGGTGTTGCGGCCAGCTCACAAGAAAGCGAGTTGAAGAAAGGAGCTCAGGGGCACTGTAATTCACAAACCTGCAGAGTTATAAATGACAGCTACCTTCCAAAAATATATTGAAGTAAGGCTGCCAAGAGGAGTTGAAAGCGGTGCAGAATTGCAGGAAAACGATTTCAGGAGGTAGACTGGAATTGCATGTAAAGCATAGGAAAAGAGGCAGAACGTCCACAATGATGCACTTGGCCAAAAAGGGCGTATGCGTTTTTTCCTGAATATATTCAGGAAAAACCCATACGCCCTTTTTGGCCAACCAAGCAAGCTTGCAAAGGAAATCTGCACTACAATGAAGTCTCACTGGCCCCCGGTCAAAAGGGCCATCTGAAAAAAGTGTAAAATCCAGAAAGGCAGGACAGGCCATGGAGAACTGGGAGCCTTGTTATGCTGATGGGCGGGATGTAAATTGCCAGCAGCCACTCTGGAGAAGTGTATGGTGTTTCCTGAAACATCCAAAAAACAAAGCAACAGAGCCTAGGGCATTTCCACTTATGGTCCTATAGCTTAAGGAAATTGAAATCAAAAAGACACACCCACCCCAAAGTTTGGAACGGCTCTGTTTACAAGAACCTCGTTTACGGTACAAGTTCAATATCACACAAAGCGAAAAATGGATAAAGAAGTTGTGGTACTTACGTACAATGCAATATCACTCAGCAATGAAATCTATGTCATCAGGCCCGTAGCAGCATAATGAGTGGATTCAGGTACGATGATTCTAAGTGAAATAAGTCACACAGAAAAAGAAACATCATAAGATATCACTACTACACGGAATGTAAACTTGGCTACACAAGAACTGAATTACAAAACAGAACAGGGTGTCAAATGGAGAAAACCAACTTATGCTTGCTTAAGGGGAAAGGTGAGTTGGGGTGCTGCATAAAACCGGAGATTGAAATTAGCATAGATACCGTTCCATAAGCCAAATATGTAATAGACAAGAGCTACTCCTTGCTCAACGAAGTGGACTCAACACCCCATATTAAACGCCTAAGAATATACCTGACTAGAAATAATCTTAAAACCTACGGATTTATATGTCTCCGAAAGAGAATCAAGCGTGTGTACAGCAGCATAAACGCAGCAGTGATAGGATTGGTGAGGTTCGGTGAGCAAATGCAGACCCTTTGAAGTCATATTGCATGGTACCCATTCCATGGGTCTCAACTCTCCAGGTTTAAGGGATTCTTCCTTCAGCTAAAACATGCATGTGGAACCCAGAGTATGATCTACCGTGTGATCGGGAAATGTGTTGAAATATGTCTCAATTTTCGTCCCCTGGTACTCGGATGCAACATTCCAGACGCTTTACTAACACTCTCCCCACTTGGAGAGTCAGTGCCTTTAACCTCCTATTTGGCCCAGTTTGCAATTTCTGCGTAAGATGAACAGGAATAGGGAGAACCAATGAGAGACTAGCTGGAGGTGTCTGGACGGGAAAATTTAACTCTCAGTTCCCACCAGGAAGAGGAATTAACCAAAGGCTCAGCGTGCCATGCCAGAACCACACTAGGGCCTGAAGCAATACTGCCGTGTTGCGGCCAGCTCACAAGAAAGTGAGTTGAAGAAAGGAGCTCAGGGGCACTGTAATTCACAAACCTGCAGAGTTATAAATGACAGCTACCTTCCAAAAATATATTGAAGTAAGGCAGCTAAGAGGAGTTGAAAGCGGGGCAGAATTGCAGGAAACCGATTTCAGGAGGTAGACGGGAATTGCATGTAAAGCATAGGAAAAGAGGCAGAACGTCCACAATGATGCACTTGGCCACAAAGGGCGTATGCGTTTTTTCCTGAATATATTCAGGAAAAACGCATACGCCCTTTTTGGCCAACCAAGCAAGCTTGCAAAGGAAATCTGCACTACAATGAAGTCTCACTGCCCCCTGGTCAAAAGGGCCATCTGAAAAAAGTGTAAAATCCAGAAAGGCAGGACAGGCCTTGGAGAACTGGGAGCCTTGTTATGCTGATGGGCGGGATGTAAATTGCCAGCACCCACTCTGGAGAAGTGTATGGTGTTTCCTGAAACATCCAAAAAACAAAGCAACAAAGCCAAGGGCACTTCCACGTATGGTCCTATAGCTTAGGAAAATTAAAATCAAAAAGACACACCCACCCCAAAGTTTGGAACGGCTCTGTTTACAAGAACCTCGTTTAAGGTACAAGTTCAATATCACACAAAGCGAAAAATGATTAAAGAAGTTGTGGTACTTACATACAATGCAATATCACTCAGCAATGAAATCTATGTCATCAGGCCCGTAGCAGCATAATGAGTGGATTCAGGTACGATGATTCTAAGTGAAATAAGTCACACAGAAAAAGAAACATCATAAGATATCACTACTACAAGGAATGTAAACTTGGCTACACAAGAACTGAATTACAAAACAGAACAGGGTGTCAAATGTAGAAAACCAACTTATGCTTGCTTAAGGGGAAAGGTGAGTTGGGATGCTGCATAAAACCAGAGATTGAAATTAGCACAGATACCGTTCCATAAGCCAAATATGTAATAGACAAGAGCTACTCCTTGCTCAACGAAGTGGACTCAACACCCCGTATTAAACGCCTAAGAATATACCTGACTAGAAATAATCTTAAAACCTACGGATTTATATGTCTCCGAAAGAGAATCAAGCGTGTGTACAGCGGCATAAACGCAGCAGTGATAGGATTGGTGAGGTTCGGTGAGCAAATGCAGACCCTTTGTAGTCATATTGCATGGTACCCATTCCATGGGTCTCAACTCTCCAGGTTTAAGGGATTCTTCCTTCAGGTAAAACATGCATGTGGAACCCAGAGTATGATCCACCGTGTGATCGGGAAATGTGTTGAAATGTGTCTCACTTTTCGTACCCTGGTACTCGGGTGCAACATTCCAGACGCTTTACTAACACTCTCCCCACTTGGAGAGTCAGTGCCTTTAACCTCCTATTTGGCCCAGTTTGCAATTTCTGCGTAAGATGAACAGGAATAGGGAGAACCAATGAGAGACTAGCTTCAGGTGTCTGGACGGGAAAATTTAACTCTCAGTTCCCACCAGGAAGAGAAATTAACCAAAGGCTCAGCGAGCCGTGCCAGAACCACACTAGGGCCTGAAGCAATCCTGCAGTGTTGCGGCCAGCTCACAAGAAAGTGAGTTGAAGAAAGGAGCTCAGCGGCACTGTAATTCACAAACATGCAGAGTAATAAATGACAGCTATCGTCCAAAAATATATTGAAGTAAGGCCGCCAAGAGGACTTGAATGCGGGGCAGAATTGCAGGAAACCGATTTCAGGAGGTAGACTGGAATTGCATGTAAAGCATAGGAAAAGAGGCAGAACGTCCAAAATGATGCACTTGGTCAAAAAGGGTGTATGCGTTTTTTCCTGAATATATTCAGGATAAAACTAAGCAAGCTTGCAAAGGAAATCTGCACTACAATGAAGTCTCACTGCCCCCCGGTCAAAAGGGCCATCTGAAAAAAGTGTAAAATCCAGAAAGGCAGGACAGGTCATGGAGAACTGGGAGCCTTGTTATGCTGATGGGCGGGATGTAAATTGCCAGCAGCCACTCTGGAGAAGTGTATGGTGTTTCCTGAAACATCCAAAAAACAAAGCAACAGAGCCTAGGGCACTTCCACTTATGGTCCTATAGCTTAGGGAAATTAAAATCAAAAAGACACAGCCACCCCAAAGTTTGGGACGGCTCTGTTTACAAGAACCTCGTTTACGGTACAAGTTCAATATCACACAAAGCGAAAAATGGATAAAGAAGTTGTGGTACTTACGTACAATGCAATATCACTCAGCAATGAAATCTATGTCATCAGGCCCGTAGCAGCATAATGTGTGGATTCAGGTACGATGATTCTAAGTGAAGTAAGTCACACAGAAAAAGAAACATCATAAGATATCACTAATACACGGAATGTAAACTTGGCTACACAAGAACTGAATTACAAAACAGAACAGGGTGTCAAATGTAGAAAACCAACTTATGCTTGCTTAAGGGGAAAGGTGAGTTGGGGTGCTGCATACAACAAGAGATTGAAATTAGCACAGATACCGTTCCATAAGCCAAATATGTAATAGACAAGAGCTACTCCTTGCTCAACGAAGTGGACTCAACACCCCCCATTAAACGCCTAAGGATATACCTGACTACTAATAATCTTAAAACCTAAGGATTTATATGTCTCCGAAAGAGAATCAAGCGTGTGTACAGTGGCATAAAATCAGCAGTGATAAGATTGGTGAGGTTCGGTGAGCAAATGCAGACCCTTTGTAGTCATATTGCATGGTACCCATTCCATGGGTCTCAACTCTCCAGGTTTAAGGGATTCTTCCTTCAGCTAAAACATGCATGTGGAACCCAGAGTATGATCCACCGTGTGATCGGAAAACGTGTTCAAATGTGTCTCAGTTTTCGTCCCCTGGTACTCGGGTGCAACTTTCCAGACGCTTTACTAACACTCTCCCCACTTGGAGAGTCAGTGCCTTTAACCTCCTGTTTGGCCCAGTTTGCAATTTCTGTGGAACATGAACAGGAATAGGGAGAACCAATGAGAGACTAGGTGGAGGTGTCCGGACGGGCAAATTTAACTCTCATTTCCCACCAGGAAGAGGAATTAACCAAAGGCTCAGCGTGCCATGCCGGAACCAAACTAGGGCCCGAAGAAATCCTGAGGTGTTGCGGCCAGCTCACAAGAAAGTGAGTTGAAAAAAGGAGCTCAGGGGCACTGTAATTCACAAACCTGCAGAGTTATAAATGACAGCTACCTTCCAAAAATATATTGAAGTAAGGCTGCTAAGAGGAGTTGAAAGTGGTGCAGAATTGCAGGAAACCGATTTCAGGAGGTAGACTGGAATTGCATGTAAAGCATAGGAAAAGAGGCAAAACGTCCTCAATGATGCACTTGGCCAAAAAGGGCGTATGCTTTTTTTCCTGAATATATTCAGGAAAAAACGCATACGCACTTTTTGGCCAACCAAGCAAGCTTGCAAAGGAAATCTGCACTACAATGAAGTCTCACTGGCCCCCGGTCAAAAGGGCCATCTGAAAAAAGTGTAAAATCCAGAAAGGCAGGACAGGCCATGGAGAACTGGGAGCCTTGTTATGCTGATGGGCGGGATGTAAATTGCCAGCAGCCACTCTGGAGAAGTGTATGGTGTTTCCTGAAACATCCAGAAAACAAAGCAACAGAGCCTAGGGCATTTCCACTTATGGTCGTATAGCTTAGGAAAATTAAAATCAAAGAGACACAGCCACCCAAAAATTTGGGCCTGCTCTGTTTACAAGAACCTCGTTTACGGTACAAGTTCAATATCACACAAAGCGAAAAATGGATAAAGAAGTTGTGGTAATTACGTACAATGCAATATCACTCAGCAATGAAATCTATGTCATCAGGCCCGTAGCAGCATAATGAGTGGATTCAGGTATGATGATTCTTAGTGAAATAAATCACACAGAAAAAGAAACATCATAAGATATCACTACTACACGGAATGTAAACTTGGCTACACAGGAACTGAATTACAAAACAGAACAGGGTCTCAAATGTAGAAAACCAACTTATGCTTGCTTAAGGGGAAAGGTGAGTTGGGGTGCTGCATACAACAAGAGATTGAAATTAGCACAGATACCATTCCATAAGCCAAATATGTAATAGACAAGAGCTACTCCTTGCTCAACGAAGTGGACTCAACACCCCATATTAAACGCCTAAGAATATACCTGACTAGTAAGAATCTTAAAACCTATGGATTTATATGTCTCTGAAAGAGAATCAAGCGTGTGTACAGCGGCATAAATGCAGCAGTGATAGGATTGGTGAGGTTCGGTGAGCAAATGCATACCCTTTGAAGTCATATTGCATGGTACCCATTCCATGGGTCTCAACTCTCCATGTTTAAGGGATTCTTCCTTCAGCTAAAACATGCATGTGGAACCCAGAGTATGATCCACGGTGTGATCGGGAAACGTGTTCAAATGTGTCTCAGTTTTCGTCCCCTGGTACTCGGGTGCAACATTCCAGACGCTTTACTAACACTCTCCCCACTTGGAGAGTCAGTGCCTTTAACCTCCTGTTTGGCCCAGTTTGCAATTTCTGTGAAAAATGAACAGGAATAGGGAGAACCAATGAGAGACTAGGTGGAGGTGTCTGAACGGGCAAATTTAACTCTCATTTCCCACCAGGAAGAGGAATTAACCTAAGGCTCAACATGCCATGCCGGAACCAAACTAGGGCCTGAAGCCTGCGGTGTTGCGGCCAGCTCACAAGAAAGCGAGTTGAAGAAAGGAGCTCAGGGGCACTGTAATTCACAAACCTGCAGAGTAATAAATGACAGCTATCGTCCAAAAATATATTGAAGTAAGGCCGCCAAGAGGACTTGATAGCGGGGCAGAATTGCAAGAAACCGATTTCAGGAGGTAGACTGGAATTGCATGAAAAGCAGAGGAAAAGAGGCAGAACGTCCACAACGATGCACTTGGCCAAAGGTGCGTATGCGTTTTTTCCTGAATATATTCAGGAAAAACGCATAGGCACTTTTTGGCCAACCAAGCAAGCTTGCAAAGGAAATCTGCACTACAATGAAGTCTCACTGCCCCCCGGTCAAAAGGGCCATCTGAAAAAAGTGTAAAATCCAGAAAGGCAGGACAGGCCAAGGAGAACTAGGAGCCTTGTTATGCTGATGGGCGGGATGTAAATTGCCAACAGCCACTCTGGAGAAGTGTATGGTGTTTCCTGAAACATCCAAAAAACAAAGCAACAGAGCCTAGGGCACTTCCACTTATGGTCCTATAGCTTAGGGAAATTAAAATCAAAAAGACACAGCCACCCCAAAGTTTGGGACGGCTCTGTTTACAAGAACCTTGTTTACGTTACAAGTTCAATATCACAGAAAGCGAAAAATGGATAAAGAAGTTGTGGTACTTACGTACAATGCAATATCACTCAGCAATGAAATCTATGTCATCAGGCCCGTAGCAGCATAATGAGTGGATTCAGGTACGATGATTCTAAGTGAAATAAGTCACACAGAAAAAGAAACATCATAAGATATCACTACTACACGGAATGTAAACTTGGCTACACAAGAACTGAATTACAAAACAGAACAGGGTGTCAAATGGAGAAAACCAACTTATGCTTGCTTAAGGGGAAAGGTGAGTTGGGGTGCTGCATAAAACCGGAGATTGAAATTAGCATAGATACCGTTCCATAAGCCAAATATGTAATAGACAAGAGCTACTCCTTGCTCAACGAAGTGGACTCAACACCCCATATTAAACGCCTAAGAATATACCTGACTAGAAATAATCTTAAAACCTATGGATTTATATGTCTCCGAAAGAGAATCAAGCGTGTGTACAGCGGCATAAATGCAGCAGTGATAGGATTGGTGAGGTTCGGTGAGCAAATGCAGACCCTTTGAAGTCATATTGCATGGTACCCATTCCATGGGTCTCAACTCTCCATGTTTAAGGGATTCTTCCTTCAGCTAAAACATGCATGTGGAACCCAGAGTATGATCCACCGTGTGATCGGGAAACGTGTTCAAATGTGTCTCAGTTTTCGTCCCCTGGTACTCGGGTGCAACATTCCAGACGTTTTACTAACACTCTCCCCACTTGGAGAGTCAGTGCCTTTAACCTCCTATTTGGCCCAGTTGGAATTTCTGCGTAAGATGAACAGGAATAGGGAGAACCAATGAGAGACTAGCTGGAGGTGTCTGGACGGGAAAATTTAACTCTCAGTTCCCACCAGGAAGAGGAATTAACCAAAGGCTCAGCGTGCCGTGCCAGAACGACACTAGGGCCTGAAGCAATCCTGCAGTGTTGCGGCCAGCTCACAAGAAAGCGAGTTGAAGAAAGGAGCTCAGGGGCACTGTAATTCACAAACCTGCAGAGTAATAAATGACAGCTATCGTCCAAAAATATATTGAAGTAAGGCCGCCAATAGGACTTGAAAGCGGGGCAGAATTGCAGGAAACCGATTTCAGGAGGTAGACGGGAATTGCATGAAAAGCATAGGAAAAGAGGCAGAACGTCCACAACGATGCACTTGGCCAAAAAGTGCGTATGCATTTTTTCCTGAATATATTGAGGAAAAACCGCATACGCCCTTTTTGGCCAACCAAGAAAGCTTGCAAAGGAAATCTGCACTACAATGAAGTCTCACTGCCCCCTGGTCAAAAGGGCCATCTGAAAAAAGTGTAAAATCCAGAAAGGCAGGACAGGCCTTGGAGAACTGGGAGCCTTGTTATGCTGATGGGCGGGATGTAAATTGCCAGCACCCACTCTGGAGAAGTGTATGGTGTTTCCTGAAACATCCAAAAAACAAAGCAACAAAGCCAAGGGCACTTCCACGTATGGTCCTATAGCTTAGGAAAATTAAAATCAAAAAGACACACCCACCCCAAAGTTTGGAACGGCTCTGTTTACAAGAACCTCGTTTAAGGTACAAGTTCAATATCACACAAAGCGAAAAATGGATAAAGAAGTTGTGGTACTTACATACAATGCAATATCACTCAGCAATGAAATCTATGTCATCAGGCCCGTAGCAGCATAATGAGTGGATTCAGGTACGATGATTCTAAGTGAAATAAGTCACACAGAAAAAGAAACATCATAAGATATCACTACTACAAGGAATGTAAACTTGGCTACACAAGAACTGAATTACAAAACAGAACAGGGTGTCAAATGTAGAAAACCAACGTATGCTTGCTTAAGGGGAAAGGTGAGTTGGGATGCTGCATAAAACCAGAGATTGAAATTAGCACAGATACCGTTCCATAAGCCAAATATGTAATAGACAAGAGCTACTCCTTGCTCAACGAAGTGGACTCAACACCCCGTATTAAACGCCTAAGAATATACCTGACTAGAAATAATCTTAAAACCTACGGATTTATATGTCTCCGAAAGAGAATCAAGCGTGTGTACAGCGGCATAAACGCAGCAGTGATAGGATTGGTGAGGTTCGGTGAGCAAATGCAGACCCTTTGTAGTCATATTGCATGGTACCCATTCCATGGGTCTCAACTCTCCAGGTTTAAGGGATTCTTCCTTCAGCTAAAACATGCATGTGGAACCCAGAGTATGATCCACCGTGTGATCGGGAAATGTGTTGAAATGTGTCTCACTTTTCGTCCCCTGGTACTCGGGTGCAACATTCCAGACGCTTTACTAACACTCTCCCCACTTGGAGAGTCAGTGCCTTTAACCTCCTATTTGGCCCAGTTTGCAATTTCTGCGTAAGATGAACAGGAATAGGGAGAACCAATGAGAGACTAGCTTGAGGTGTCTGGACGGGAAAATTTAACTCTCAGTTCCCACCAGGAAGAGAAATTAACCAAAGGCTCAGCGAGCCGTGCCAGAACCACACTAGGGCCTGAAGCAATCCTGCAGTGTTGCGGCCAGCTCACAAGAAAGCGAGTTGAAGAAAGGAGCTCAGCGGCACTGTAATTCACAAACATGCAGAGTAATAAATGACAGCTATCGTCCAAAAATATATTGAAGTAAGGCCGCCAAGAGGACTTGAATGCGGGGCAGAATTGCAGGAAACCGATTTCAGGAGGTAGACTGGAATTGCATGTAAAGCATAGGAAAAGAGGCAGAACGTCCAAAATGATGCACTTGGTCAAAAAGGGTGTATGCGTTTTTTCCTGAATATATTCAGGATAAAACTAAGCAAGCTTGCAAAGGAAATCTGCACTACAATGAAGTCTCACTGCCCCCCGGTCAAAAGGGCCATCTGAAAAAAGTGTAAAATCCAGAAAGGCAGGACAGGCCATGGAGAACTGGGAGCCTTGTTATGGTGAAGGGCGGGATGTAAATTGCCAGCAGCCACTCTGGAGAAGTGTATGGTGTTTCCTGAAACATCCAAAAAACAAAGCAACAGAGCCTAGGGCACTTCCACTTATGGTCCTATAGCTTAGGGAAATTAAAATCAAAAAGACACAGCCACCCCAAAGTTTGGGACGGCTCTGTTTACAAGAACCTCGTTTACGGTACAAGTTCAATATCACACAAAGCGAAAAATGGATAAAGAAGTTGTGGTACTTACGTACAATGCAATATCACTCAGCAATGAAATCTATGTCATCAGGCCCGTAGCAGCATAATGAGTGGATTCAGGTACGATGATTCTAAGTGAAATAAGTCACACAGAAAAAGAAACATCGTAAGATATCACTACTAAACGGAATGTAAACTTGGCTAAACAGGAACTGAATTACAAAACAGAACAGGGTGTCAAATGTAGAAAACCAACTTATGCTTGCTTAAGGGGAAAGGTGAGTTGGGGTGCTGCATAAAACCAGAGATTGAAATTAGCACAGATACCATTCCATAAGCCAAATATGTAATAGACAAGAGCTACTCCTTGCTCAATGAAGTGGACTCAACACCCCATATTAAACGCCTAAGAATATACCTGACTAGTAAGAATCTTAAAACCTATGGATTTATATGTCTCTGAAAGAGAATCAAGCGTGTGTACAGCGGCATAAACGCAGCAGTGATAGGATTGGTCAGGTTCGGTGAGCAAATGCAGACCCTTTGAAGTCATATTGCATGGTACCCATTCCATGGGTCTCAACTCTCCAGGTTTAAGGGATTCTTCCTTCAGCTAAAACATGAATGTGGAACCCAGAGTATGATCCACCGTGTGATCGGGAAACGTGTTCAAATGTGTCTCAGTTTTTGTCCCCTGGTACTTGGGTGCAACATTCCAGACGCTTTACTAACACTCTCCCCACTTGGAGAGTCAGTGCCTTTAACCTCCTGTTTGGCCCAGTTTCCAATTTCTGTGGAAATTGAACAGGAATAGGGAGAACCAATGAGACAGTAGGTGGAGGTGTCCGGACGGGCAAATTTAACTCTCATTTCCCACCAGGAAGAGGAATTAACTAAAGGCTCAGCATGCCGTGCCGGAACCAAACTAGGGTCCGAAGCAATCCTGTGGTGTTGCGGCCAGCTCACAAGAAAGCGAGTTGAAGAAAGGAGCTCAGGGGCACTGTAATTCACAAACCTGAAGAGTAATAAATGACAGCTATCGTCCAAATATATATTGAAGTAAGGCCGCCAAGAGGACTAGAAAGCGGGGCAGAATTGCAGGAAACCGATTTCAGGAGGTAGATGGGAATTGCATGAAAAGCATAGGAAAAGAGGCAGAACGTCCACAACGATGCACTTGGCCAAAAAGGGCATATGGGTTTTTTCCTGAATATATTGAGGAAAAACTGCATACGCCCTTTTTGGCCAACCAAGGAAGCTTGCAAAGGAAATCTGCACTACAATGAAGTCTCACTGCCCCCCGGTCAAAAGGGCCATCTGAAAAAAGTGTAAAATCCAGAAAGGCAGGACAGGCCATGGAGAACTGGGAGCCTTGTTATGGTGAAGGGCGGGATGTAAATTGCCAGCAGCCACTCTGGAGAAGTGTATGGTGTTTCCTGAAACATCCAAAAAACAAAGCAACAGAGCCTAGGGCACTTCCACTTATGGTCCTATAGCTTAGGGAAATTAAAATCAAAAAGACACAGCCACCCCAAAGTTTGGGACGGCTCTGTTTACAAGAACCTCGTTTACGGTACAAGTTCAATATCACACAAAGCGAAAAATGGATAAAGAAGTTGTGGTACTTACGTACAATGCAATATCACTCAGCAATGAAATCTATGTCATCAGGCCCGTAGCAGCATAATGAGTGGATTCAGGTACGATGATTCTAAGTGAAATAAGTCACACAGAAAAAGAAACATCGTAAGATATCACTACTAAACGGAATGTAAACTTGGCTAAACAGGAACTGAATTACAAAACAGAACAGGGGGTCAAATGTAGAAAACCAGCTTATGCTTGCTTAAGGGGAAAGGTGAGTTGGGGTGCTGCATAAAACCAGAGATTGAAATTAGCACAGATACCATTCCATAAGCCAAATATGTAATAGACAAGAGCTACTCCTTGCTCAATGAAGTGGACTCAACACCCCATATTAAACGCCTAAGAATATACCTGACTAGTAAGAATCTTAAAACCTATGGATTTATATGTCTCTGAAAGAGAATCAAGCGTGTGTACAGCGGCATAAACGCAGCAGTGATAGGATTGGTGAGGTTCGGTGAGCAAATGCAGACCCTTTGAAGTCATATTGCATGGTACCCATTCCATGGGTCTCAACTCTCTAGGTTTAAGGGATTCTTCCTTCAGCTAAAACATGCATGTGGAACCCAGAGTATGATCCACCGTGTGATCGGGAAACGTGTTCAAATGTGTCTCAGATTTTGTCCCCTGGTACTTGGGTGCAACATTCCAGACGCTTTACTAACACTCTCCCCACTTGGAGAGTCAGTGCCTTTAACCACCTGTTTGGCCCAGTTTCCAATTTCTGTGGAAATTGAACAGGAATAGGGAGAACCAATGAGACACTAGGTGGAGGTGTCCGGACGGGCAAATTTAACTCTCATTTCCCACCAGGAAGAGGAATTAACTAAAGGCTCAGCATGCCGTGCCGGAACCAAACTAGGGTCCGAAACAATCCTGTGGTGTTGCGGCCAGCTCACAAGAAAGCGAGTTGAAGAAAGGAGCTCAGGGGCACTGTAATTCACAAACCTGAAGAGTAATAAATGACAGCTATCGTCCAAATATATATTGAAGTAAGGCCGCCAAGAGGACTAGAAAGCGGGGCAGAATTGCAGGAAACCGATTTCAGGAGGTAGATGGGAATTGCATGAAAAGCATAGGAAAAGAGGCAGAACGTCCACAACGATGCACTTGGCCAAAAAGGGCATATGGGTTTTTTCCTGAATATATTGAGGAAAAACTGCATACGCCCTTTTTGGCCAACCAAGAAAGCTTGCAAAGGAAATCTGCACTACAATGAAGTCTCACTGCCCCCCGGTCAAAAGGGCCATCTGAAAAAAGTGTAAAATCCAGAAAGGCAGGACAGGCCATGGAGAACTGGGAGCCTTGTTATGGTGATGGGCGGGATGTAAATTGCCAGCAGCCACTCTGGAGAAGTGTATGGTGTTTCCTGAAACATCCAAAAAACAAAGCAACAGAGCCTAGGGCACTTCCACTTATGGTCCTATAGCTTAGGGAAATTAAAATCAAAAAGACACAGCCACCCCAAAGTTTGGGACGGCTCTGTTTACAAGAACCTCATTTACGGTACAAGTTCAATATCACACAAAGCGAAAAATGGATAAAGATGTTGTGGTACTTACGTACAATGCAATATCACTCAGCAATGAAATCTATGTCATCAGGCCCGTAGCAGCATAATGAGTGGATTCAGGTACGATGATTCTAAGTGAAATAAGTCACACAGAAAAAGAAACATCGTAAGATATCACTACTAAACGGAATGTAAACTTGGCTAAACAGGAACTGAATTACAAAACAGAACAGGGTGTCAAATGTAGAAAACCAACTTATGCTTGCTTAAGGGGAAAGGTGAGTTGGGGTGCGGCATAAAACCAGAGATTGAAATTAGCACAGATACCATTCCATAAGCCAAATATGTAATAGACAAGAGCTACTCCTTGCTCAATGAAGTGGACTCAACACCCCATATTAAACGCCTAAGAATATACCTGACTAGTAAGAATCTTAAAACCTATGGATTTATATGTCTCCGAAAGAGAATCAAGCGTGTGTACAGGGGCATAAACGCAGCAGTGATAGGATTGGTGAGGTTCGGTGAGCAAATGCAGACCCTTTGAAGTCATATTGCATGGTACCCATTCCATGGGTCTCAACTCCCCATGTTTAAGGGATTCTTCCTTCAGCTAAAACATGCATGTGGAACCAAGAGTATGATCCACCATGTGATCGGAAAACGTGTTCAAATATGTCTCAGGTTTCGTCCCCTGGTACTCGGCTGCAACATTCCAGACGCTTTACTAACACTCTCCCCACTTGGAGAGTCAGTGCCTTTAACCTCCTGTTTGTCCCAGTTTGCAATTTCTGCGGAAGATGAACAGGAAGAGGGAGAACAAATGAGAGACTAGGTGGAGGTGTCTGGACGGGCAAATTTAACTCTCATTTCCCACCAGGAAGAGGAATTAACTAAAGGCTCAGCGTGCCGTGCCAGAACGACACTAGGGCCTGAAGCAATCCTGCAGTGTTGCGGCCAGCTCACAAGAAAGCGAGTTGAAGAAAGGAGCTCAGGGGCACTATAATTCACAAACCTGCAGAGTAATAAATGACAGCTATCGTCCAAAAATATATTGAAGTAAGGCCGCCAATAGGACTTGAAAGCGGGGCAGAATTGCAGGAAACCGATTTCAGGAGGTAGACGGGAATTGCATGAATAGCATAGGAAAAGAGGCAGAACGTCCACAACGATGCACTTGGCCAAAAAGTGCGTATGCATTTTTTCCTGAATATATTGAAGAAAAACCGCCTACGCCCTTTTTGGCCAACCAAGAAAGCTTGCAAAGGAACTCTGCACTACAATGAAGTCTCACTGCCCCCTGGTCAAAAGGGCCATCTGAAAAAAGTGTAAAATCCAGAAAGGCAGGACAGGCCATGGAGAACTGGGAGCCTTGTTATGCTGATGGGCGGGATGTAAATTGCCAGCACCCACTCTGGAGAAGTGTATGGTGTTTCCTGAAACATCCAAAAAACAAAGCAACAAAGCCAAGGGCACTTCCACGTATGGTCCTATAGCTTAGGAAAATTAAAATCAAAAAGACACACCCACCCCAAAGTTTGGAACGGCTCTGTTTACAAGAACCTCGTTTACGGTACAAGTTCAATATCACACAAAGCGAAAAATGGATAAAGAAGTTGTGGTACTTACATACAATGCAATATCACTCAGCAATGAAATCTATGTCATCAGGCCCGTAGCAGCATAATGAGTGGATTCAGGTACGATGATTCTAAGTGAAATAAGTCACACAGAAAAAGAAACATCATAAGATATCACTACTACAAGGAATGTAAACTTGGCTACACAAGAACTGAATTACAAAACAGAACAGGGTGTCAAATGTAGAAAACCAACTTATGCTTGCTTAAGGGGAAAGGTGAGTTGGGATGCTGCATAAAACCAGAGATTGAAATTAGCACAGATACCGTTCCATAAGCCAAATATGTAATAGACAAGAGCTACTCCTTGCTCAACGAAGTGGACTCAACACCCCCCATTAAACGCCTAAGAATATACCTGACTACTAATAATCTTAAAACCTAAGGATTTATATGTCTCCGAAAGAGAATCAAGCGTGTGTACAGTGGCATAAAATCAGCAGTGATAAGATTGGTGAGGTTCGGTGAGCAAATGCAGACCCTTTGTAGTCATATTGCATGGTACCCATTCCATGGGTCTCAACTCTCCAGGTTTAAGGGATTCTTCCTTCAGCTAAAACATGCATGTGGAACCCAGAGTATGATCCACCGTGTGATCGGAAAACGTGTTCAAATGTGTCTCAGTTTTCGTCCCCTGGTACTCGGGTGCAACATTCCAGACGCTTTACTAACACTCTCCCCACTTGGAGAGTCAGTGCCTTTAACCTCCTGTTTGGCCCAGTTTGCAATTTCTGTGGAACATGAACAGGAATAGGGAGAACCAATGAGAGACTAGGTGGAGGTGTCCGGACGGGCAAATTTAACTCTCATTTCCCACCAGGAAGAGGAATTAACCAAAGGCTCAGCGTGCCATGCCGGAACCAAACTAGGGCCCGAAGAAATCCTGAGGTGTTGCGGCCAGCTCACAAGAAAGTGAGTTGAAAAAAGGAGCTCAGGGGCACTGTAATTCACAAACCTGCAGAGTTATAAATGACAGCTACCTTCCAAAAATATATTGAAGTAAGGCTGCCAAGAGGAGTTGAAAGTGGTGCAGAATTGCAGGAAACCGATTTCAGGAGGTAGACTGGAATTGCATGTAAAGCATAGGAAAAGAGGCAGAACGTCCTCAATGATGCACTTGGCCAAAAAGGGCGTATGCGTTTTTTCCTGAATATATTCAGGAAAAAACGCATACGCACTTTTTGGCCAACCAAGCAAGCTTGCAAAGGAAATCTGCACTACAATGAAGTCTCACTGGCCCCCGGTCAAAAGGGCCATCTGAAAAAAGTGTAAAATCCAGAAAGGCAGGACAGGCCATGGAGAACTGGGAGCCTTGTTATGCTGATGGGCGGGATGTAAATTGCCAGCAGCCACTCTGGAGAAGTGTATGGTGTTTCCTGAAACATCCAGAAAACAAAGCAACAGAGCCTAGGGCATTTCCACTTATGGTCGTATAGCTTAGGAAAATTAAAATCAAAGAGACACAGCCACCCAAAAATTTGGGCCTGCTCTGTTTACAAGAACCTCGTTTACGGTACAAGTTCAATATCACACAAAGCGAAAAATGGATAAAGAAGTTGTGGTAATTACGTACAATGCAATATCACTCAGCAATGAAATCTATGTCATCAGGCCCGTAGCAGCATAATGAGTGGATTCAGGTATGATGATTCTTAGTGAAATAAATCACACAGAAAAAGAAAATCATAAGATATCACTACTACACGGAATGTAAACTTGGCTACACAGGAACTGAATTACAAAACAGAACAGGGTCTCAAATGTAGAAAACCAACTTATGCTTGCTTAAGGGGAAAGGTGAGTTGGGGTGCTGCATACAACAAGAGATTGAAATTAGCACAGATACCATTCCATAAGCCAAATATGTAATAGACAAGAGCTACTCCTTGCTCAACGAAGTGGACTCAACACCCCATATTAAACGCCTAAGAATATACCTGACTAGTAAGAATCTTAAAACCTATGGATTTATATGTCTCTGAAAGAGAATCAAGCGTGTGTACAGCGGCATAAATGCAGCAGTGATAGGATTGGTGAGGTTCGGTGAGCAAATGCATACCCTTTGAAGTCATATTGCATGGTACCCATTCCATGGGTCTCAACTCTCCATGTTTAAGGGATTCTTCCTTCAGCTAAAACATGCATGTGGAACCCAGAGTATGATCCACGGTGTGATCGGGAAACGTGTTCAAATGTGTCTCAGTTTTCGTCCCCTGGTACTCGGGTGCAACATTCCAGACGCTTTACTAACACTCTCCCCACTTGGAGAGTCAGTGCCTTTAACCTCCTGTTTGGCCCAGTTTGCAATTTCTGTGAAAAATGAACAGGAATAGGGAGAACCAATGAGAGACTAGGTGGAGGTGTCTGAACGGGCAAATTTAACTCTCATTTCCCACCAGGAAGAGGAATTAACCTAAGGCTCAACATGCCATGCCGGAACCAAACTAGGGCCTGAAGCCTGCGGTGTTGCGGCCAGCTCACAAGAAAGCGAGTTGAAGAAAGGAGCTCAGGGGCACTGTAATTCACAAACCTGCAGAGTAATAAATGACAGCTATCGTCCAAAAATATATTGAAGTAAGGCCGCCAAGAGGACTTGATAGCGGGGCAGAATTGCAAGAAACCGATTTGAGGAGGTAGACGGGAATTGCATGAAAAGCAGAGGAAAAGAGGCAGAACGTCCACAACGATGCACTTGGCCAAAGGTGCGTATGCATTTTTTCCTGAATATATTGAGGAAAAACCGCATACGCCCTTTTTGGCCAACCAAGAAAGCTTGCAAAGGAAATCTGCACTACAATGAAGTCTCACTGCCCCCCGGTCAAAAGGGCCATCTGAAAAAAGTGTAAAATCCAGAAAGGCAGGACAGGCCATGGAGAACTGGGAGCCTTGTTATGCTGATGGGCGGGATGTAAATTGCCAGCACCCACTCTGGAGAAGTGTATGGTGTTTCCTGAAACATCCAAAAAACAAAGCAACAAAGCCAAGGGCACGTCCACGTATGGTCCTATAGCTTAGAAAAATTAAAATCAAAAAGACACAGCCACCCCAAAGTTTGGAACGGGTCTATTTACAAGAACCTCGTTTACGGTACAAGTTCAATATCACACAAAGCGAAAAATGGATAAAGAAGTTGTGGTACTTACGTACAATGCAATATCACTCAGCAATGAAATCTATGTCATCAGGCCCGTAGCAGCATAATGAGTGGATTCAGGTACGATGATTCTAAGTGAAATAAGTCACACAGAAAAAGAAACATCATAAGATATCACTAATACACGGAATGTAAACTTGGCTACACAAGAACTGAATTACAAAACAGAACAGGGCCTCAAATGTAGAAAACCAACTTATGCTTGCTTAAGGGGAAAGGTGAGTTGGGGTGCTGCATAAAACCAGAGAGTGAAATTAGCACAGATACCGTTCCATAAGCCAAATATGTAATAGACAAGAGCTACTCCTTGCTCAACGAAGTGGACTCAACACCCCGTATTAAACGCCTAAGAATATACCTGACTAGAAATAATCTTAAAACCTACGGATTTATATGTCTCCGAAAGAGAATCAAGCGTGTGTACAGCGGCATAAACGCAGCAGTGATAGGATTGGTGAGGTTCGGTGAGCAAATGCAGACCCTTTGAAGTCATATTGCATGGTACCCATTCCATGGGTCTCAACTCTCCAGGTTTAAGGGATTCTTCCTTCAGCTAAAACATGCATGTGGAACCCAGAGTATGATCTACCGTGTGATCGGGAAATGTGTTGAAATGTGTCTCAATTTTCGTCCCCTGGTACTCGGGTGCAACATTCCAGACGCTTTACTAACACTCTCCCCACTTGGAGAGTCAGTGCCTTTAACCTCCTATTTGGCCCAGTTTGCAATTTCTGCGTAAGATGAACAGGAATAGGGAGAACCAATGAGAGACTAGGTGGAGGTGTCTGGACGGGAAAATTTAACTCTCAGTTCCCACCAGGAAGAGGAATTAACCAAAGGCTCAGCGTGCCATGCCAGAACCACACTAGGGCCTGAAGCAATACTGCCGTGTTGCGGCCAGCTCACAAGAAAGTGAGTTGAAGAAAGGAGCTCAGGGGCACTGTAATTCACAAACCTGCAGAGTTATAAATGACAGCTACCTTCCAAAAATATATTGAAGTAAGGCAGCTAAGAGGAGTTGAAAGCGGGGCAGAATTGCAGGAAACCGATTTCAGGAGGTAGAAGGGAATTGCATGTAAAGCATAGGAAAAGAGGCAGAACGTCCACAATGATGCACTTGGCCACAAAGGGCGTATGCGTTTTTTCCTGAATATATTCAGGAAAAACGCATACGCACTTTTTGGCCAACCAAGCAAGCTTGCAAAGGAAATCTGCACTACAATGAAGTCTCACTGCCCCCCGGTCAAAAGGGCCATCTGAAAAAAGTGTAAAATCCAGAAAGGCAGGACAGGCCAAGGAGAACTAGGAGCCTTGTTATGCTGATGGGCGGGATGTAAATTGCCAGCAGCCACTCTGGAGAAGTGTATGGTGTTTCCTGAAACATCCAAAAAACAAAGCAACAGAGCCTAGGGCACTTCCACTTATGGTCCTATAGCTTAGGGAAATTAAAATCAAAAAGACACAGCCACCCCAAAGTTTGGGACGGCTCTGTTTACAAGAACCTTGTTTACGTTACAAGTTCAATATAACAGAAAGCGAAAAATGGATAAAGAAGTTGTGGTACTTACGTACAATGCAATATCACTCAGCAATGAAATCTATGTCATCAGGCCCGTAGCAGCATAATGAGTGGATTCAGGTACGATGATTCTAAGTGAAATAAGTCACACAGAAAAAGAAACATCATAAGATATCACTACTACACGGAATGTAAACTTGGCTACACAAGAACTGAATTACAAAACAGAACAGGGTGTCAAATGGAGAAAACCAACTTATGCTTGCTTAAGGGGAAAGGTGAGTTGGGGTGCTGCATAAAACCGGAGATTGAAATTAGCATAGATACCGTTCCATAAGCCAAATATGTAATAGACAAGAGCTACTCCTTGCTCAACGAAGTGGACTCAACACCCCATATTAAACGCCTAAGAATATACCTGACTAGAAATAATCTTAAAACCTACGGATTTATATGTCTCCGAAAGAGAATCAAGCGTGTGTACAGCGGCATAAATGCAGCAGTGATAGGATTGGTGAGGTTCGGTGAGCAAATGCAGACCCTTTGAAGTCATATTGCATGGTACCCATTCCATGGGTCTCAACTCTCCATGTTTAAGGGATTCTTCCTTCAGCTAAAACATGCATGTGGAACCCAGAGTATGATCCACCGTGTGATCGGGAAACGTGTTCAAATGTGTCTCAGTTTTCGTCCCCTGGTACTCGGGTGCAACATTCCAGACGTTTTACTAACACTCTCCCCACTTGGAGAGTCAGTGCCTTTAACCTCCTATTTGGCCCAGTTGGAATTTCTGCGTAAGATGAACAGGAATAGGGAGAACCAATGAGAGACTAGCTGGAGGTGTCTGGACGGGAAAATTTAACTCTCAGTTCCCACCAGGAAGAGGAATTAACCAAAGGCTCAGCGTGCCGTGCCAGAACGACACTAGGGCCTGAAGCAATCCTGCAGTGTTGCGGCCAGCTCACAAGAAAGCGAGTTGAAGAAAGGAGCTCAGGGGCACTGTAATTCACAAACCTGCAGAGTAATAAATGACAGCTATCGTCCAAAAATATATTGAAGTAAGGCCGCCAATAGGACTTGAAAGCGGGGCAGAATTGCAGGAAACCGATTTCAGGAGGTAGACGGGAATTGCATGAAAAGCATAGGAAAAGAGGCAGAACGTCCACAACGATGCACTTGGCCAAAAAGTGCGTATGCATTTTTTCCTGAATATATTGAGGAAAAACCGCATACGCCCTTTTTGGCCAACCAAGAAAGCTTGCAAAGGAAATCTGCACTACAATGAAGTCTCACTGCCCCCTGGTCAAAAGGGCCATCTGAAAAAAGTGTAAAATCCAGAAAGGCAGGACAGGCCTTGGAGAACTGGGAGCCTTGTTATGCTGATGGGCGGGATGTAAATTGCCAGCACCCACTCTGGAGAAGTGTATGGTGTTTCCTGAAACATCCAAAAAACAAAGCAACAAAGCCAAGGGCACTTCCACGTATGGTCCTATAGCTTAGGAAAATTAAAATCAAAAAGACACACCCACCCCAAAGTTTGGAACGGCTCTGTTTACAAGAACCTCGTTTAAGGTACAAGTTCAATATCACACAAAGCGAAAAATGATTAAAGAAGTTGTGGTACTTACATACAATGCAATATCACTCAGCAATGAAATCTATGTCATCAGGCCCGTAGCAGCATAATGAGTGGATTCAGGTACGATGATTCTAAGTGAAATAAGTCACACAGAAAAAGAAACATCATAAGATATCACTACTACAAGGAATGTAAACTTGGCTACACAAGAACTGAATTACAAAACAGAACAGGGTGTCAAATGTAGAAAACCAACTTATGCTTGCTTAAGGGGAAAGGTGAGTTGGGATGCTGCATAAAACCAGAGATTGAAATTAGCACAGATACCGTTCCATAAGCCAAATATGTAATAGACAAGAGCTACTCCTTGCTCAACGAAGTGGACTCAACACCCCGTATTAAACGCCTAAGAATATACCTGACTACAAATAATCTTAAAACCTACGGATTTATATGTCTCCGAAAGAGAATCAAGCGTGTGTACAGCGGCATAAACGCAGCAGTGATAGGATTGGTGAGGTTCGGTGAGCAAATGCAGACCCTTTGTAGTCATATTGCATGGTACCCATTCCATGGGTCTCA
Organism: Leucopleurus acutus; assembly: GCF_964270905.1. Classification (NCBI taxonomy): domain Eukaryota; kingdom Metazoa; phylum Chordata; class Mammalia; order Artiodactyla; family Delphinidae; genus Leucopleurus; species Leucopleurus acutus. The sequence goes on from NW_028139185.1 coordinate 869,764, forward strand.
ACTCTCCAGGTTTAAGGGATTCTTCCTTCAGGTAAAACATGCATGTGGAACCCAGAGTATGATCCACCGTGTGATCGGGAAATGTGTTGAAATGTGTCTCACTTTTCGTCCCCTGGTACTCGGGTGCAACATTCCAGACGCTTTACTAACACTCTCCCCACTTGGAGAGTCAGTGCCTTTAACCTCCTATTTGGCCCAGTTTGCAATTTCTGCGTAAGATGAACAGGAATAGGGAGAACCAATGAGAGACTAGCTTGAGGTGTCTGGACGGGAAAATTTAACTCTCAGTTCCCACCAGGAAGAGAAATTAACCAAAGGCTCAGCGAGCCGTGCCAGAACCACACTAGGGCCTGAAGCAATCCTGCAGTGTTGCGGCCAGCTCACAAGAAAGCGAGTTGAAGAAAGGAGCTCAGCGGCACTGTAATTCACAAACATGCAGAGTAATAAATGACAGCTATCGTCCAAAAATATATTGAAGTAAGGCCGCCAAGAGGACTTGAATGCGGGGCAGAATTGCAGGAAACCGATTTCAGGAGGTAGACTGGAATTGCATGTAAAGCATAGGAAAAGAGGCAGAACGTCCAAAATGATGCACTTGGTCAAAAAGGGTGTATGCGTTTTTTCCTGAATATATTCAGGATAAAACTAAGCAAGCTTGCAAAGGAAATCTGCACTACAATGAAGTCTCACTGCCCCCCGGTCAAAAGGGCCATCTGAAAAAAGTGTAAAATCCAGAAAGGCAGGACAGGCCATGGAGAACTGGGAGCCTTGTTATGCTGATGGGCGGGATGTAAATTGCCAGCAGCCACTCTGGAGAAGTGTATGGTGTTTCCTGAAACATCCAAAAAACAAAGCAACAGAGCCTAGGGCACTTCCACTTATGGTCCTATAGCTTAGGGAAATTAAAATCAAAAAGACACAGCCACCCCAAAGTTTGGGACGGCTCTGTTTACAAGAACCTCGTTTACGGTACAAGTTCAATATCACACAAAGCGAAAAATGGATAAAGAAGTTGTGGTACTTACGTACAATGCAATATCACTCAGCAATGAAATCTATGTCATCAGGCCCGTAGCAGCATAATGAGTGGATTCAGGTACGATGATTCTAAGTGAAATAAGTCACACAGAAAAAGAAACATCGTAAGATATCACTACTAAACGGAATGTAAACTTGGCTAAACAGGAACTGAATTACAAAACAGAACAGGGTGTCAAATGTAGAAAACCAACTTATGCTTGCTTAAGGGGAAAGGTGAGTTGGGGTGCTGCATAAAACCAGAGATTGAAATTAGCACAGATACCATTCCATAAGCCAAATATGTAATAGACAAGAGCTACTCCTTGCTCAATGAAGTGGACTCAACACCCCATATTAAACGCCTAAGAATATACCTGACTAGTAAGAATCTTAAAACCTATGGATTTATATGTCTCTGAAAGAGAATCAAGCGTGTGTACAGCGGCATAAACGCAGCAGTGATAGGATTGGTGAGGTTCGGTGAGCAAATGCAGACCCTTTGAAGTCATATTGCATGGTACCCATTCCATGGGTCTCAACTCTCCAGGTTTAAGGGATTCTTCCTTCAGCTAAAACATGAATGTGGAACCCAGAGTATGATCCACCGTGTGATCGGGAAACGTGTTCAAATGTGTCTCAGTTTTTGTCCCCTGGTACTTGGGTGCAACATTCCAGACGCTTTACTAACACTCTCCCCACTTGGAGAGTCAGTGCCTTTAACCTCCTGTTTGGCCCAGTTTCCAATTTCTGTGGAAATTGAACAGGAATAGGGAGAACCAATGAGACAGTAGGTGGAGGTGTCCGGACGGGCAAATTTAACTCTCATTTCCCACCAGGAAGAGGAATTAACTAAAGGCTCAGCATGCCGTGCCGGAACCAAACTAGGGTCCGAAGCAATCCTGTGGTGTTGCGGCCAGCTCACAAGAAAGCGAGTTGAAGAAAGGAGCTCAGGGGCACTGTAATTCACAAACCTGAAGAGTAATAAATGACAGCTATCGTCCAAATATATATTGAAGTAAGGCCGCCAAGAGGACTAGAAAGCGGGGCAGAATTGCAGGAAACCGATTTCAGGAGGTAGATGGGAATTGCATGAAAAGCATAGGAAAAGAGGCAGAACGTCCACAACGATGCACTTGGCCAAAAAGGGCATATGGGTTTTTTCCTGAATATATTGAGGAAAAACTGCATACGCCCTTTTTGGCCAACCAAGGAAGATTGCAAAGGAAATCTGCACTACAATGAAGTCTCACTGCCCCCCGGTCAAAAGGGCCATCTGAAAAAAGTGTAAAATCCAGAAAGGCAGGACAGGCCATGGAGAACTGGGAGCCTTGTTATGGTGAAGGGCGGGATGTAAATTGCCAGCAGCCACTCTGGAGAAGTGTATGGTGTTTCCTGAAACATCCAAAAAACAAAGCAACAGAGCCTAGGGCACTTCCACTTATGGTCCTATAGCTTAGGGAAATTAAAATCAAAAAGACACAGCCACCCCAAAGTTTGGGACGGCTCTGTTTACAAGAACCTCGTTTACGGTACAAGTTCAATATCACACAAAGCGAAAAATGGATAAAGAAGTTGTGGTACTTACGTACAATGCAATATCACTCAGCAATGAAATCTATGTCATCAGGCCCGTAGCAGCATAATGAGTGGATTCAGGTACGATGATTCTAAGTGAAATAAGTCACACAGAAAAAGAAACATCGTAAGATATCACTACTAAACGGAATGTAAACTTGGCTAAACAGGAACTGAATTACAAAACAGAACAGGGTGTCAAATGTAGAAAACCAACTTATGCTTGCTTAAGGGGAAAGGTGAGTTGGGGTGCGGCATAAAACCAGAGATTGAAATTAGCACAGATACCATTCCATAAGCCAAATATGTAATAGACAAGAGCTACTCCTTGCTCAATGAAGTGGACTCAACACCCCATATTAAACGCCTAAGAATATACCTGACTAGTAAGAATCTTAAAACCTATGGATTTATATGTCTCCGAAAGAGAATCAAGCGTGTGTACAGGGGCATAAACGCAGCAGTGATAGGATTGGTGAGGTTCGGTGAGCAAATGCAGACCCTTTGAAGTCATATTGCATGGTACCCATTCCATGGGTCTCAACTCCCCATGTTTAAGGGATTCTTCCTTCAGCTAAAACATGCATGTGGAACCAAGAGTATGATCCACCATGTGATCGGAAAACGTGTTCAAATATGTCTCAGGTTTCGTCCCCTGGTACTCGGCTGCAACATTCCAGACGCTTTACTAACACTCTCCCCACTTGGAGAGTCAGTGCCTTTAACCTCCTGTTTGGCCCAGTTTGCAATTTCTGCGGAAGATGAACAGGAAGAGGGAGAACAAATGAGAGACTAGGTGGAGGTGTCTGGACGGGCAAATTTAACTCTCATTTCCCACCAGGAAGAGGAATTAACTAAAGGCTCAGCGTGCCGTGCCAGAACGACACTAGGGCCTGAAGCAATCCTGCAGTGTTGCGGCCAGCTCACAAGAAAGCGAGTTGAAGAAAGGAGCTCAGGGGCACTGTAATTCACAAACCTGCAGAGTAATAAATGACAGCTATCGTCCAAAAATATATTGAAGTAAGGCCGCCAATAGGACTTGAAAGCGGGGCAGAATTGCAGGAAACCGATTTCAGGAGGTAGACGGGAATTGCATGAAAAGCATAGGAAAAGAAGCAGAACGTCCACAACGATGCACTTGGCCAAAAAGTGCGTATGCATTTTTTCCTGAATATATTGAAGAAAAACCGCATACGCCCTTTTTGGCCAACCAAGAAAGCTTGCAAAGGAAATCTGCACTACAATGAAGTCTCACTGCCCCCTGGTCAAAAGGGCCATCTGAAAAAAGTGTAAAATCCAGAAAGGCAGGACAGGCCATGGAGAACTGGGAGCCTTGTTATGCTGATGGGCGGGATGTAAATTGCCAGCACCCACTCTGGAGAAGTGTATGGTGTTTCCTGAAACATCCAAAAAACAAAGCAACAAAGCCAAGGGCACTTCCACGTATGGTCCTATAGCTTAGGAAAATTAAAATCAAAAAGACACACCCACCCCAAAGTTTGGAACGGCTCTGTTTACAAGAACCTCGTTTACGGTACAAGTTCAATATCACACAAAGAGAAAAATGGATAAAGAAGTTGTGGTACTTACATACAATGCAATATCACTCAGCAATGAAATCTATGTCATCAGGCCCGTAGCAGCATAATGAGTGGATTCAGGTACGATGATTCTAAGTGAAATAAGTCACACAGAAAAAGAAACATCATAAGATATCACTACTACAAGGAATGTAAACTTGGCTACACAAGAACTGAATTACAAAACAGAACAGGGTGTCAAATGTAGAAAACCAACTTATGCTTGCTTAAGGGGAAAGGTGAGTTGGGATGCTGCATAAAACCAGAGATTGAAATTAGCACAGATACCGTTCCATAAGCCAAATATGTAATAGACAAGAGCTACTCCTTGCTCAACGAAGTGGACTCAACACCCCATATTAAACGCCTAAGAATATACCTGACTAGAAATAATCTTAAAACCTACGGATTTATATGTCTCTGAAAGAGAATCAAGCGTGTGTACAGCGGCATAAACGCAGCAGTGATAGGATTGGTGAGGTTCGGTGAGCAAATGCAGACCCTTTGAAGTCATATTGCATGGTACCCATTCCATGGGTCTCAACTCTCCAGGTTTAAGGGATTCTTCCTTCAGGTAAAACATGCATGTGGAACCCAGAGTATGATCCACCGTGTGATCGGGAAATGTGTTGAAATGTGTCTCACTTTTCGTCCCCTGGTACTCGGGTGCAACATTCCAGACGCTTTACTAACACTCTCCCCACTTGGAGAGTCAGTGCCTTTAACCTCCTATTTGGCCCAGTTTGCAATTTCTGCGTAAGATGAACAGGAATAGGGAGAACCAATGAGAGACTAGGTGGAGGTGTCTGGACGGGAAAATTTAACTCTCAGTTCCCACCAGGAAGAGAAATTAACCAAAGGCTCAGCGAGCCGTGCCAGAACCACACTAGGGCCTGAAGCAATCCTGCAGTGTTGCGGCCAGCTCACAAGAAAGCGAGTTGAAGAAAGGAGCTCAGCGGCACTGTAATTCACAAACATGCAGAGTAATAAATGACAGCTATCGTCCAAAAATATATTGAAGTAAGGCCGCCAAGAGGACTTGAATGCGGGGCAGAATTGCAGGAAACCGATTTCAGGAGGTAGACTGGAATTGCATGTAAAGCGTAGGAAAAGAGGCAGAACGTCCTCAATGATGCACTTGGCCAAAAAGGGCGTATGCGTTTTTTCCTGAATATATTCAGGATAAAACTAAGCAAGCTTGCAAAGGAAATCTGCACTACAATGAAGTCTCACTGCCCCCCGGTCCAAACGGCCATCTGAAAAAAGTGTAAAATCCAGAAAGGCAGGACAGGCCATGGAGAACTGGGAGCCTTGTTATGCTGATGGGCGGGATGTAAATTGCCAGCACCCACTCTGGAGAAGTGTATGGTGTTTCCTGAAACCTCCAAAAAACAAAGCAACAAAGCCAAGGGCACTTCCACTTATGGTCCTATAGCTTAGGAAAATTAAAATCAAAAAGACACACCCACTCCAAAGTTTGGGACGGCTCTGTTTACAAGAAACTCGTTTACGGTACAAGTTCAATACCACACAAAGCGAAAAATGGATAAAGAAGTTGTGGTACTTACGTACAATGCAATATCACTCAGCAATGAAATCTATGTCATCAGGCCCGTAGCAGCATAATGAGTGGATTCAGGTACGATGATTCTAAGTGAAATAAGTCACACAGAAAAAGAAACATCATAAGATATCACTACTACACGGAATGTAAACTTGGCTACACAAGAACTGAATTACAAAACAGAACAGGGTGTCAAATGGAGAAAACCAACTTATGCTTGCTTAAGGGGAAAGGTGAGTTGGGGTGCTGCAAAAAACCGGAGATTGAAATTAGCACAGATACCGTTCCATAAGCCAAATATGTAATAGAAAAGAGCTACTCCTTGCTCAACGAAGTGGACTCAACACCCCATATTAAACGCCTAAGAATATACCTGACTAGAAATAATCTTAAAACCTACGGATTTATATGTCTCCGAAAGAGAATCAAGCGTGTGTACAGCGGCATAAACGCAGCAGTGATAGGATTGGTGAGGTTCGGTGAGCAAATGCAGACCCTTTGAAGTCATATTGCATGGTACCCATTCCATGGGTCTCAACTCTCCAGGTTTAAGGGATTCTTCCTTCAGCTAAAACATGCATGTGGAACCCAGAGTATGATCCACCGTGTGATCGGGAAATGTGTTGAAATGTGTCTCACTTTTCGTCGCCTGGTACTCGGGTGCAACATTCCAGACGCTTTACTAACACTCTCCCCACTTGGAGAGTCAGTGCCTTTAACCTCCTATTTGGCCCAGTTAGAATTTCTGAGTAAGATGAACAGGAATAGGGAGAACCAATGAGAGACTAGCTGGAGGTGTCTGGACGGGATAATTTAACTCTCAGTTCCCACCAGGAAAAGGAATTAACCAAAGGCTCAGCGTGCCATGCCAGAACCACACTAGGGCCTGAAGCAATCCTGCAGTGTTGCGGCCAGCTCACAAGAAAGCGAGTTGAAGAAAGGAGCTCAGGGGCACTGTAATTCACAAACCTGAAGAGTAATAAATGACAGCTGTCGTCCAAATATATATTGAAGTAAGGCCGCCAAGAGGACTAGAAAGCGGGGCAGAATTGCAGGAAACCGATTTCAGGAGGTAGATGGGAATTGCATGAAAAGCATAGGAAAAGAGGCAGAACGTCCACAACGATGCACTTGGCCAAAAAGGGCATATGGGTTTTTTCCTGAATATATTGAGGAAAAACTGCATACGCCCTTTTTGGCCAACCAAGCAAGCTTGCAAAGGAAATCTGCACTACAATGAAGTCTCACTGCCCCCCGGTCAAAAGGGCCATCTGAAAAAAGTGTAAAATCCAGAAAGGCAGGACAGGCCATGGAGAACTGGGAGCCTTGTTATGGTGATGGGCGGGATGTAAATTGCCAGCAGCCACTCTGGAGAAGTGTATGGTGTTTCCTGAAACATCCAAAAAACAAAGCAACAGAGCCTAGGGCACTTCCACTTATGGTCCTATAGCTTAGGGAAATTAAAATCAAAAAGACACAGCCACCCCAAAGTTTGGGACGGCTCTGTTTACAAGAACCTCGTTTACGGTACAAGTTCAATATCACAGAAAGCGAAAAATGGATAAAGAAGTTGTGGTACTTACGTACAATGCAATATCACTCAGCAATGAAATCTATGTCATCAGGCCCGTAGCAGCATAATGAGTGGATTCAGATACGATGATTCTAAGTGAAATAAGTCACACAGAAAAAGAAACATCGTAAGATATCACTACTATACGGAATGTAAACTTGGCTAAACAGGAACTGAATTACAAAACAGAACAGGGTGTCAAATGTAGAAAACCAACTTATGCTTGCTTAAGGGGAAAGGTGAGTTGGGGTGCGGCATAAAACCAGAGATTGAAATTAGCACAGATACCATGCCATAAGCCAAATATGTAATAGACAAGAGCTACTCCTTGCTCAATGAAGTGGACTCAACACCCCATATTAAACGCCTAAGAATATACCTGACTAGTAAGAATCTTAAAACCTATGAATTTATATGTCTCCGAAAGAGAATCAAGCGTGTGTACAGTGGCATAAACGCAGCAGTGATAGTATTGGTGAGGTTCGGTGAGCAAATGCAGACCCTTTGAAGTCATATTGCATGGTACCCATTCCATGGGTCTCAACTCCCCATGTTTAAGGGATTCTTCCTTCAGCTAAAACATGCATGTGGAACCAAGAGTATGATCCACCATGTGATCGGAAAACGTGTTCAAATATGTCTCAGGTTTCGTCCCCTGGAACTCGGCTGCAACATTCCAGACGCTTTACTAACACTCTCCCCACTTGGAGAGTCAGTGCCTTTAACCTCCTGTTTGGCCCAGTTTGGAATTTCTGCGGAAGATGAACAGGAAGAGGGAGAACAAATGAGAGACTAGGTGGAGGTGTCTGGACGGGCAAATTTAACTCTCATTTCCCACCAGGAAGAGGAATTAACCAAAGGCTCAACATGCCGTGCCGGAACCAAACTAGGGCCTGAAGCAATCCTGCGGTGTTGCGGGCAGCTCACAAGAAAGCGAGTTGAAGAAAGGAACTCAGGGGCACTGTAATTCACAAACCTGCAGAGTTATAAATGACAGCTATCTTCCAAAAATATATTGAAGTAAGGCTGCCAAGAGGACTTGAAAGCGGGGCAGAATTATAGGAAACCGATTGCAGGAGGTAGACTGGAATTGCATGTAAAGCATAGGAAAAGAGGCAGAACGTCGACAATGATGCACTTGGCCAAAAAGGGCGTATGCGTTCTTTCCTGAATATATTCAAGAAAAAACGCATAAACACTTTTTGGCCAACAAAGCAAGCTTGCAAATGAAATCTGCATTACAATGAAGTCTCACTGCCCCCCGGTCAAAAGGGTCATCTGAAAAAAGTGTAAAATCCAGAAAGGCAGGACAGCCCATGGAGAACTGGGAGCCTTGTTATGCTGATGGGCGGGATGTAAATTGCCAGCAGCCACTCTGGAGAAGTGTATGGTGTTTCCTGAAACATCCAAAAAGCAAAGCAACAGAGCCTAGGGCACTTCCACTTATGGTCCTATAGCTTAGGGAAATTAAAATCAAAAAGACACAGCCACCCCAAAGTTTGGGACGGCTCTGTTTACAAGAACCTCGTTTACCGTACAAGTTCAATATCACAGAAAGCGAAAAATGGATATAGAAGTTGTGGTACTTACGTACAATGCAATATCACTCAGCAATGAAATCTATGTCATCAGGCCCGTAGCAGCATAATGAGTGGATTCAGGTACGATGATTCTAAGTGAAATAATTCACACAGAAAGAGAAACATCATAAGATATCACTACTACACGGAATGTAAACTTGGCTACACAGGAACTGAATTACAAAACAGAACAGGGTCTCAAATGTAGAAAAGCAACTTATGCTTGCTTAAGTGGAAAGGTGAGTTGGGTGCGGCATAAAACCAGAGATTGAAATTAGCACAGATACCGTTCCATAAGCCAAATATGTAATAGACAAGAGCTACTCCTTGCTCAACGAAGTGGACTCAACACCCCATATTAAACCCCTAAGAATATACCTGACTAGTAAGAATCTTAAAACCTATGGATTTATATGTCTCTGAAAGAGAATCAAGCGTGTGTACAGCGGCATAAACGCAGCAGTGATAGGATTGGTGAGGTTCGGTGAGCAAATGCAGACCCTTTGAAGTCATATTGCATGGTACCCATTCCATGGGTCTCAACTCTCCAGGTTTAAGGGATTCTTCCTTCAGCTAAAACATGCATGTGGAACCCAGAGTATGATCCACCGTGTGATCGGGAAACGTGTTCAAATGTGTCTCAGTTTTTGTCCCCTGGTACTTGGGTGCAACATTCCAGACGCTTTACTAACACTCTCCCCACTAGGAGAGTCAGTGCCTTTAACCTCCTGTTTGGCCCAGTTTCCAATTTCTGTGGAAATTGAACAGGAATAGGGAGAACCAATGAGACACTAGGTGGAGGTGTCTGGACGGGCAAATTTAACTCTCATTTCCCACCAGGAAGAGGAATTAACTAAAGGCTCAGCATGCCGTGCCGGAACCAAACTAGGGTCCGAAGCAATCCTGTGGTGTTGCGGCCAGCTCACAAGTAAGCGAGTTGAAGAAAGGAGCTCAGGGGCACTGTAATTCACAAACCTGCAGAGTTATAAATGACAGGTAACTTCCAAAAATATATTGAAGTAAGGCAGCCAAGAGGATTTGAAAGCGGGGCAGAATTGCAGGAAACCGATTTCAAAAGGTAGACTGGAATTGCATGTAAAGCATAGGAAAAGAGGCAGAACGTCCACAATGATGCACTTGGCCAAAAAGGGCGTATGCGTTTTTTCCTGAATATATTCAGGAAAAGACGCATACGCCCTTTTTGGCCAACCAAGCAAGCTTGCAAAGGAAATCTGCACTACAATGAAGTCTCACTGCCTCCCGGTCAAAAGGGCCATCTGAAAAAAGTGTAAAATCCAGAAAGGCAGGACAGGCCATGGAGAACTGGGAGCCTTGTTATGGTGATGGGCGGGATGTAAATTGCCAGCAGCCACTCTGGAGAAGTGTATGGTGTTTCCTGAAACATCCAAAAAACAAAGCAACAGAGCCTAGGGCACTTCCACTTATGGTCTTATAGCTTAGGGAAATTAAAATCAAAAAGACACAGCCACCCCAAAGTTTGGGACGGCTCTGTTTACAAGAACCTCATTTACGGTACAAGTTCAATATCACACAAAGCGAAAAATGGATAAAGAAGTTGTGGTACTTACGTACAATGCAATATCACTCAGCAATGAAATCTATGTCATCAGGCCCGTAGCAGCATAATGAGTGGATTCAGGTACGATGATTCTAAGTGAAATAAGTCACACAGAAAAAGAAACATCGTAAGATATCACTACTAAACGGAATGTAAACTTGGCTAAACAGGAACTGAATTACAAAACAGAACAGGGTGTCAAATGTAGAAAACCAACTTATGCTTGCTTAAAGGGAAAGGTGAGTTGGGGTGCGGCATAAAACCAGAGATTGAAATTAGCACAGATACCATTCCATAAGCCAAATATGTAATAGACAAGAGCTACTCCTTGCTCAATGAAGTGGACTCAACACCCCATATTAAACGCCTAAGAATATACCTGACTAGTAAGAATCTTAAAACCTATGGATTTATATGTCTCCGAAAGAGAATCAAGCGTGTGTACAGGGGCATAAACGCAGCAGTGATAGGATTGGTGAGGTTCGGTGAGCAAATGCAGACCCTTTGAAGTCATATTGCATGGTACCCATTCCATGGGTCTCAACTCCCCATGTTTAAGGGATTCTTCCTTCAGCTAAAACATGCATGTGGAACCAAGAGTATGATCCACCATGTGATCGGAAAACGTGTTCAAATATGTCTCAGGTTTCGTCCCCTGGTACTCGGCTGCAACATTCCAGACGCTTTACTAACACTCTCCCCACTTGGAGAGTCAGTGCCTTTAACCTCCTGTTCGGCCCAGTTTGCAATTTCTGCGGAAGATGAACAGGAAGAGGGAGAACAAATGAGAGACTAGGTGGAGGTGTCTGGACGGGCAAATTTAACTCTCATTTCCCACCAGGAAGAGGAATTAACTAAAGGCTCAGCGTGACGTGCCAGAACGACACTAGGGCCTGAAGCAATCCTGCAGTGTTGCGGCCAGCTCACAAGAAAGCGAGTTGAAGAAAGGAGCTCAGGGGCACTATAATTAACAAACCTGCAGAGTAATAAATGACAGCTATCGTCCAAAAATATATTGAAGTAAGGCCGCCAATAGGACTTGAAAGCGGGGCAGAATTGCAGGAAACCGATTTCAGGAGGTAGACGGGAATTGCATGAAAAGCATAGGAAAAGAGGCAGAACGTCCACAACGATGCACTTGGCCAAAAAGTGCGTATGCATTTTTTCCTGAATATATTGAGGAAAAACCGCATACGCCCTTTTTGGCCAACCAAGAAAGCTTGCAAAGGAAATCTGCACTACAATGAAGTCTCACTGCCCCCTGGTCAAAAGGGCCATCTGAAAAAAGTGTAAAATCCAGAAAGGCAGGACAGGCCATGGAGAACTGGGAGCCTTGTTATGCTGATGGGCGGGATGTAAATTGCCAGCACCCACTCTGGAGAAGTGTATGGTGTTTCCTGAAACATCCAAAAAACAAAGCAACAGAGCCTAGGGCACTTCCACTTATGGTCCTATAGCTTAGGGAAATTAAAATCAAAAAGACACAGCCACCCCAAAGTTTGGGACGGCTCTGTTTACAAGAACCTCGTTTACGGTACAAGTTCAATACCACACAAAGCGAAAAATGGATAAAGAAGTTGTGGTACTTACGTACAATGCAATATCACTCAGCAATGAAATCTATGTCATCAGGCCCGTAGCAGCATAATGAGTGGATTCAGGTACGATGATTCTAAGTGAAATAAGTCACACAGAAAAAGAAACATCATAAGATATCACTACTACACGGAATGTAAACTTGGCTACACAAGAACTGAATTACAAAACAGAACAGGGTGTCAAATGGAGAAAACCAACTTATGCTTGCTTAAGGGGAAAGGTGAGTTGGGGTGCTGCATAAAACCAGAGATTGAAATTAGCACAGATACCGTTCCATAAGCCAAATATGTAATAGACAAGAGCTACTCCTTGCTCAACGAAGTGGACTCAACACCCCATATTAAACGCCTAAGAATATACCTGACTAGAAATAATCTTAAAACCTACGGATTTATATGTCTCCGAAAGAGAATCAAGCGTGTGTAGAGCGGCATAAACGCAGCAGTGATAGGATTGGTGAGGTTCGGTGAGCAAATGCAGACCCTTTGAAGTCATATTGCATGGTACCCATTCCATGGGTCTCAACTCTCCAGGTTTAAGGGATTCTTCCTTCAGGTAAAACATGCATGTGGAACCCAGAGTATGATCCACCGTGTGATCGGGAAATGTGTTGAAATGTGTCTCACTTTTCGTCGCCTGGTACTCGGGTGCAACATTCCAGACGCTTTACTAACACTCTCCCCACTTGGAGAGTCAGTGCCTTTAACCTCCTATTTGGCCCAGTTGGAATTTCTGTGTAAGATGAACAGGAATAGGGAGAACCAATGAGAGACTAGCTGGAGGTGTCTGGACGGGATAATTTAACTCTCAGTTCCCACCAGGAAAAGGAATTAACCAAAGGCTCAGCGTGCCATGCCAGAACCACACTAGGGCCTGAAACAATCCTGCAGTGTTGCGGCCAGCTCACAAGAAAGCGAGTTGAAGAAAGGAGCTCAGGGGCACTGTAATTCACAAACCTGAAGAGTAATAAATGACAGCTGTCGTCCAAATATATATTGAAGTAAGGCCGCCAAGAGGACTAGAAAGCGGGGCAGAATTGCAGGAAACCGATTTCAGGAGGTAGATGGGAATTGCATGAAAAGCATAGGAAAAGAGGCAGAACGTCCACAACGATGCACTTGGCCAAAAAGGGCATATGGGTTTTTTCCTGAATATATTGAGGAAAAACTGGATACGCCCTTTTTGGCCAACCAAGCAAGCTTGCAAAGGAAATCTGCACTACAATGAAGTCTCACTGCCCCCCGGTCAAAAGGGCCATCTGAAAAAAGTGTAAAATCCAGAAAGGCAGGACAGGCCATGGAGAACTGGGAGCCTTGTTATGCTGATGGGCGGGATGTAAATTGCCAGCAGCCACTCTGGAGAAGTGTATGGTGTTTCCTGAAACATCCAAAAAACAAAGCAACAGAGCCTAGGGCACTTCCACTTATGGTCCTATAGCTTAGGGAAATTAAAATCAAAAAGACACAGCCACCCCAAAGTTTGGGACGGCTCTGTTTACAAGAACCTCGTTTACGGTACAAGTTCAATATCACACAAAGCGAAAAATGGATAAAGAAGTTGTGGTACTTACGTACAATGCAATATCACTCAGCAATGAAATCTATGTCATCAGGCCCGTAGCAGCATAATGAGTGGATTCAGATACGATGATTCTAAGTGAAATAAGTCACACAGAAAAAGAAACATTGTAAGATATCACTACTAAACGGAATGTAAACTTGGCTAAACAGGAACTGAATTACAAAACAGAACAGGGTGTCAAATGTAGAAAACCAACTTATGCTTGCTTAAGGGGAAAGGTGAGTTGGGGTGCGGCATAAAACCAGAGATTGAAATTAGCACAGATACCATGCCATAAGCCAAATATGTAATAGACAAGAGCTACTCCTTGCTCAATGAAGTGGACTCAACACCCCATATTAAACGCCTAAGAATATACCTGACTAGTAAGAATCTTAAAACCTATGAATTTATATGTCTCCGAAAGAGAATCAAGCGTGTGTACAGTGGCATAAACGCAGCAGTGATAGTATTGGTGAGGTTCGGTGAGCAAATGCAGACCCTTTGAAGTCATATTGCATGGTACCCATTCCATGGGTCTCAACTCCCCATGTTTAAGGGATTCTTCCTTCAGCTAAAACATGCATGTGGAACCCAGAGTATGATCCACCGTGTGATCGGGAAACGTGTTCAAATGTGTCTCAGTTTTTGTCCCCTGGTACTTGGGTGCAACATTCCAGACGCTTTACTAACACTCTCCCCACTTGGAGAGTCAGTGCCTTTAACCTCCTGTTTGGCCCAGTTTCCAATTTCTGTGGAAATTGAACAGGAATAGGGAGAACCAATGAGACACTAGGTGGAGGTGTCCGGACGGGCAAATTTAACTCTCATTTCCCACCAGGAAGAGGAATTAACTAAAGGCTCAGCATGCCGTGCCAGAACCAAACTAGGGTCCGAAGCAATCCTGTGGTGTTGCGGCCAGCTCACAAGAAAGCGAGTTGAAGAAAGGAGCTCAGGGGCACTGTAATTCACAAACCTGCAGAGTTATAAATGACAGGTAACTTCTAAAAATATATTGAAGTAAGGCAGCCAAGAGGAGTTGAAAGCGGGGCAGAATTGCAGGAAACCGATTTCAGAAGGTAGACTGGAATTGCATGTAAAGCATAGGAAAAGAGGCAGAACGTCCACAATTATGCACTTGGCCAAAAAGGGCATATGCGTTTTTTCCTGAATATATTCAGGAAAAGACGCATACGCCCTTTTTGGCCAACCAAGCAAGCTTGCAAAGGAAATCTGCACTACAATGAAGTCTCACTGCCCCCCGGTCAAAAGGGCCATCTGAAAAAAGTGTAAAATCCAGAAAGGCAGGACAGGCCATGGAGAACTGGGAGTCTTGTTATGCTGATGGGCGGGATGTAAATTGCCAGCAGCCACTCTGGAGAAGTGTATGGTGTTTCCTGAAACATCCAAAAAACAAAGCAACAGAGCCTAGGGCACTTCCACTTATTCTCCTATTGCTTAGGGAAATTAAAATCAAAAAGACACAGCCACCCGAATGTTTGGGATGGCTCTGTTTACAAAAACCTCGTTTATGGTACAAGTTCAATATCACAGAAAGTGAAAAATGGATAAAGAAGTTGTGGTACTTACGTACAATGCAATATCACTCAGCAATGAAATCTATGTCATCAGGCCCGTAGCAGCATAATGAGTGGATTCAGGTACGATGATTTTAAGTGAAATAAGTCACACAGAAAAAGAAACATCATAAGATATCACTACTACACGGAAAGTAAACTTGGCTACACAAGAACTGAATTACAAAACAGAACAGGGTGTCAAATGTAGAAAACCAACTTATGCTTGCTTAAGGGGAAAGGTGAGTTGGGGTGCGGCATAAAACCACAGATTGAAATTAGCACAGATATCATTCCATAAACCAAATATGTAATAGACAAGAGGTACACCTTGCTCAACGAAGTGGACTCAACACCCCATATTAAACGCCTAACAATATACCTGACTAGTAAGAATCTTAAAACCTATGGATTTATATGTCTCCGAAAGAGAATCAAGCGTGTGTACAGCGGCATAAACGCAGCAGTGATAGGATTGGTGAGGTTCGGTGAGCAAATGCAGACCCTTTGAAGTCATATTGCATGGTACCCATTCCATGGGTCTCAACTCTCCATGTTTAAGGGATTCTTCCTTCAGCTAAAACATGCATGTGGAACCCAGAGTATGATCCACCGTGTGATCAGGAAACGTGTTCAAATGTGTCTCAGTTTTGGTCCCCTGGTACTCGGGTGCAACATTCCAGACGCTTTACTAACACTCTCCCCACTTGGAGAGTCAGTGCCTTTAACCTCCTGTTTGGCCCAGTTTGCAATTTCTGTGGAAAATGAACAGGAATAGGAAGAACCAATGAGAGACTAGTTGGAGGTGTCCAGACGGGCAAATTTAACTCTCAGTTCCCACCAGGAAGAGGAATTAACCAAAGGCTCAGCGTGCCATGCCGGAACCACACTAGGGCCAGAAGCGATCCTGCCATGTTGCGGCCAGCTCACAAGAAAGCGAGTTGAAGAAAGGAGCTCAGGGGCACTGTAATTCACAAACCTGCAGAGTTATAAATGACAGCTATCTTCCAAAAATATATTGAAGTAAGGCTGCCAAGAGGAGTTGAATGCGGGGCAGAATTGCAGGAAACCGATTTCAGGAGGTAGACTGGAATTGCATGTAAAGCATAGGAAAAGAGGCAGAACGTCCACAATGATGCACTTGGCCACAAAGGGCGTATGCGTTTTTTCCTGAATATATTCAGGAAAAAACGCATACGCCCTTTTTGGCCAACCAAGCAAGCTTGCAAAGGAAATCTGCACTACAATGAAGTCTCACTGCCCCCCGGTCAAAAGGGTCATCTGAAAAAAGTGTAAAATCCAGAAAGGCAGGACAGCCCATGGAGAACTGGGAGCCTTGTTATGCTGATGGGCGGGATGTAAATTGCCAGCACCCACTCTGGAGAAGTGTATGGTGTTTCCTGAAACATCCAAAAAACAAAGCAACAGAGCCTAGGGCACTTCCTCTTATGGTCCTATAGCTTAGGGAAATTAAAATCAAAAAGACACAGCCACCCCAAAGTTTGGGACGGCTCTGTTTACAAGAACCTCGTTTACCGTACAAGTTCAATATCACAGAAAGCGAAAAATGGATAAAGAAGTTGTGGTACTTACGTACAATGCAATATCACTCAGCAATGAAATCTATGTCATCAGGCCCGTAGCAGCATAATGAGTGGATTCAGGTACGATGATTCTAAGTGAAATAAGTCACACAGAAAAAGAAACATCATAAGATATCACTAATACACGGAATGTAAACTTGGCTACACAAGAACTGAATTACAAAGCAGAACAGGGTGTCAAATGTAGAAAATCAACTTATGCTTTCTTAAGGGGAAAGGTGAGTTGGGGTGCTGCATAAAACCGGAGATTGAAATTAGCACAGATACCGTTCCATAAGCCAAATATGTAATAGAAAAGAGCTACTCCTTGCTCAACGAAGTGGACTCAACACCCCATATTAAACGCCTAAGAATATACCTGACTAGAAATAATCTTAAAACCTACGGATTTATATGTCTGCGAAAGAGAATCAAGCGTGTGTACAGCGGCATAAACGCAGCAGTGATAGGATTGGTGAGGTTCGGTGAGCAAATGCAGACCCTTTGAAGTCATATTGCATGGTACCCATTCCATGGGTCTCAACTCTCCAGGTTTAAGGGATTCTTCCTTCAGGTAAAACATGCATGTGGAACCCAGAGTATGATCCACCGTGTGATCGGGAAATGTGTTGAAATGTGTCTCACTTTTCGTCGCCTGGTACTCGGGTGCAACATTCCAGACGCTTTACTAACACTCTCCCCACTTGGAGAGTCAGTGCCTTTAACCTCCTATTTGGCCCAGTTGGAATTTCTGTGTAAGATGAACAGGAATAGGGAGAACCAATGAGAGACTAGCTGGAGGTGTCTGGACGGGATAATTTAACTCGCAGTTCCCACCAGGAAGAGGAATTAACCAAAGGCTCAGCGTGCCATGCCAGAACCACACTAGGGCCTGAAGCAATCCTGCAGTGTTGCGGCCAGCTCACAAGAAAGCGAGTTGAAGAAAGGAGCTCAGGGGCACTGTAATTCACAAACCTGAAGAGTAATAAATGACAGCTATCGTCCAAATATATATTGAAGTAAGGCCGCCAAGAGGACTAGAAAGCGGGACAGAATTGCAGGAAACCGATTTCAGGAGGTAGATGGGAATTGCATGAAAAGCATAGGAAAAGAGGCAGAACGTCCACAACGATGCACTTGGCCAAAAAGGGCATATGGGTTTTTTCCTGAATATACTGAGGAAAAACTGCATATGCACTTTTTGGCCAACCAAGCAAGCTTGCAAAGGAAATCTGCACTACAATGAAGTCTCACTGCCCCCCGGTCAAAAGGGCCATCTGAAAAAAGTGTAAAATCCAGAAAGGCAGGACAGGCCATGGAGAACTGGGAGCCTTGTTATGGTGATGGGCGGGATGTAAATTGCCAGCAGCCACTCTGGAGAAGTGTATGGTGTTTCCTGAAACATCCAAAAAACAAAGCAACAGAGCCTAGGGCACTTCCACTTATGGTCCTATAGCTTAGGGAAATTAAAATCAAAAAGACACAGCCACCCCAAAGTTTGGGACGGCTCTGTTTACAAGAACCTCGTTTACGGTACAAGTTCAATATCACACAAAGCGAAAAATGGATAAAGAAGTTGGGGTACTTACGTACAATGCAATATCACTCAGCAATGAAATCTATGTCATCAGGCCCGTAGCAGCATAATGAGTGGATTCAGATACGATGATTCTAAGTGAAATAAGTCACACAGAAAAAGAAACATCGTAAGATATCACTACTAAACGGAATGTAAACTTGGCTAAACAGGAACTGAATTACAAAACAGAACAGGGTGTCAAATGTAGAAAACCAACTTATGCTTGCTTAAGGGGAAAGGTGAGTTGGGGTGCTGCATAAAACCAGAGATTGAAATTAGCACAGATACCATTCCATAAGCCAAATATGTAATAGACAAGAGCTACTCCTTGCTCAATGAAGTGGACTCAACACCCCATATTAAACGCCTAAGAATATACCTGACTAGTAAGAATCTTAAAACCTATGAATTTATATGTCTCCGAAAGAGAATCAAGCGTGTGTACAGTGGCATAAACGCAGCAGTGATAGTATTGGTGAGGTTCGGTGAGCAAATGCAGACCCTTTGAAGTCATATTGCATGGTACCCATTCCATGGGTCTCAACTCCCCATGTTTAAGGGATTCTTCCTTCAGCTAAAACATGCATGTGGAACCAAGAGTATGATCCACCATGTGATCGGAAAACGTGTTCAAATATGTCTCAGGTTTCGTCCCCTGGTACTCGGCTGCAACATTCCAGACGCTTTACTAACACTCTCCCCACTTGGAGAGTCAGTGCCTTTAACCTCCTGTTTGGCCCAGTTTGCAATTTCTGCGGAAAATGAACAGGAAGAGGGAGAACAAATGAGAGACTAGGTGGAGGTGTCTGGACGGGCAAATTTAACTCTCATTTCCCACCAGGAAGAGGAATTAACCAAAGGCTCAACATGCCGTGCCGGAACCAAACTAGGGCCTGAAGCAATCCTGCGGTGTTGCGGCCAGCTCACAAGAAAGCGAGTTGAAGAAAGGAACTCAGGGGCACTGTAATTCACAAACCTGCAGAGTTATAAATGACAGCTATCTTCCAAAAATATATTGAAGTAAGGCTGCCAAGAGGACTTGAAAGCGGGGCAGAATTATAGGAAACCGATTGCAGGAGGTAGACCGGAATTGCATGTGAAGCATAGGAAAAGAGGCAGAACGTCGACAATGATGCACTTGGCCAAAAAGGGCGTATGCGTTCTTTCCTGAATATATTCAAGAAAAAACGCATAAACACTTTTTGGCCAACCAAGCAAGCTTGCAAATGAAATCTGCATTACAATGAAGTCTCACTGCCCCCTGGTCAAAAGGGTCATCTGAAAAAAGTGTAAAATCCAGAAAGGCAGGACAGCCCATGGAGAACTGGGAGCCTTGTTATGCTGATGGGCGGGATGTAAATTGCCAGCAGCCACTCTCGAGAAGTGTATGGTGTTTCCTGAAACATCCAAAAAACAAAGCAACAGAGCCTAGGGCACTTCCACTTATGGTCCTATAGCTTAGGGAAATTAAAATCAAAAAGACACAGCCACCCCAAAGTTTGGGACGGCTCTGTTTACAAGAACCTCGTTTACCGTACAAGTTCAATATCACAGAAAGCGAAAAATGGATATAGAAGTTGTGGTACTTACGTACAATGCAATATCACTCAGCAATGAAATCTATGTCATCAGGCCCGTAGCAGCATAATGAGTGGATTCAGGTACGATGATTCTAAGTGAAATAAGTCACACAGAAAGAGAAACATCATAAGATATCACTACTACACGGAATGTAAACTTGGCTACACAGGAACTGAATTACAAAACAGAACAGGGTGTCAAATGTAGAAAATCAACTTATGCTTGCTTAAGTGGAAAGGTGAGTTGGGTGCGGCATAAAACCAGAGATTGAAATTAGCACAGATACCGTTCCATAAGCCAAATATGTAATAGACAAGAGCTACTCCTTGCTCAACGAAGTGGACTCAACACCCCATATTAAACGCCTAACAATATACCTGACTAGTAAGAATCTTAAAACCTATGGATTTATATGTCTCCGAAAGAGAATCAAGCGTGTGTACAGCGGCATAAACGCAGCAGTGATAGGATTGTTGAGGTTCGGTGAGCAAATGCAGACCCTTTGAAGTCATATTGCATGGTACCCATTCCATGGGTCTCAACTCTCCATGTTTAAGGGATTCTTCCTTCAGCTAAAACATGCATGTGGAACCCAGAGTATGATCCACCGTGTGATCAGGAAACGTGTTCAAATGTGTCTCAGTTTTGGTCCCCTGGTACTCGGGTGCAACATTCCAGACGCTTTACTAACACTCTCCCCACTTGGAGAGTCAGTGCCTTTAACCTCCTGTTTGGCCCAGTTTGCAATTTCTGTGGAAAATGAACAGGAATAGGAAGAACCAATGAGAGACTAGTTGGAGGTGTCCAGACGGGCAAATTTAACTCTCATTTCCCACCAGGAAGAGGAATTAACCAAAGGCTCAGCATGCCGTGCCGGAACCAAACTAGGGTCCGAAGCAATCCTGTGGTGTTGCGGCCAGCTCACAAGAAAGCGAGTTGAAGAAAGGAGCTCAGGGGCACTGTAATTCACAAACCTGCAGAGTTATAAATGACAGGTAACTTCCAAAAATATATTGAAGTAAGGCAGCCAAGAGGAGTTGAAAGCGGGGCAGAATTGCAGGAAACCGATTTCAGAAGGTAGACTGGAATTGCATGTAAAGCATAGGAAAAGAGGCAGAACGTCCACAATGATGCACTTGGCCAAAAAGGGCGTATGCGTTTTTTCCTGAATATATTCAGGAAAAAACGCATACGCCCTTTTTGGCCAACCAAGCAAGCTTGCAAAGGAAATCTGCACTACAATGAAGTCTCACTGCCCCCCGGTCAAAAGGGCCATCTGAAAAAAGTGTAAAATCCAGAAAGGCAGGACAGGCCATGGAGAACTGGGAGCCTTGTTATGCTGATGGGCGGGATGTAAATTGCCAGCACCCACTCTGGAGAAGTGTATGGTGTTTCCTGAAACCTCCAAAAAACAAATCAACAAAGCCAAGGGCACTTCCACTTATGGTCCTATAGCTTAGGAAAATTAAAATCAAAAAGACACACCCACTCCAAAGTTTGGGACGGCTCTATTTACAAGAACCTCGTTTACGGTACAAGTTCAATACCACACAAAGCGAAAAATGGATAAAGAAGTTGTGGTACTTACGTACAATGCAATATCACTCAGCAATGAAATCTATGTCATCAGGCCCGTAGCAGCATAATGAGTGGATTCAGGTACGATGATTCTAAGTGAAATAAGTCACACAGAAAGAGAAACATCATAAGATATCACTACTACACGGAATGTAAACTTGGCTACACAAGAACTGAATTACAAAACAGAACAGGGTGTCAAATGTAGAAAACCAACTTATGCTTGCTTAAGGGGAAAGGTGAGTTGGGGTGCTGCATAAAAGCAGAGATTGAAATTAGCACAGATACTGTTCCATAAGCCAAATATGTAATAGAAAAGAGCTACTCCTTGCTCAACGACGTGGACTCAACACCCCATATTAAACGCCTAAGAATATACCTGACTAGAAATAATCTTAAAACCTACGGATTTATATGTCTCCGAAAGAGAATCAAGCGTGTGTACAGCGGCATAAACGCAGCAGTGATAGGATTGGTGAGGTTCGGTGAGCAAATGCAGACCCTTTGAAGTCATATTGCATGGTACCCATTCCATGGGTCTCAACTCTCCATGTTTAAGGGATTCTTCCTTCAGGTAAAACATGCATGTGGAACCCAGAGTATGATCCACCATGTGATCGGGAAATGTGTTGAAATGTGTCTCACTTTTCGTCACCTGGTACTCGGGTGCAACATTCCAGACGCTTTACTAACACTCTCCCCACTTGGAGAGTCAGTGCCTTTAACCTCCTATTTGGCCCAGTTGGAATTTCTGTGTAAGATGAACAGGAATAGGGAGAACCAATGAGAGACTAGCTGGAGGTGTCTGGACGGGATAATTTAACTCTCAGTTCCCACCAGGAAAAGGAATTAACCAAAGGCTCAGCGTGCCATGCCAGAACCACACTAGGGCCTGAAGCAATCCTGCAGTGTTGTGGCCAGCTCACAAGAAAGCGAGCTGAAGAAAGGAGCTCAGGGGCACTGTAATTCACAAACCTGAAGAGTAATAAATGACAGCTATCGTCCAAATATATATTGAAGTAAGGCCGCCAAGAGGACTAGAAAGCGGGGCAGAATTGCAGGAAACCGATTTCAGGAGGTAGATGGGAATTGCATGAAAAGCATAGGAAAAGAGGCAGAACGTCCACAACGATGCACTTGGCCAAAAAGGGCATATGGGTTTTTTCCTGAATATATTGAGGAAAAACTGCATACGCACTTTTTGGCCAACCAAGAAAGCTTGCAAAGGAAATCTGCACTACAATGAAGTCTCACTGCCCCCCGGTCAAAAGGGCCATCTGAAAAATGTGTAAAATCCAGAAAGGCAGGACAGGCCATGGAGAACTGGGAGCCTTGTTATGGTGAAGGGCGGGATGTAAATTGCCAGCAGCCACTCTGGAGAAGTGTATGGTGTTTCCTGAAACATCCAAAAAACAAAGCAACACAGCCAAGGGCACTTCCACTTATGGTACTATAGCTTAGGGAAATTAAAATCAAAGAGACACAGCCACTCGAAAATTTGGGCCGGCTCTGTTTACAAGAACCTCGTTTACGTTACAAGTTCAATATCACAGAAAGCGAAAAATGGATAAAGAAGTTGTGGTACTTACGTACAATGCAATATCACTCAGCAATGAAATCTATGTCATCAGGCCCGTAGCAGCATAATGAGTGGATTCAGGTACGATGATTCTAAGTGAAGTAAGTCACACAGAAAAAGAAACATCATAAGATATCACTACTACACGGAATGTAAACTTGGCTACACAAGAACTGAATTACAAAACAGAACAGGGCCTCAAATGTAGAAAACCAACTTATGCTTGCTTAAGGGGAAAGGTGAGTTGGCGCGCTTCATAAAACCAGAGATTGAAATTAGCACAGATACCGTTCCATAAGCCAAATATGTAATAGACAAGAGCTACTCCTTGCTCAACGAAGTGGACTCAACACCCCATATTAAACGCCTAAGAATATACCTGACTAGAAATAATCTTAAAACCTATGGATTTATATATCTCCGAAAGAGAATCAAGCGTGTGTACAGCGGCATAAACGCAGCAGTGATAGGATTGGTGAGGTTCGGTGAGCAAATGCAGACCCTTTGAAGTCATATTGCATGGTACCCATTCCATGGGTCTCAACTCTCCATGTTTAAGGGATTCTTCCTTCAGCTAAAACATGCATGTGGAACCCAGAGTATGATCCACCGTGTGATCGGGAAATGTGTTGAAATGTGTCTCACTTTTCGTCCCCTGGTACTCGGGTGCAACATTCCAGACGCTTTACTAACACTCTCCCCACTTGGAGAGTCAGTGCCTTTAACCTCTTATTTGGCCCAGTTTGCAATTTCTGCGTAAGATGAACAGGAATAGGGAGAACCAATGAGAGACTAGCTTGAGGTGTCTGGACGGGAAAATTTAACTCTCAGTTCCCACCAGGAAGAGGAATTAACCAAAGGCTCAGCGTGCCGTGCCAGAACCACACTAGGGCCTGAAGCAATCCTGCAGTGTTGCGGCCAGCTCACAAGAAAGCGAGTTGAAGAAAGGAGCTCAGGGGCACTGTAATTCACAAACCTGCAGAGTTATAAATGACAGCTACCTTCCAAAAATATATTGAAGTAAGGCAGCCAAGAGGAGTTGAAAGCGGGGCAGAATTGCAGGAAACCGATTTCAGGAGGTAGACTGGAATTGCATGTAAAGCATAGGAGAAGAGGCAGAACATCCACAATGATGCACTTGGCCAAAAAGGGCGTATGCGTTTTTTCCTGAATATATTCAGGAAAAACGCATACGCCCTTTTTGGCCAACCAAGCAAGCTTGCAAAGGAAATCTGCACTACAATGAAGTCTCACTGCCCCCCGGTCAAAAGGGTCATCTGAAAAAAGTGTAAAATCCAGAAAGGCAGGACAGGCCAAGGAGAACTAGGAGCCTTGTTATGCTGACGGGCGGGATGTAAATTGCCAGCAGCCACTCTGGAGAAGTGTATGGTGTTTCCTGAAACATCCAAAAAACAAAGCAACACAGTCAAGGGCACTTCCACTTATGGTACTATAGCTTAGGAAAATTAAAATCAAAAAGACACACCCACTCCAAAGTTTGGGACGGCTCTGTTTACAAGATCCTCGTTTACCATACAAGTTCAATATCACAGAAAGCGAAAAATGGATAAAGAAGTTGTGGTACTTACGTACAATGCAATATCACTCAGCAATGAAATCTATGTCATCAGGCCCGTAGCAGCATAATGAGTGGATTCAGGTACGATGATTCTAAGTGAAGTAAGTCACACAGAAAAAGAAACATCATAAGATATCACTAATACACGGAATGTAAACTTGGCTACACAAGAACTGAATTACAAAACAAACAGGGTGTCAAATGTAGAAAACCAACTTATGCTTGCTTAAGGGGAAAGGTGAGTTGGGGTGCTGCATACAACAAGAGATTGAAATTAGCACAGATACCGTTCCATAAGCCAAATATGTAATAGACAAGAGCTACTCCTTGCTCAACGAAGTGGACTCAACACCCCACATTAAACGCCTAAGAATATACCTGACTACTAATAATCTTAAAACCTAAGGATTTATATGTCTCCGAAAGAGAATCAAGCGTGTGTACAGCGGCATAAAATCAGCAGTGATAGGATTGGTGAGGTTCGGTGAGCAAATGCAGACCCTTTGAAGTCATATTGCATGGTACCCATTCCATGGGTCTCAACTCTCCAGGTTTAAGGGATTCTTCCTTCAGCTAAAACATGCATGTGGAACCCAGAGTATGATCCACCGTGTGATCGGAAAACGTGTTCAAATGTGTCTCAGTTTTCGTCCCCTGGTACTCGGGTGCAACATTCCAGACGCTTTACTAACACTCTCCCCACTTGGAGAGTCAGTGCCTTTAACCTCCTGTTTGGCCCAGTTTGCAATTTCTGTGGAACATGAACAGGAATAGGGAGAACCAATGAGAGACTAGGTGGAGGTGTCCGGACGGGCAAATTTAACTCTCATTACCCACCAGGAAGAGGAATTAACCAAAGGCACAGCGTGCCATGCCGGAACCACACTAGGGCCCGAAGCAATCCTGCGGTGTTGCGGCCAGCTCACAAGAAAGCGAGTTGAAGAAAGGAGCTCAGGGGCACTGTAATTCACAAACCTGCAGAGTTATAAATGACAGCTACCTTCCAAAAATATATTGAAGTAAGGCTGCCAAGAGGAGTTGAAAGCGGTGCAGAATTGCAGGAAACCGATTTCAGGAGGTAGACTGGAATTGCATGTAAAGCATAGGAAAAGAGGCAGAACGTCCACAATGAGGCACTTGGCCAAAAAGGGCGTATGCGTTTTTTCCTGAATATATTCAGGAAAAAACGCATACGCCCTTTTTGGCCAACCAAGAAAGCTTGCAAAGGAAATCTGCACTACAATGAAGTCTCACTGGCCCCCGGTCAAAAGGGCCATCTGAAAAAAGTGTAAAATCCAGAAAGGCAGGACAGGCCATGGAGAACTGGGAGCCTTGTTATGCTGATGGGCGGGATGTAAATTGCCAACAGCCACTCTGGAGAAGTGTATGGTGTTTCCTGAAACATCCAAAAAACAAAGCAACAAAGCCAAGGGCACTTCCACGTATGGTCCTATAGCTTAGGAAAATTAAAATCAAAAAGACACACCCACCCCAAAGTTTGGAACGGCTCTGTTTACAAGAACCTCGTTTACGGTACAAGTTCAATATCACACAAAGCGAAAAATGGATAAAGAAGTTGTGGTACTTACGTACAATGCAATATCACTCAGCAATGAAATCTATGTCATCAGGCCCGTAGCCGCATAATGAATGGATTCAGGTACGATGATTCTAAGTGAAATAAGTCACACAGAAAAAGAAACATCATAAGATATCACTACTACACGGAATGTAAACTTGGCTACACAAGAACTGAATTACAAAACAGAACAGGGTGTCAAATGTAGAAAACCAACTTATGCTTGCTTAAGGGGAAAGGTGAGTTGGGGTGCTGCATAAAACCAGAGATTGAAATTAGCACAGATACCGTTCCATAAGCCAAATATGTAATAGACAAGAGCTACTCCTTGCTCAACGAAGTGGACTCAACACCCCGTATTAAACGCCTAAGAATATACCTGACTAGAAATAATCTTAAAACCTACGGATTTATATGTCTCCGAAAGAGAATCAAGCGTGTGTACAGCGGCATAAACGCAGCAGTGATAGGATTGGTGAGGTTCGGTGAGCAAATGCAGACCCTTTGAAGTCATATTGCATGGTACCCATTCCATGGGTCTCAACTCTCCAGGTTTAAGGGATTCTTCCTTCAGCTAAAACATGCATGTGGAACCCAGAGTATGATCTACCGTGTGATCGGGAAATGTGTTGAAATGTGTCTCAGTTTTCGTCCCCTGGTACTCGGGTGCAACATTCCAGACGCTTTACTAACACTCTCCCCACTTGGAGAGTCAGTGCCTTTAACCTCCTATTTGGCCCAGTTTGCAATTTCTGCGTAAGATGAACAGGAATAGGGAGAACCAATGAGAGACTAGCTGGAGGTGTCTGGACGGGAAAATTTAACTCTCAGTTCCCACCAGGAAGAGGAATTAACCAAAGGCTCAGCGTGCCGTGCCAGAACCACACTAGGGCCTGAAGCAATACTGCCATGTTGCGGCCAGCTCACAAGAAAGTGAGTTGAAGAAAGGAGCTCAGGGGCACTGTAATTCTCAAACCTGCAGAGTTATAAATGACAGCTACCTTCCAAAAATATATTGAAGTAAGGCAGCTAAGAGGAGTTGAAAGCGGGGCAGAATTGCAGGAAACCGATTTCAGGAGGTAGACTGTAATTGCATGTAAAGCATAGGAAAAGAGGCAGAACGTCCACAATGATGCACTTGGCCAAAAAGGGCGTATGCGTTTTTTCCTGAATATATTCAGGAAAAACGCATACGCCCTTTTTGGCCAACCAAGCAAACTTGCAAAGGAAATCTGCACTACAATGAAGTCTCACTGCCCCCCGGTCAAAAGGGCCATCTGAAAAAAGTGTAAAATCCAGAAAGGCAGGACAGGCCAAGGAGAACTAGGAGCCTTGTTATGCTGATGGGCGGGATGTAAATTGCCAGCAGCCACTCTGGAGAAGTGTATGGTGTTTCCTGAAACATCCAAAAAACAAAGCAACAGAGCCTAGGGCACTTCCACTTATGGTCCTATAGCTTAGGGAAATTAAAATCAAAAAGACACAGCCTCCCCAAAGTTTGGGACGGCTCTGTTTACAAGAACCTTGTTTACGTTACAAGTTCAATATCACAGAAAGCGAAAAATGGATAAAGAAGTTGTGGTACTTACGTACAATGCAATATCACTCAGCAATGAAATCTATGTCATCAGGCCCATAGCAGCATAATGAGTGGATTCAGGTACGATGATTCTAAGTGAAATAAGTTACACAAAAAAAGAAACATCATAAGATATCACTACTACACGGAATGTAAACTTGGCTACACAAGAACTGAATTACAAAACAGAACAGGGCCTCAAATGTAGAAAACCAACTTATGCTTGCTTAAGGGGAAAGGTGAGTTGGGGTGCTTCATAAAACCAGAGATTGAAATTAGCACAGATACCGTTCCATAAGCCAAATATGTAATAGACAAGAGCTACTCCTTGCTCAACAAAGTGGACTCAACACCCCATATTAAACGCCTAAGAATATACCTGACTAGAAATAATCTTAAAACCTATGGATTTATATGTCTCTGAAAGAGAATCAAGCGTGTGTACAGTGACATAAACGCAGCAGTGATAGGATTGGTGAGGTTCGGTGAGCAAATGCAGACCCTTTGAAGTCATATTGCATGGTACCCATTCCATGGGTCTCAACTCTCCATGTTTAAGGGATTCTTCCTTCAGCTAAAACATGCATGTGGAACCCAGAGTATGATCCACCGTGTGATCGGGAAATGTGTTGAAATGTGCCTCAGTTTTCGTCCCCTGGTACTCGGGTGCAACATTCCAGACACTTTACTAACACTCTCCCCACTTGGAGAGTCAGTGCCTTTAACCTCCTATTTGGCCCAGTTTGCAATTTCTGCGTAAGATGAACAGGAATAGGGAGAACCAATGAGAGACTAGCTTGAGGTGTCTGGACGGGAAAATTTAACTCTCAGTTCCCACCAGGAAGAGGAATTAACCAAAGGCTCAGCGTGCCGTGCCAGAACCACACTAGGGCCTGAAGCAATCCTGCAGTGTTGCGGCCAGCTCACAAGAAAGAGAGTTGAAGAAAGGAGCTCAGGGGCACTGTAATTCACAAACCTGCAGAGTTATAAATGACAGCTACCTTCCAAAAATATATTGAAGTAAGGCAGCCAAGAGGAGTTGAAAGCGGGGCAGAATTGCAGGAAACCGATTTCAGGAGGTAGACTGGAATTGCATGTAAAGCAAAGGAGAAGAGGCAGAACGTCCACAATGATGCACTTGGCCAAAAAGGGCGTATGCGTTTTTTCCTGAATATATTCAGGAAAAACGCATACGCCCTTTTTGGCCAACCAAGCAAGCTTGCAAAGGAAATCTGCACTACAATGAAGTCTCACTGCCCCCCGGTCAAAAGGGCCATCTGAAAAAAGTGTAAAATCCAGAAAGGCAGGACAGGCCAAGGAGAACTAGGAGCCTTGTTATGCTGATGGGCGGGATGTAAATTGCCAGCAGCCACTCTGGAGAAGTGTATGGTGTTTCCTGAAACATCCAAAAAACAAAGCAACACAGCCAAGGGCACTTCCACTTATGGTACTATAGCTTAGGGAAATTAAAATCAAAGAGACACAGCCACTCGAAAATTTGGGCCGGCTCTGTTTACAAGAACCTCGTTTACAGTACAAGTTCAATATCACAGAAAGCGAAAAATGGATAAAGAAGTTGTGGTAATTATGTACAATGCAATATCACTCAGCAATGAAATCTATGTCATCAGGCCCGTAGCAGCATAATGAGTGGATTCAGGTATGATGATTCTTAGTGAAATAAATCACACAGAAAAAGAAACATCATAAGATATCACTACTACACGGAATGTAAACTTGGCTACACAGGAACTGAATTACAAAACAGAACAGGGTCTCAAATGTAGAAAACCAACTTATGCTTGCTTAAGGGGAAAGGTGAGTTGGGGTGCTGCATACAACATGAGATTGAAATTAGCACAGATACCGTTCCATAAGCCAAATATGTAATAGACAAGAGCTACTCCTTGCCCAACGAAGTGGACTCAACACCCCGTATTAAACGCCTAAGAATATACCTGACTAGAAATAATCTTAAAACCTACGGATTTATATGTCTCCGAAAGAGAATCAAGCGTGTGTACAGCGGCATAAACGCAGCAGTGATAGGATTGGTGAGGTTCGGTGAGCAAATGCAGACCCTTTGAAGTCATATTGCATGGGACCCATTCCATGGGTCTCAACTCTCCAGGTTTAAGGGATTCTTCCTTCAGCTAAAACATGCATGTGGAACCCAGAGTATGATCCACCGTGTGATCGGGAAATGTGTTGAAATGTGTCTCAGTTTTCGTCCCCTGGTACTCGGGTGCAACATTCCAGACGCTTTACTAACACTCTCCCCACTTGGAGAGTCAGTGCCTTTAACCTCCTATTTGGCCCAGTTTGCAATTTCTGCGTAAGATGAACAGGAATAGGGAGAATCAATGAGAGACTAGCTGGAGGTGTCTGGACGGGAAAATTTAACTCTCAGTTCCCACCAGGAAGAGGAATTAACCAAAGGCTCAGCGTGCCGTGCCAGAACCACACTAGGGCCTGAAGCAATACTGCCGTGTTGCGGCCAGCTCACAAGAAAGCGAGTTGAAGAAAGGAGCTCAGGGGCACTGTAATTCACAAACCTGCAGAGTTATAAATGACAGCTACCTTCCAAAAATATATTGAAGTAAGGCAGCTAAGAGGAGTTGAAAGCGGGGCAGAATTGCAGGAAACCGATTTCAGGAGGTAGACTGGAATTGCATGTAAAGCATAGGAAAAGAGGCAGAACGTCCACAATGATGCACTTGGCCAAAAAGGGCGTATGCGTTTTTTCCTGAATATATTCAGGAAAAACGCATACGCCCTTTTTGCCCAACCAAGCAAGCTTGCAAAGGAAATCTGCACTACAATGAAGTCTCACTGCCCCCCGGTCAAAAGGGCCATCTGAAAAAATTGTAAAATCCAGAAAGGCAGGACAGGCCAAGGAGAACTAGGAGCCTTGTTATGCTGATGGGCGGGATGTAAATTGCCAGCAGCCACTCTGGAGAAGTGTATGGTGTTTCCTGAAACATCCAAAAAACAAAGCAACAGAGCCTAGGGCACTTCCACTTATGGTCCTATAGCTTAAGGAAATTAAAATCAAAAAGACACAGCCACCCCAAAGTTTGGGACGGCTCTGTTTACAAGAACCTTGTTTACGTTACAAGTTCAATATCACAGAAAGCAAAAAATGGATAAAGAAGTTGTGGTACTTACGTACAATGCAATATCACTCAGCAATGAAATCTATGTCATCAGGCCCGTAGCAGCATAATGAGTGGATTCAGGTACGATGATTCTAAGTGAAATAAGTCACACAGAAAAAGAAACATCATAAGATATCACTACTACACGGAATGTAAACTTGGCTACACAAGAACTGAATTACAAAACAGAACAGGGCCTCAAATGTAGAAAACCAACTTATGCTTGCTTAAGGGGAAAGGTGAGTTGGCGTGCTTCATAAAACCAGAGATTGAAATTAGCACAGATACCGTTCCATAAGCCAAATATGTAATAGACAAGAGCTACACCTTGCTCAACGAAGTGGACTCAACACCCCATATTAAACGCCTAAGAATATACCTGACTAGAAATAATCTTAAAACCTATGGATTTATATGTCTCCGAAAGAGAATCAAGCGTGTGTACAGCGGCATAAACGCAGCAGTGATAGGATTGGTGAGGTTCGGTGAGCAAATGCAGACCCTTTGAAGTCATATTGCATGGTACCCATTCCATGGGTCTCAACTCTCCAGGTTTAATGGATTCTTCCTTCAGCTAAAACATGCATGTGGAACCCAGAGTATGATCCACCGTGTGATCGGGAAATGTGTTGAAATGTGTCTCACTTTTCGTCCCCTGGTACTCGGGTGCAACATTCCAGACGCTTTACTAACACTCTCCCCACTTGGAGAGTCAGTGCCTTTAACCTCCTATTTGGCCCAGTTGGAATTTCTGCGTAAGATGAACAGGAATAGGGAGAACCAATGAGAGACTAGCTGGAGGTGTCTGGACGGGAAAATTTAACTCTCAGTTCCCACCAGGAAGAGGAATTAACCAAAGGCTCAGCGTGCCGTGCCAGAACCACACTAGGGCCTGAAGCAATACTGCCGTGTTTCAGCCAGCTCACAAGAAAGCGAGTTGAAGAAAGGAGCTCAGGGGCACTGTAATTCACAAACCTGCAGAGTAATAAATGACAGCTATCGTCCAAAAATATATTGAAGGAAGGCTGCCAAGAGGACTTGAAAGCGGGGTAGAATTGCAAGAAACCGATTTCAGGAGGTAGACGGGAATTGCATGAAAAGCATAGGAAAAGAGGCAGAACGTCCACAATGATGCACTTGGCCAAAAAGTGCGTATGCATTTTTTCTTGAATATATTGAGGAAAAACCGCATAGGCACTTTTTGGCCAACCAAGAAAGCTTGCAATGGAAATCGGCACTACAATGAAGTCTCACTGCCCCCCGGTCAAAAGGGCCATCTGAAAAAAGTGTAAAATCCAGAAAGGCAGGACAGGCCATGGAGAACTAGCAGCCTTGTTATGCTGATGGGCGGGATGTAAATTGCCAGCACCCACTCTGGAGAAGTGTACGGTGTTTCCTGAAACATCCAAAAAACAAAGCAACAAAGCCAAGGGCACTTCCACGTATGGTCCTATAGCTTAGGAAAATTAAAATCAAAAAGACACACCCACCCCAAAGTTTGGAACGGGTCTGTTTACAAGAACCTCGTTTACGGTACAAGTTCAATATCACACAAAGCGAAAAATGGATAAAGAAGTTGTGGTACTTACGTACAATGCAATATCACTCAGCAATGAAATCTATGTCATCAGGCCCGTAGCCGCATAATGAATGGATTCAGGTACGATGATTCTAAGTGAAATAAGTCACACAGAAAAAGAAACATCATAAGATATCACTACTACACGGAATGTAAACTTGGCTACACAAGAACTGAATTACAAAACAGAACAGGGTGTCAAATGTAGAAAACCAACTTATGCTTGCTTAAGGGGAAAGGTGAGTTGGGGTGCTGCATAAAACCAGAGATTGAAATTAGCACAGATACCGTTCCATAAGCCAAATATGTAATAGACAAGAGCTACTCCTTGCTCAACGAAGTGGACTCAACACCCCGTATTAAACGCCTAAGAATATACCTGACTAGAAATAATCTTAAAACCTACGGATTTATATGTCTCCGAAAGAGAATCAAGCGTGTGTACAGCGGCATAAACGCAGCAGTGATAGGATTGGTGAGGTTCGGTGAGCAAATGCAGACCCTTTGAAGTCATATTGCATGGTACCCATTCCATGGGTCTCAACTCTCCAGGTTTAAGGGATTCTTCCTTCAGCTAAAACATGCATGTGGAACCCAGAGTATGATCCACCGTGTGATCGGGAAATGTGTTGAAATGTGTCTCAGTTTTTGTCCCCTGGTACTCGGGTGCAACATTCCAGACGCTTTACTAACACTCTCCCCACTTGGAGAGTCAGTGCCTTTAACCTCCTATTTGGCCCAGTTTGCAATTTCTGCGTAAGATGAACAGGAATAGGGAGAACCAATGAG
The DNA here is from genome assembly GCF_964270905.1 of Leucopleurus acutus. NCBI lineage: Eukaryota > Metazoa > Chordata > Mammalia > Artiodactyla > Delphinidae > Leucopleurus > Leucopleurus acutus. Next base: position 903,134 of record NW_028139185.1, read on the forward strand.
AGACTAGCTGGAGGTATCTGGACGGGAAAATTTAACTCTCAGTTCCCACCAGGAAGAGGAATTAACCAAAGGCTCAGCGTGCCGTGCCAGAAACACACTAGGGCCTGAACCAATACTGCCGTGTTGCGGCCAGCTCACAAGAAAGCGAGTTGAAGAAAGGAGCTCAGGGGCACTGTAATTCACAAACCTGCAGAGTTATAAATGACAGCTACCTTCCAAAAATATATTGAAGTAAGGCAGCTAAGAGGAGTTGAAAGCGGGGCAGAATTGCAGGAAACCGATTTCAGGAGGTAGACTGGAATTGCATGTAAAGCATAGGAAAAGAGGCAGAACGTCCACAATGATGCACTTGGCCAAAAAGGGCGTATGCGTTTTTTCCTGAATATATTCAGGAAAAACGCATACGCCCTTTTTGGCCTACCAAGCAAGCTTGCAAAGGAAATCTGCACTACAATGAAGTCTCACTGCCCCCCGGTCAAAAGGGCCATCTGAAAAAAGTGTAAAATCCAGAAAGGCAGGACAGGCCAAGGAGAACTAGGAGCCTTTTTATGCTGATGGGCGGGATGTAAATTGCCAGCAGCCACTCTGGAGAAGTGTATGGTGTTTCCTGAAACATCCAAAAAACAAAGCAACAGAGCCTAGGGCACTTCCACTTATGGTCCTATAGCTTAAGGAAATTAAAATCAAAAAGACACAGCCACCCCAAAGTTTGGGACGGCTCTGTTTACAAGAACCTTGTTTACGTTACAAGTTCAATATCACAGAAAGCGAAAAATGGATAAAGAAGTTGTGGTACTTACGTACAATGCAATATCACTCAGCAATGAAATCTATGTCATCAGGCCCGTAGCAGCATAATGAGTGGATTCAGGTACGATGATTCTAAGTGAAATAAGTCACACAGAAAAAGAAACATCATAAGATATCACTACTACACGGAATGTAAACTTGGCTACACAAGAACTGAATTACAAAACAGAACAGGGCCTCAAATGTAGAAAACCAACTTATGCTTGCTTAAGGGGAAAGGTGAGTTGGGGTGCTTCATAAAACCAGAGATTGAAATTAGCACAGATACCGTTCCATAAGCCAAATATGTAATAGACAAGAGCTACTCCTTGCTCAACGAAGTGGACTCAACACCCCATATTAAACGCCTAAGAATATACCTGACTAGAAATAATCTTAAAACCTATGGATTTATATGTCTCTGAAAGAGAATCAAGCGTGTGTACAGCGGCATAAACGCAGCAGTGATAGAATTGGTGAGGTTCGGTGAGCAAATGCAGACCCTTTGAAGTCATATTGCATGGTACCCATTCCATGGGTCTCAACTCTCCATGTTTAAGGGATTCTTCCTTCAGCTAAAACATGCATGTGGAACCCAGAGTATGATCCACCGTGTGATCGGGAAATGTGTTGAAATGTGTCTCAATTTTCGTCCCCTGGTACTCGGGTGCAACATTCCAGACGCTTTACTAACACTCTCCCCACTTGGAGAGTCAGTGCCTTTAACCTCCTATTTGGCCCAGTTTGCAATTTCTGCGTAAGATGAACAGGAATAGGGAGAACCAATGAGAGACTAGCTTGAGGTGTCTGGACGGGAAAATTTAACTCTCAGTTCCCACCAGGAAGAGGAATTAACCAAAGGCTCAGCGTGCCGTGCCAGAACCACACTAGGGCCTGAAGCAATCCTGCAGTGTTGCGGCCAGCTCACAAGAAAGAGAGTTGAAGAAAGGAGCTCAGGGGCACTGTAATTCACAAACCTGCAGAGTTATAAATGACAGCTACCTTCCAAAAATATATTGAAGTAAGGCAGCCAAGAGGAGTTGAAAGCGGGGCAGAATTGCAGGAAACCGATTTCAGGAGGTAGACTGGAATTGCATGTAAAGCAAAGGAGAAGAGGCAGAACGTCCACAATGATGCACTTGGCCAAAAAGGGCGTATGCGTTTTTTCCTGAATATATTCAGGAAAAACGCATACGCCCTTTTTGGCCAACCAAGCAAGCTTGCAAAGGAAATCTGCACTACAATGAAGTCTCACTGCCCCCCGGTCAAAAGGGTCATCTGAAAAAAGTGTAAAATCCAGAAAGGCAGGACAGGCCAAGGAGAACTAGGAGCCTTGTTATGCTGATGGGCGGGATGTAAATTGCCAGCAGCCACTCTGGAGAAGTGTATGGTGTTTCCTGAAACATCCAAAAAACAAAGCAACACAGCCAAGGGCACTTCCACTTATGGTACTATAGCTTAGGGAAATTAAAATCAAAGAGACACAGCCACTCGAAAATTTGGGCCGGCTCTGTTTACAAGAACCTCGTTTACGGTACAAGTTCAATATCACACAAAGCGAAAAATGGATAAAGAAGTTGTGGTAATTATGTACAATGCAATATCACTCAGCAATGAAATCTATGTCATCAGGCCCGTAGCAGCATAATGAGTGGATTCAGGTACGATGATTCTAAGTGAAATAAGTCACACAGAAAAAGAAACATCATAAGATATCACTACTACACGGAATGTAAACTTGGCTACACAAGAACTGAATTACAAAACAGAACAGGGCCTCAAATGTAGAAAACCAACTTATGCTTGCTTAAGGGGAAAGGTGAGTTGGGGTGCTTCATAAAACCAGAGATTGAAATTAGCACAGATACCGTTCCATAAGCCAAATATGTAATAGACAAGAGCTACTCCTTGCTCAACGAAGTGGACTCAACACCCCGTATTAAACGCCTAAGAATATACCTGACTAGAAATAATCTTAAAACCTACGGATTTATATGTCTCCGAAAGAGAATCAAGCGTGTGTACAGCGGCATAAATGCAGCAGTGATAGGATTGGTGAGGTTCGGTGAGCAAATGCAGACCCTTTGAAGTCATATTGCATGGTACCCATTCCATGGGTCTCAACTCTCCAGGTTTAAGGGATTCTTCCTTCAGCTAAAACATGCATGTGGAACCCAGAGTATGATCTACCGTGTGATCGGGAAATGTGTTGAAATGTGTCTCAGTTTTCGTCCCCTGGTACTCGGGTGCAACATTCCAGACGCTTTACTAACACTCTCCCCACTTGGAGAGTCAGTGCCTTTAACCTCCTATTTGGCCCAGTTTGCAATTTCTGCGTAAGATGAACAGGAATAGGGAGAACCAATGAGAGACTAGCTGGAGGTGTCTGGACGGGAAAATTTAACTCTCAGTTCCCACCAGGAAGAGGAATTAACCAAAGGCTCAGCGTGCCGTGCCAGAACCACACTAGGGCCTGAAGCAATACTGCCGTGTTGCGGCCAGCTCACAAGAAAGTGAGTTGAAGAAAGGAGCTCAGGGGCACTGTAATTCTCAAACCTGCAGAGTTATAAATGACAGCTACTTTCCAAAAATATATTGAAGTAAGGCAGCTAAGAGGAGTTGAAAGCGGGGCAGAATTGCAGGAAACCGATTTCAGGAGGTAGACTGGAATTGCATGTAAAGCATAGGAAAAGAGGCAGAACGTCCACAATGATGCACTTGGCCAAAAAGGGCATATGCGTTTTTTCCTGAATATATTCAGGAAAAACGCATACGCCCTTTTTGGCCAACCAAGCAAACTTGCAAAGGAAATCTGCACTACAATGAAGTCTCACTGCCCCCAGGTCAAAAGGGCCATCTGAAAAAAGTGTAAAATCCAGAAAGGCAGGACAGGCCAAGGAGAACTAGGAGCCTTGTTATGCTGATGGGCGGGATGTAAATTGCCAGCAGCCACTCTGGAGAAGTGTATGGTGTTTCCTGAAACATCCAAAAAACAAAGCAACAGAGCCTAGGGCACTTCCACTTATGGTCCTATAGCTTAGGGAAATTAAAATCAAAAAGACACAGCCACCCCAAACTTTGGGACGGCTCTGTTTACAAGAACCTTGTTTACGTTACAAGTTCAATATCACAGAAAGCGAAAAATGGATAAAGAAGTTGTGGTACTTACGTACAATGCAATATCACTCAGCAATGAAATCTATGTCATCAGGCCCGTAGCAGCATAATGAGTGGATTCAGGTACGATGATTCTAAGTGAAATAAGTCACACAGAAAAAGAAACATCATAAGATATCACTACTACACGGAATGTAAACTTGGCTACACAAGAACTGAATTACAAAACAGAACAGGGCCTCAAATGTAGAAAACCAACTTATGCTTGCTTAAGGGGAAAGGTGAGTTGGGGTGCTTCATAAAACCAGAGATTGAAATTAGCACAGATACCGTTCCATAAGCCAAATATGTAATAGACAAGAGCTACTCCTTGCTCAACGAAGTGGACTCAACACCCCATATTAAACGCCTAAGAATATACCTGACTAGAAATAATCTTAAAACCTATGGATTTATATGTCTCTGAAAGAGAATCAAGCGTGTGTACAGCGGCAAAAACGCAGCAGTGATAGGATTGGTGAGGTTCGGTGAGCAAATGCAGACCCTTTGAAGTCATATTGCATGGTACCCATTCCATGGGTCTCAACTCTCCATGTTTAAGGGATTCTTCCTTCAGCTAAAACATGCATGTGGAACCCAGAGTATGATCCACCGTGTGATCGGGAAATGTGTTGAAATGTGTCTCAGTTTTCGTCCCCTGGTACTCGGGTGCAACATTCCAGACGCTTTACTAACACTCTCCCCACTTGGAGAGTCAGTGCCTTTAACCTCCTATTTGGCCCAGTTTGCAATTTCTGCGTAAGATGAACAGGAATAGGGAGAACCAATGAGAGACTAGCTTGAGGTGTCTGGACGGGAAAATTTAACTCTCAGTTCCCACCAGGAAGAGGAATTAACCAAAGGCTCAGCGTGCCGTGCCAGAACCACACTAGGGCCTGAAGCAATCCTGCAGTGTTGCGGCCAGCTCACAAGAAAGAGAGTTGAAGAAAGGAGCTCAGGGGCACTGTAATTCACAAACCTGCAGAGTTATAAATGACAGCTACCTTCCAAAAATATATTGAAGTAAGGCAGCCAAGAGGAGTTGAAAGCGGGGCAGAATTGCAGGAAACCGATTTCAGGAGGTAGACTGGAATTGCATGTAAAGCAAAGGAGAAGAGGCAGAACGTCCACAATGATGCACTTGGCCAAAAAGGGCGTATGCGTTTTTTCCTGAATATATTCAGGAAAAACGCATACGCCCTTTTTGGCCAACCAAGCAAGCTTGCAAAGGAAATCTGCACTACAATGAAGTCTCACTGCCCCCCGGTCAAAAGGGCCATCTGAAAAAAGTGTAAAATCCAGAAAGGCAGGACAGGCCAAGGAGAACTAGGAGCCTTGTTATGCTGATGGGCGGGATGTAAATTGCCAGCAGCCACTCTGGAGAAGTGTATGGTGTTTCCTGAAACATCCAAAAAACAAAGCAACAGAGCCAAGGGCACTTCCACTTATGGTCCTATAGCTTAGGGAAATTAAAATCAAAAAGACACAGCCACCCCAAAGTTTGGGACGGCTCTGTTTACAAGAACCTTGTTTACGTTACAAGTTCAATATCACAGAAAGCGAAAAATGGATAAAGAAGTTGTGGTACTTACGTACAATGCAATATCACTCAGCAATGAAATCTATGTCATCAGGCCCGTAGCAGCATAATGAGTGGATTCAGGTACGATGATTTTAAGTGAAATAAGTCACACAGAAAAAGAAACATCATACGATATCACTACTACACGGAATGTAAACTTGGCTACACAAGAACTGAATTACAAAACAGAACAGGGCCTCAAATGTAGAAAACCAACTTATGCTTGCTTAAGGGGAAAGGTGAGTTGGCGCGCTTCATAAAACCAGAGATTGAAATTAGCACAGATACCGTTCCATAAGCCAAATATGTAATAGACAAGAGCTACTCCTTGCTCAACGAAGTGGACTCAACACCCCACATTAAACGCCTAAGAATATACCTGACTACTAATAATCTTAAAACCTAAGGATTTATATGTCTCCGAAAGAGAATCAAGCGTGTGTACAGCGGCATAAAATCAGCAGTGATAAGATTGGTGAGGTTCGGTGAGCAAATGCAGACCCTTTGAAGTCATATTGCATGGTACCCATTCCATGGGTCTCAACTCTCCAGGTTTAAGGGATTCTTCCTTCAGCTAAAACATGCATGTGGAACCCAGAGTATGATCCACCGTGTGATCGGAAAACGTGTTCAAATGTGTCTCAGTTTTCGTCCCCTGGTACTCGGGTGCAACATTCCAGACGCTTTACTAACACTCTCCCCACTTGGAGAGTCAGTGCCTTTAACCTCCTGTTTGGCCCAGTTTGCAATTTCTGTGGAACATGAACAGGAATAGGGAGAACCAATGAGACACTAGGTGGAGGTGTCCGGACGGGCAAATTTAACTCTCATTTCCCACCAGGAAGAGGAATTAACCAAAGGCTCAGCGTGCCATGCCGGAACCACACTAGGGCGCGAAGCAATCCTGCGGTGTTGCGGCCAGCTCACAAGAAAGCGAGTTGAAGAAAGGAGCTCAGGGGCACTGTAATTCACAAACCTGCAGAGTTATAAATGACAGCTACCTTCCAAAAATATATTGAAGTAAGGCTGCCAAGAGGAGTTGAAAGCGGGGCAGAATTGCAGGAAACCGATTTCAGGAGGTAGACTGGAATTGCATGTAAAGCATAGGAAAAGAGGCAGAACGTCCACAATGAGGCACTTGGCCAAAAAGGGCGTATGCGTTTTTTCCTGAATATATTCAGGAAAAAACGCATACGCGCTTTTTGGCCAACCAAGCAAGCTTGCAAAGGAAATCTGCACTACAATGAAGTCTCACTGGCCCACGGTCAAAAGGGCCATCTGAAAAAAGTGTAAAATCCAGAAAGGCAGGACAGGCCATGGAGAACTGGGAGCCTTGTTATGCTGATGGGCGGGATGTAAATTGCCAACAGCCACTCTGGAGAAGTGTATGGTGTTTCCTGAAACATCCAAAAAACAAAGCAACAAAGCCAAGGGCACTTCCACGTATGGTCCTATAGCTTAGGAAAATTAAAATCAAAAAGACACACCCACCCCAAAGTTTGGAATGGCTCTGTTTACAAGAACCTCGTTTATGGTACAAGTTCAATATCACACAAAGCGAAAAATGGATAAAGAAGTTGTGGTACTTACGTACAATGCAATATCACTCAGCAATGAAATCTATGTCATCAGGCCCGTAGCCGCATAATGAATGGATTCAGGTACGATGATTCTAAGTGAAATAAGTCACACAGAAAAAGAAACATCATAAGATATCACTACTACACGGAATGTAAACTTGGCTACACAAGAACTGAATTACAAAACAGAACAGGGCCTCAAATGTAGAAAACCAACTTATGCTTGCTTAAGGGGAAAGGTGAGTTGGGGGGCTGCATAAAACCAGAGATTGAAATTAGCACAGATACCGTTCCATAAGCCAAATATGTAATAGACAAGAGCTACTCCTTGCTCAACGAAGTGGACTCAACACCCCGTATTAAACGCCTAAGAATATACCTGACTAGAAATAATCTTAAAACCTACGGATTTATATGTCTCCGAAAGAGAATCAAGCGTGTGTACAGCGGCATAAACGCAGCAGTGATAGGATTGGTGAGGTTCGGTGAGCAAATGCAGACCCTTTGAAGTCATATTGCATGGTACCCATTCCATGGGTCTCAACTCTCCAGGTTTAAGGGATTCTTCCTTCAGCTAAAACATGCATGTGGAACCCAGAGTATGATCTACCGTGTGATCGGGAAATGTGTTGAAATGTGTCTCAGTTTTCATCCCCTGGTACTCGGGTGCAACATTCCAGACGCTTTACTAACACTCTCCCCACTTGGAGAGTCAGTGCCTTTAACCTCCTATTTGGCCCAGTTTGCAATTTCTGCGTAAGATGAACAGGAATAGGGAGAACCAATGAGAGACTAGCTGGAGGTGTCTGGACGGGAAAATTTAACTCTCATTTCCCACCAGGAAGAGGAATTAACCAAAGGCTCAGCATGCCGTGCGGGAACCAAACTAGGTCCTGAAGCAATCCTGCGGTGTTGCGGCCAGCTCACAAGAAAGCGAGTTGAAGAAAGGAGCTCAGGGGCACTGTAATTCACAAACCTGCAGAGTTATAAATGACAGCTATATTCCAAAAATATATTGAAGTAAGGCTGCCAACAGGAGTTGAATGCGGCGCAGAATTGCAGGGAACCGATTTCAGGAGGTAGACTGGAATTGCATGTAAAGCATAGGAAAAGAGGCAGAACGTCCACAATGATGCACTTGGCCAAAAAGGGCGTATGCGTTTTTTCCTGAATATATTCAGGAAAAAACGCATACGCCCTTTTTGGCCAACCAAGCAAGCTTGCAAAGGAAATCTGCACTACAATGAAGTCTCACTGCCCCCCGGTCAAAAGGGCTATCTGAAAAAAGTGTAAAATCCAGAAAGGCAGGACAGGCCATGGAGAACAGGGAGCCTTGTTATGCTGATGGGCGGCATGTAAATTGCCAGCAGCCACTCTGGAGAAGTGTATGGTGTTTCCTGATACATCCAAAAAACAAAGCAACAGAGCCTAGGTCATTTCCACTTATGGTCGTATAGCTTAGGGAAATAATAATCAAAAGACACAGCCTCCCCAAAGTTTGGGATGGCTCTGTTTACAAGAATCTCGTTTACGGTACAGGTTCAATATCGCAGAAAGCGAAAAATGGATAAAGAAATTGTGGTACTTACGTACAATGCAATATCACTCAGCAAAGAAATCTATGTCATCAGGCCCGTGACAGCATAATGAGTGGATTCAGGTACGATGATTCTAAGTGAAATAAGTCACACAGAAAAAGAAACATCATAAGATATCACTACTACACGGAATGTAAACTTGGCTACACAGGAACTGAATTACAAAACAGAACAGGGTGTCAAATGTAGAAAACCAACTTATGCTTGCTTAAGGGGAAAGGTGAGTTGGGGTGCTTCATAAAATCAGAGATTGAAATTAGCACAGATACTGTTCCATAAGCCAAATATGTAATAGACAAGAGCTACTCCTTGCTCAACGAAGTGGACTCAACACCCCATATTAAATGACTAAGAATATACCTGACTAGTAAGAACCTTAAAACCTATGGATTTATATGTCTCCGAAAGAGAATCAAGTGTGTGTACAGTGTCATAAACGCAGCAGTGATAGGATTGGTGAGGTTCGGTTAGCAAATGCAGACTCTTTGAAGTCATATTGCATGGTACCCATTCCATGGGTCTCAACTCTCCAGGTTTAAGGGATTCTTCCTTCAGCTAAAACATGCATGTGGAACCCAGAGTATGATCCACCGTGTGATCGGGAAACGTGTTCAAATGTGTCTCAGTTTTCGTCCCCTGGTACTCGGGTGCAACATTCCAGACGCTTTACTAACACTCTCCCCACTTGGATAGTCAGTGCCTTTAACCTCCTGTTTGGCCCAGTTTGCAATTTCTTCGGAAGATGAACAGGAATAAGGAGAAGCAATGGGAGACTATCTGTAGGTGTCTGGACGGGCAAATTTAACTCTCATTTCCCACCAGGAAGTTAAATGAACCAAAGGCTCCGTGTGCCATGCTGGAACTAGATTAGGGCCTGAGGAGATCCTGCGGTGTTGCGGCCAGCTCACAAGAAAGCGAGTTGAAGAAAGGAGCTCAGGGACACTGTAATTCAGTAACCTGCGGAGTTATAAATGACAGCTATCATCCAAAATTATACTGAAGTAAGGCTGCGAAGAGGACTTGAATGCGGGGCAGAATTGCTGGAAACTGATTTCAGAACGTACACGGGAGTAGCTCTTAAAGCATAGGAAAAGAGATAGAACTTGGAAAATAATGCACTTGGCAAAAAAGGGCATATGTGTTTTATCCAGAGCTCTCATAACTGAGGGGAGGAGATTCCCAGCAGGCTCCAAGTGCCACCTGAGGGCTCACATTGCCAAGGCAACGTGAGCATGCCAGGCAGGAGTTACCTCACAGCAGAGGTCCCACCTCACAGAAGGGTGAGAAACCCAGCCAACATCAGACTCTCACCAGAGGGCCCACATCACCAAGGGGATGGGAACCAGGCAGGAGTGTCTTCACATCAGTGGGGCCACATCATCGAAAGCTGAGGTACTCAGCACATGTGTCCTCAAACCAGAGGACCCACATCACCAAGGACCTCGGAGTGAGGCAGGCAGGAGTAGCCTCACAACACTGGGCACATAGAATAAAAAAGTGAGGAATCCAGCAGTTGGAACCTCCCAGCAGGCGGCCCAGAGCACCGAGGCTATGGGATCCAGGCCACAGTGAACTCACAGAACAGGGCCCATGTCATGAAACTGAGCAACCCAGCCATTGGGACCTCAGAGCAGGAGGCCCACATCCCCATGGGGATGGAATTCTGGTAGGAGTGTCCTCGCACCACTGAGAACATATCAGAAAATTTTGGGCGACCAGCAGTTAGGGCCTGACGCCAGAGGGCACTCATCACCGAGAAGAGGAGGCTCCCAGCAGGCTCCAACTGCCACCAGAGGGCTGACGTCGCCAAGGCGATGTGTGCCAACCAGGCACGAATGACCTCACAGCAGAGGGCCCACCTCACAGAAGGGTGAGGAACACAGCCAGGATCAGACTCTCACCAGAGGGCCCACATCACCAAGGGGATGGGAACCAGGCAGGAGTGTCCCCACACCAGTGGGACAACATCATCGAAAGGTGAGGATCCCAGCACATGTGTCCTCAAACCAGAGGAACCACATCACCAAGGGGTTCGGAATGAGGCTGGCAGGACTGGCCTCACAACACAGGGTCCATAGAATATAAAAGTTGAGGAATCCAGCAGTTGGAACCTCCCAGCAAGTGGCCCAGAGCACCGAGGCTATGGGATCCAGGCCGCAGTGAACTCACAGCAGAGGGCCCACATCATGAACCTGTGAGCAGCCCAGCTGTTGGGACCTCAGAACAGAAGGCCCACATCCCCATTGGGATGGGAACCTGGCAGGAGTGGCTTTGCACCACTTAGCACATATCAGAAAATGTTAGGAGCCCAGCAGTTAGGGCCTGATGCCAGGGGGCCCTCATAACTGAGGGGAGGAGACTCCCAGCAGGTTCCAACTGCCAACAGAGGGACCACGTCTACAAGGTGGCATGCGCCAGCCAGGCAGTAGTGACCTCACAGCAGAGGGCCTATCTCACAGAAGGGTGAGGAACCGAGGAAGGATGAGACTCTCACCAGAGGGCCCACAACACCAAGGGGATGGGAACCAGTCAGGACTGTCCTCCCACCAGTGGGGCCACATCATCGAAAGGTGAGGAACCCAGCACATGTGGCCTCATATCAGAGGACATACATCACAAAGGGGATGGGAGTGAGGCAGGTAGGAGTAGCCTAAAAACAGAGGGCCCAAAGAATAAAAAAAGTGAGGAATCCAGCATTTGGAACCTCCCAGCAGGCGGCCGAGAGCACAGAAGCTATGGGATGCAGGCAGGAGTTAACTAACACCAGAGAGCCCACATCATGAAACTGTGAGCAGCCCAGGCATTGGGACCTCAGAGCAGAAAGCCCACATCCCCATGGGGATGGGAACCTGACAGGAGTGTCCTGGCATCACTGGGCTCACATCAGAAAACGTGGGGAGCCCAGCAGTTAGAGCCTGATGCTAGAGGGCCGTCATCACCGAGGGCAGGAGGCTCCCAGCAGGTTCCATGTGCCAACAGAGGGCCCACGTCGTCAAGGTGATGTGTGCAAGTCAGGCAGGATTGACCTCACAGCAGAGGGCCTACCTCACAGAAGAGTGAGGAACCCAGCCAGGATAAGACTGTCACCAGAAGGCCCACATCACCAAGGGGATGGGAACCAGACAGGAGTGTCCTCACACCAGTGGGGCCACATCATTGAAAGTTGCCTAACCCAGCACATGTGGCCTCAAACCAGAAGACCCACATCACGAAGGGGTTGCGAGTGAGGCAGGCAGGAGGAGCATCACAACACAGGACCCATAGAATACAAAAGTTGAGGAATCGAGCAGTTGGAACCTCCCAGCAGGCAGCCAAGACCACAGAGGCTATGGGATCCAGGCCACAGTGAACTAACACCAGAGAGCCCACATCATGAAATTGTGATCAACCCAGCCGTTGGAACCTCAGAGCAGAAGGCCCACATCCCCATGGGGATGGGAACCTAAGAGGAGTGCTTGAGCAACACTGGGCTCACTAAGAAAAGTTGGGGAGCCCAGCAGTTAGGGCCTGACGTCAGAGGGCCCTCATCACAGAGCTGAGGAGGCTCCCAGCAGGGTCCAATTGCCACCAGAGGGCTCATGTCAACAAGGCGAGGTGAGCAACCCAGGCAAGAGTTACCTGATAGTAGAGGGCCCACCTCACAGATGGGTGAGGAACCCAGCCAGGATCAGACTCTCACCAGAGGGCCCACATCACAAAGGGGATGGGACCCAGTCAGGATTATCCTCACACCAGTGGGGCCTCATCATCTTAAGGTGAGGAACCCAGCACATGTGTCCTCAAACCAGAGGACCCACATCACCAAGGGCCTTGGAGTGAGGCAGGCAGGAGTAGCCTCACAACACAGGGCACATAATATAAAAAACGTGAGGATTCCAGCATTTAGACCTTCCAGCAGGCGGCCCAGAACACCGAGGCTATGGGATCCAGGCCACAGTGAACTCACAGCAGAGGGCCCACATCACAAAACTGTGAGCAACCCAGGAGTTGAGACCTCAGCGCAGAAGGACCACATCCCCATGGGAATGGGAACCTGGCTGGAGTGTCCTCGCACCACTGGGCGCACATCAGAAAATGTGGGGAGCCCACCATTTAGGGCCTGACGCCAGAGGGCCGTCATCACCGAGAGGAGGAGGCGCCCTGCACGCTCCAACTGCCACCAGAGGGCTCACGTCTCCAAGGTGACGTGTGCCAGCCAGGCAGGAGTGACCTCACAGCAGAGGGCCTACCTCACAGAACGTTGAGGAACCCAGCCAGGATTAGACTCTCGCCAGAGGGCCCACCTCACCAAGGGGATGGGAACCAGGCAGGAGTGTCCTCACACGAGTGGGGTCACATCATCGAAAGGTGAGGAACGCAGCACATGTGGCCTCAAGCCATAGGACAGTCATCACCAAGGGGCTGGCAGTGAGGCAGGCAGGAGGAGCCTCACAACAGAGGGCACATAGAATAAAAAAGTTGAGGAATCCAGCAGTTGGAACCTCCCAGCAGGCGGCTCAGAGCACCGATGATAAGGGATCCTTGCCGGAGTGAACTCACAGCAGAGGGCCCACATCTTGGTACTGTGAGCAAGCCAGCCGTTTTGACCTCAGAGCAGAAGGCCCATATCGCCATGGGGATGGGAACCTGGCAAGAGTCTCCTCACTCACTTGGCGCACATCAGAAAATGTGGGGAGCCCAGCAGTTAGGGCCTGACGCCAGAGGGCCCTCATCACCCAGGAGAGGAGGCTCCCAGCAGGCTCCAAGTGCCACCAGAGGGCTCATGTCCACAAGGCGAGGTGAGCAAGCCAGGCAGGAGTGACCTCACAGCAGACGGCCCACCTCACAGATGGGTGAGGAACCCAGCCAGGATCAGACTCTCAACAGAGGGCCCACATCACCAAGGGGATGTGAACCAGGCAGGAGTCTCCTAAGACCATTGGTCCCACATCATCGAAAGGTGAGGAACCCAGCACATGTGGCCTCAAACCAGACGACACACATCACGAAGGGGCTGGGAGTGAGGCAGGCAGGAGGATCCTCACAACAGAGGGCCCAAAAATTAAAAAAGTGAGGAATCCAGCAGTTGGAACCTCCCAGCAGGCGGCCAAGAGCACAGAGGCTATGGGATCCAGGCCTCTGTGAACACCAGAGAGCCCACATCATGAAAATGTGAACAACCCAGCCGTTGGGACCTCAGAGCAGAAGGCCCACATCTCCATGGAGATGGGATCCTAAGAGGAGTGCCAAAGCATCACTGGGCTCCCTAAGAAAAGTTGGTGAGCCCAGCAGTTAGGGCCTGACGCAAGAGGGCCCTCATCACTGGGGGGAGGAGATTCCCAGCACGCTCCAACTGCCACCACACGGCTGACTTCACCAAGGCAATGTGTGCCAGCCATGCAGGAGTGACCTATCAGCAGAGGGTCTCCCTCACAGGTGGGTGAGGAACAAAGCCAGGAACAGACTCTCACCAGGGGGTCCACATAACCACGTGGATGAGAACCAGGCAGGAGTGTCCTCACACTAGTGGGGCCACATCATCGAAAGGTGAGGAACCCAGAAAAGGTGGCCACAAACCAGAGGACCCACATCACCAAGGGGTTGAGAGTGAGGTAGGTGTCTGGACGGGCATATTTAACACTCATTTCCCACCAGGAAGAGAAATTAACCAAAGGCTCAGCGTGCCCTGCCAGAAGCAGATTAGGGCCTGAAGCAGTCTTGCGGGTTTGCGGCCAGCTCACAAGAAAGCGAGTTGAAGAAAGGAGCTCAGGGGCCCTGTAATTCACAAACCTGGAGAGTTATAAATGACAGATAACGTCCAAAAATATATTGAAGTAAGGCTGCGAAGAGGACTTGAAAGCGGGGCAGAATTTCAGGAAACCGATTTCAGGAGGTAGACTGGATTTGCATTTAAAGCATAGGAAAAGAGGCAGAACATCGACAATGATGCACTTGGCAACAAAGTGCGTATGAGTTTGTTCCTGAATATATTCAGGAAAAAACACATACGCCCTTTTTGGCAAACCAAGCAAGCTTGCAATGGAAATCCGAACTATGAGTGTCACTTCCCCCCGGTCTAAAGGGCCATCTGAGAAAAGTGTAAAATCCAGAAAGGCAAGACAGGCCATGGGGAAAAAGGAGCCTTGTTATGCTGATGGGCGGGATGTACATTGCCAACAGCCACTCTGGAGAAGTGTATGGTGTTTCCTGATACATCTGAAAAACAAAGCAACAGAGTCTAGGGCATTTCCACTTATGGTCCTATAGCTTAGGGAAATTAAAATCAAAAAGACACAGCCACCCCAAAATTTGGGACGGCTCTGTTTACAGGAACCTCTTCTACAGTACGAGTTAAATATCCCAGAGAACAAATAATTGATAAAGAAGTTGCGGTACTTACGTACAACAGAATACCACTCAGCAATTAAATCTGTGTCACCAGGCCTGTACCAGCATAATGAGTGGATTGAGGCATGATGATTCTAAGTGAAATAAGTCACACAGAAAAAGAAACATCATAAGGTATCACTAATGCACGGAATGTAAACTTGGCTACACATGAACTGAATTACAAAACAGAACAGGGTCTCAAGATTAGAAAACCAACTTATGCTTGCTTAAGGGGAAAGGTGAGTTAAGGGGGTGCTGCATAAAACCAGAGTTTGAAATTAGCACAGATACCGTTCCATAAGCCAAATATGTAATAGACAAGACCTACCCCCTGCTCAACGAAATGGACTCAACAATGAGGTATCACCTCACACCTGTTAGAATGGGCATCATCTGAAAATCTACAAACAACAAATGCTGGAAAGGGTGTGGAGAAAAGGAACCCTCTTCCACTATTGTTGGGAATATAAATTGATACATTCACTATGGAGAACAATATGGAGTTTCTTAAGAAACTAATAATAGAATTACCATATGATACAGCAATCCCAGGACTGGACATATACCCAGACAAAACCATAAATCAAAAAGAGACATTCACCGCAATGTTCATTGCATCACTATTTACAATATCGAGGTAATGGAAGCAACCTAAATGCCCACAGACAGACGAATGCATAAAGCTGTGGTACATATATAAAATGGAATATTACTAAGCCATGAAAGGAATGAAATTGGGTCATTTGTAGAGACGTCGATGGATCTAGAGACTGTCATACAGAGTGAAGTAAGTCAGAAAGAGAAAAACAAATCTTGTATATTCATGCATATATGTGGAACCTAGAAAAACTGTACAGATTAACCGTTTTGCAAGGCATAAATAGAGCAACAGATGTAGACAACAATCATATGGACAACAAGGGGGGAAAGCTCTTGGAGGGGTGGTGGTGGGAGGAATTGAGAGATTGGGATTGGCATGTAAACATTTATATGTATAAAATAGATAACCAATGAGAACCTGCTGTATAAAAATATAAAATAAAATTCAAAATTAAAAAGAAATAAAATTTAAAAAATAAAACAGAAAAAACAATTATTCCCTTCACATACATGTATTTATATGAATAAATTATTTCCATGCTTATATCTGTAAATACAAAAAAGAGGAATAAAATCTACCTTGAACCAAAAACAAAAAAGAGAAAAAAAAAAAAACAGAACCCACCAGTTACTCAGAGGAAAACCGTATCAGGGCACTTGCTCCAGTTGTAAACAATTCTGAAGTTGGTCAGTGGTGGGGAATCGTCTCCCATTCAGCCAGCAGCCCCCACACAACAAGCGTCCTCATTGCAAAGCTGGGGCACTGTGCCGAGGCATCTGTGAGTAAACGTGAGCTGAGCCCCAGGCCAGTTGCTGCTGAACTGTTCCCGCCCTTCCCAGGTAAAACACCTGAATATATACAAGGACTTGAAAGCCTAGAGGAAGGGCCATGGAGCCACACGAGTGACAGCATGCCAGCTGACTTGGTGCCTGCAGGCCAGCCAGGATGGTCCTGGCCCTGGGTGCTCTTCTGGAAGATTTCCATTTCCCTGCCTGAGATACCCGTCCTGTCCCTGCCCCCACTGCTTTTTTCCTTCCTCACCTCTGCCCAGGGAGAAATTCCAGCAGCAGGTATGGGTGACACATCCTCTTCTTTAGCAGGTGGCAGCCTGGCAACTGCTGCAGAAAGTCCAGCAGAGCCCCACTCACACTGGGCCACCCACAAAGCCGTGGCCTCTCACTCCCTCCCACCAGCCCAGCCCCGAGACTGCTGACAGGGCAGAGAAAATGGCGTCAGGCACAGCTGCAGGGGCTTTTGCTGCCTGGAGTGGTATTTATATTGATCTCAACCCAGGCACACCTGGGGAGGGCTGGCCGGCATGGTAAGGCTGCCCAGGTAGCCAATCATCACCCCTCAGGGGCTCACAGTTGCAGAAAATGGAACTTGCTGAACCGGCCAGGTCCAAGGAACAGGTGTGGGCTCCTGAGAGTCAGGATAGACAAGGGGCTGCAGCTTTGGCTTGTTTTCTAATCATTTTATCTGGCCCATGAGTGGGAGACAACTTCAAGAAAACCCTCTCCTAATGAGAGGAACCCAGGAGTCAGGGAGAGGAGGGGTGGGTGGTGGTTGGAGACAGAGGCCTGGTGCCCTGGGTGCAGTGGAAGTCTCTGGAAGACCAGGTGGAGGGAGGCCACACAGAGTGATGCCCAGGGTCACAGACCTGTCGGAGCTGCTGTTTGTTAGTTCAAGTCCTGCTCTGAGGTGCTCTGTGTCAGCTCTGAGCGACAGGTGAGCTGGGGGTGCTCTTCAATGAGGGCTATGTGCACGGTTCCTGTGTGCCCAGTCCTGCCACGGTACCTGCAAGGGTAGCTCTGTATCCTGGGAGGGGCCTGACCATGAGAGCCCCGTGGGCTGGCTTGGGGGTGGGGTACCTGCCCAGGAGAGCTCCATATCCTGGGATTGGCCTGACCACGAGAGCCCCATGGGCTGCTGGGGACCTGGTAAAGGATGTCAGGACAGTCAGTGAAGCCACCGAGGATATACCTCCAGTTACTCCTGATTCCTACACCCTGCTGGTCATTCTACCAACCACCAGGACATGGTATTCTGTATTAGTCTTCAATGATGCCTTCTTTTGTATTCCATTAGTCCCAGAGTCACAAGAAATTTTGGCTTGTGAGTGGCAGGACTCAACATACAACTAAAACAATACTTCCGGGCCGTCTTGCCCCAAGGGTTCAAAAATTCCCACACCATCTTTGGGGAAAGCTTAGCTAACGACCGAAAAGTTCTACCTCTGGAAAAGGAAACCCTCCTTCAATATGCAGACGACATTCTGATCGCCAGCCCTACTAAGGAGGCCTCTGAACTACCAAGCCAATAAAGGATAGAAGTTGTCCAAGAAAAAGCTCAAATATCACAGACTGCAGTGACCTGCCTGGGCTTCATTCTCACACAAGGTCAGAGAAGCCCATCCCAGGAAAGGGAAGAAACCATTTGCAGCCTTACCCCTTTCTAAAACTAGAAGACAGCTTAGGGGTTCCTGGGGAGGCCAGGGTTTGCTGCTTCTGGATCCCTAACTACAGTCTACTAGCTGGGCCTCTATATGAAACACTGAAAGGAAAAGATGATGATCCTTTTGAACAGAATCCAGAAGTGGCCTTTCAAGAATGGAAAGAGCAGTCAATTCAGACCCTTGCCCTGGAACTCCCTAATTGAGCTAAACCCTTTGACCTTTCCATTCCCGGTGAAAGGTGAATCGCCATTGGAGAATTAGTGCAAAAACTGGGACCACTTGAAATGGAACAACGCAAGAATGCCATCCAGGTAGGATAAACTACAGTCACCAAGGGGCTTGGCCCACTGCCACATCTGGCCAAGATACTGGCGGTATCTAAAAACCTGGAAATCAGCAGCCCAAAAGGCCACCTCCCTCCTAAGGGAAAAGGACCCCACGTGGTGATCCTAATCACCAACCATGCCCTGAAGTTGCAGGGTTCGCTCCGTGGGCACACCGACCTCGAGTGAGGAGGCCCTCCAACTCCAACATCCAGAGAGATAACCGGGGGCAACAGGGCACCATGACGACTCGTGTGAACATCACTTGACCTGGAGTTTCTCTCATAAAACAACAATAGTGTGTCCCGAAGGAGTAGACTACTGCTTGCAGGACTTCCTGCACCCAGAGGGGAGCTAATAATCTTGGCGGGGGAACCGTATATCACACTGTCACCATAGAAAAGCCTACAGACACCGTGATGATGGTGGCCAATAAGACCGGCTGGACTCCTGTTTACTTCAAAAGGCTGTTAACTCAGTGGCCATCATGGTCCTTGATCACCACTGACCCTGGACTGTCTGGGAGTTGAGCGGGCAGGGCTCTGACACCTGGTGCTGTTTTTACGTTAATTCAGGGGCCTAATTGAAGAAAGAGCAGACTACTGGTCAGAGCATCTAGGCTGGCAGAAACGGTCAGCCTAAGGTGGCCGAACAAATGTGGGGCGGGGTGAAACCGGCCCCCACAGCGTCTCTGCACATCTCTTTCCTGGACCCTTAAAGGTCATTAGAATCTATAACACTTCCAATGCTGGTGCTCAGGCGGACGAGCAGGGAGGCAGGGGTCCTGGGGCCAATCAACGTCACCTGGAGGCTGCTGGGGAGAAGTTCTGACCCTCGTCCCCTGGTATGAGGGCTCCCAACTCAGCACTCAGCAGTTACAGAAGAAGGGTCTGCACCCTCAGCACTCCAAGAATGAGGAACGGGACAAAAGGCAGAGGAGGGGTTTGTCCCCAGCAAAGCCCATTAAAAATCCCTGGGAGATAAAAATAGAATGTGGGCAATAAAGTCAAGTCTGACCTTTTTTATCCTTTGTGCTTTGTCTAATTTCACGTGCTCCTAGGGTCCCGCATGCAGAGGTTCCACACCCGGCACTTCAGACCAGATTTCCTGGTGCAGAATGGCTGGGTCGACACCTCAGCTCCTGGGGCCCAGTGCAGACTCCGAGATATAGAGCCTGAGCTGCAGCCAACCCGGCCCTTGAGAGCTCCGCCCCCTCCCTCCCACTGACTCTGACAGGATCTCTACACAGCAGCCCAGCCCACAGCCCACGGGGTAGTGCATGCTCTCACCTCTCCATTCTCTGATGAAAATATAAAGTTTCCTTTGCTTGGGAACCAAACTCAGTCTCGATCTGTTGGCCCCAATGACACTGGGCAGGGGGACCCTTGTTGGGGTCCACTCTGGAGGATCAGTAACAGAAATTGAGACTATTGTAACTTCAATGAACAGATGTGTGAGCCAAAATGTAGTTAACATAGAACAGTTTATAAGGCTCGGGTAAAATAAGATGTTTCTAACACTTCCATTTGATATTTCCATCACTTTATTATAAGCAAGTTCAGTGAAAAGGTTTGTCTTATTTGTCAGGTCAATATTAGAGAAATGAAGTGATTTCTTTCCAAGGATGTACATCTAATAATCTTGGTTAAAGCTTCAATCTTGTTTTAAATGCTTTTCCATTGAAAATGATACCTCTCTTTCAGCTCCCCCATTTCTGAGAAGTATAAAATCTTATAATTTATTATTACCAAAGGGGAAAGGTGGGAGGAGGGATAAATTAACAGTTTGGAATTAACACATACACACTGCTATGTATAAAATAGATCATCAACAAGGAACTACTGTATAGCACAGGGAACTACACTCAATATTGTGCAATAACCTATAAGGGGAAATAATCGGAAAAAGAACAGATATTTTTATTGACATCATCTATCAATGACAGTTAAAGTGTAACCTAAGGGAAGCCAGTGGTGAGTGCTTCTGACCCTGAAGACTTCAGTCATCTAAAGTTTGCACTCTGCCTACTTCCCAAGGCCCTTAATGAACATATGTGTAGCCGTAGCTTAAAAAACTCCCCAGTTTGGGTTTCGGGGAGACACTGATTTTGAAAAAGCCCTGGTGTTCTCCTTACATGAATGGGACTCTTCCTACTGCTAAAACATGTCTGTCACATCCAGAGGATGGTATACCGTCTGATCGGGAAGAGTTTGGAAAAGGCATCTCATCTCCTCATCTCCTGGTGCTCGGGTTCACCCCTCCAGCGTCTTTACTAACAGTCTCCCCACTTGGAGATGTCAACACTGTCAACATCCCGTTGCGTACAGTTTGGAATTTGTCCAGAGGATGAAGCGGAAGGATGAGGAACAATGAGAGACAAGTCCTAGGTGTTCAGACAGGCACATGTCACTCTAATTTCCAATCAGGAAGATGAATTGACCAAAGGCTAGGGTTGCCCATGGAAACAGTATAGGGCTTGAGGAAATCCCACTGCTTTGTGGCCAGTTCCCATAAACACAAGTTGAACAATGGAACTCAGGGGCAGTAAAATTCACGAAACTGCAGAGTTGAAAATATCTATCACTGAAAAATGTCTTGAGGAAAGTCAGAGAAAAGGATTGGCAAGCAAGGGAGAATGGCAGGAAAGGGATTTGAGGAGGTAGAAAGGACTCGCCATTAAGCACAAGAAAAGGGGCTGAACATTGCCAACATTGCAGTTGGCCAAAAAGGCTGTATGCGTTTTTTTCTGTATATATTCAAGAAAAGGGCATACACTTTTTTAGCCAACCAAACAGGTGGGCACTGGAAATCAATACTACAAAAGATATCACTTCGCATCAGTCAGAAGAGCCAACCTCATAAAGTGTAAACGCCAGAAATGCAGGACAGGGCAAGGAGAAGAGGGAGCCCTGTGAGGCTTATAGTGGAAATGTATATTGCCAACGGCCATTCTGGAGAAGTGTATTGTGTTTACTAAAGCATCTAAAAAATGAGCTACAGAGCATAGGGCACTTACACTCATGGGCGTATATCTTGGGAAAAACAAAAATCGAGAGGACACAGGCACCCCAATGTTTACTGCCTCTCTGTTTAAAAGATCCTCGACTAGGATATAACTTAAATGTCTCTGGAGGGAAAAAATGAATAGAGATGTGGTACTTATGTAGAGTGGAATATTACTCAGCCTGGAAATCAATGAAATATGGCCAGTTGTAACAACTCCGGAGGAGTTACGTATGATCATTCTAAGTGACATAATTCAAAAAGAAAAAGACACATATCATAAGATATCACTTAAAGGTGGAATCCAAAATGGCTACACATGAAATAAATTACAAAACAAAAACATAGTCAAATATGTAGAAAACACGCGTGAGGCTGCTAAACGGGAAAGGTGGGGAGGGGTGAGGCATCATCCAGGAGGTTGAAATTAGCAAAGATACCATTCCAAATACCAAACTGATAATCAACAAGGCCTACACGGTAGCTAAAAGAACTGCACTCAGCACACTCAAGTCACCGGAAAAGAATATCTATGACTGGTAAGAATCTGAAAAAGAATTTATTGATGTCTCTCTGTACGTGAATCAAGTGGATGTACAGCAGCAAGAAACAGAGCTTTGAAAATCAGCTGTAACCAATATAGTAATAAATTGAAAAAAATAAACGACAGAGAGACAGAGAAAACCTCTTACAACTTTTCCTCAGGGACGGTGATGCAACATGGATTGAACACATCTAGACCCACAGCAGGATGAGACATAAGGCTGGAAACTGTTCGCGCTAAGAGAAATGTGAGGTTGGGTGAGGAAATGCACACCCTTTAAAGTAATACTACCTGGTACCCATTCAATGGGTCCCAAATCTGCAGGTTCAAGGAATCTTCCTACAGCTAAAACATGCATGGAAAACCCAGAGGACTGTACACCATGTGATCGGGAGATGTGTCTAAAATGCACCTCATTTATCCTCTCCTGGTGCTCCTGTTCATCATTCCAGCCACGTTACTTAGAATCTCCCCACTTAGAGAATCAGCACATTTAAACTTCTGTTTCACACATTTTGCAAATTGTGAGGAGGATGAACGGGAACAGAGGGAACCAATGAGAGAATAGTTGTAGGGGTTTGGACGGGTACATGTCACTCTAATTTCCCATTAAGAATAAGAATTAAAAAAAGGCTCAACCCGCCTCACCAGAGCCAAAATAGGGCCTGAAGCAATCCTGCGGTTTTGAGGCCAGCTCACAAAAGAGCAACTTAAAAAATGGAGCTCAGGGTCACTGCAATTCACAAACCTGCAGAGTTATAAATGAAAACTAACGTCCAAAAATATGTTGAGGTAAGGCAAAGAAGAGGATCTGAATGCAAGACAGAATTGCAAGAAACAGATTTCAAGAGATAGATTGGACTTGCCTTTAAAGCACATGAAAAGCGACAGAATTTTGACAATGATGCGGTTGGCCCAAAAGGGAGTATGCGTTTTTTCCTGAATATATCCAGGAAAAAACGCATACGCACTTTATGGGCAACCAAGCAAGCAAGCAATGCAAATGTGCACAATAAAGAAGTCTCATTTCCCACTGGTCAAAAGGGCCATCCGAAAAAATTGTAAAAACCAGAAATGCAGGACAGGCCATGGAGAACAGGAAGCCTTTATACGCTGATGGACAGTGTGTGAACTGCCGAGAGCCACTCTGGAGAAGTGTATGGTGGTTCCTAAATCATCTAAAAAACAGAGCGACAGAGCATAGGGCACTTCCAATCACGGGAGTATATCTAGGGAAGTCTAAAAATCAACAAGACACAAGCACACCACAGTTTAGGGCTACTCTGTTTACAAGAACCTCAACTTCAGTACACCTTAAATATCCCAGGAAAGAGAACAATGGATAAAGAAAATGTGGTACTTATGTACAATGGAATATCTCTTCACCATGAAATCAATGTAATAAGGCTAGTAGAAGGATAAAGAGTGGATTGAGGTCCGATAATACTACTTGAAATAAGTCAAACAGAAAAAGAAACATATCATCAGATATCACTTATAGAGGGAGGATAAATATGGCTGCACAAAAAATGAATTACAAAACAGAACAGTGTCTCACATTTAGAAAACACACTTATGTCAGCTTAAGGGGAAAGGAGAGGTGGGGTGATGCATAAAACCAGAGTTTGAAATTAGCACAGATACCGTTCAATAAACCAAAATAGGTATCAGAAAAGATCTACACCTTGCTCAATGAACTGGCCTCAACACACCCTATACACCGCAGAGAAATATATCTGAGTAATAAGAATCTTAAAACCCATGTATTGATATATCTCCATAAGGGAATCAAGTGTGCGCAGAGCGGCACAAACACAGCAGTGAAAATGAGCTAAACCCCTTTATAGAAATAAATTTTAAAACCAAAACGCAGAAACAATGAAAGAGAGAAAAATTCTTACAAAATTCGCTCAGGGGCTGTGATGCAACCTGGAATGACCACATATAAACCCACAGCTGGATAAGACATAAGGCTGGACACTTGGGGCTGAAAGGATTGGTGAGCTTTGGTGAGCAACTGCCGAAAGTTTAATGCAATACTTCATGCTACTCATTCCAAGGGTCCCAACACTCCAGGTTGAAGGGAATCTTCCTACAGCTAAACCATGCATGGGAAATCCAGCGGATGGTATACCATATGATCGGGAAAGGTTTCTAAAATGCACCTCATTTTCCTCTCCTGGGGCTCCGGATCAACATTCCAGCCACTTTACTAACAACATCTCCACATGGAGAGTCAATGCCTTTAAGTTCCGGTATCGCACAGTCTGCAGTTAGTGCGGAGGATGAATGGGAATAGGGGGAACCAGTGAGAAAATAGCTGTAGCGGTTTCAATGGGCACATGTCACTCTAATTTCACATCAGGAAGAAGAATTAACCAAAGGCAGAGCAAGGCGTCCCAGAAGAAGAATAGGGCCTGAAGAAATCCTGTGGATATGAGGCAAGATCACAAAAATAAGAGCAGAAAAATGGAGCTAAGGGCCACTGCAATTCAAAAACCTGCAGAGTTATAAAGGCCAACTATTTTCCAAACGTATATTGAGGTAAGGCTATGAAGAGGCACTGAGAGCAAGGCAGAACTGCAGGAAACCGATTTCAGGAGGTAGACTGGAATTGCATGTAAAGCATAGGAAAAGAGGCAGAACGTCCACAATGATGCACTTGGCCAAAAAGGGCATATGCGTTTTTTCCTGAATATATTCAGGAAAAAACGCATACGCCCTTTTTGGCCAAACAAGCAAGCTTGCAAAGGAAATATGCACTACAATGAAGTCTCACTTCCCCCCGGTCAAAAGGAACATCTGAAAAAAGTGTAAAATCCAGAAAGGCAGGACAGGCCATGGAGAACTGGGAGCCTTGTTATGCTGATGGGCGGGATGTAAATTGCCAAAAGCCACTCTGGAGAAGTGTATGGTGTTTCCTGAAACATCTAAAAAACAAAGCAACAGAGCCTAGGGCACTTCCACTTATGGTCCTATAGCTTAGGGAAATTAAATCAAAAAGACACAGCCACCACGAAGTTTGGGCCGGCTCTGTTTACAAGCACCTCCTTTAAGGTATAAATTCAATATCACAGAAAGTGAAAAATGCATAAAGAAGTTTTGGTACTTACGTACAATGCAATATCACTCAGCAATGAATTCTATGTCATCAGGCCCGTAGCAGCATAATGAGTGGATTCAGGTACGATGATTCTATGTGAAATAAGTCACACAGAAAAAGAAACATCATAAGATATCACTACTACACGGAATGTAAACTTGGCTACACAGGAACTGAATTACAAAACAGAACAGGGTCTCTAATGTAGAAAACCAACTTATTCTTGCTTAAGGGGAAAGGTGAGTTGGGGTGCGACATAAAACCAGAGATTGAAATTAGCACAGATACAGTTCCATAAGCCAAATATGTAATAGACAAGAGCTACTCCTTGCTCAACGAAGAGGACACAACACCCAATATTAAACGCCTAAGAATATACCTGACTAGTAAGAATCTTAAAACCTATGGATTTATATGTCTCCGAAAGAGAATCAAGCGTGTGTACAGCGGCATCAGCGCAGCAGTGATAGGATTGGTGAGGTTCGGTGAGCAAATGCAGACCCTCTGAAGTCATATTGCATGGTACCCATTCCATGGGTCTCAACTCTCCAGGTTTAAAGGATTCTTCCTTCAGCTAAAACATGCATGTGGAACCCAGAGTATGATCCACCGTGTGATCAGGAAACGTGTTCAAATGTGTCTCAGTTTTCGTCCCCTGGTACTCGGGTGCAACATTCCAGACACTTTATTAACACTCTCCCCACTTGGAGAGTGAGTGCCTTTAACCTCCTGTTTGGCCCAGTTTGCAATTTCTGTGGAAAATGAACAGGAATAGGGAGAACCAATGAGAGACTAGGTGGAGGTGTCTGGACGGGCAAATTTAACTCTCATTTCCCACCAGGAAGAGGAATTAACCAAAGTCTCAGCATGCCATGCCGGAACCAAACTAGGGTCTGAAGCAATCCTGCGGTGTTGCGGCCAGCTCACAAGAAAGCGAGTTGAAGAAAGGAGCTCAGGGGCACTGTAATTCACAAACCTGCAGAGTTATAAATGACAGCTATCTTCCAAAAATATATTGAAGTAAGGCTGCCAAGAGGAGTTGAAAGCGGGGCAGAATTGCAGGAAACCGATTTCAGGAGGTAGACTGGAATTGCCTGTAAAGCATAGGAAAAGAGGCAGAACGTCCACAATGATGCACTTGGCCAAAAAGTGCGTATGCGTTTTTTCCGGAATATATTCAGGAAAAAATGCATACGCACTTTTTGGCCAACCAAGCAAGCTTGCAAAGGAAATCTGCACTACAATGAAGTCTCAATGCCCCTTGTTAAAAAGGGCTATCTGAAAAAAGTGTAAAATCCAGAAAGGCAGGACAGGCCATGGAGAACTAGGAGCCTTGTTATGCTGATGGGCGGGATGTAAATTGCCAGCAGCCACTCTGGAGTAGTGTATGGTGTTTCCAGAAACATCCAAAAAACAAAGCAACAGAGCCTAGGGCATTTCCACTTATGGTCCTATAGAATAGGGAAATTAAAATCAAAAACACACAGCCACCCCAAAGTTTGGGACGGCTCTGTTTACAAGAACCTCGTTTACGGTACAAGTTCAATATCACAGAAAGCGAAAAATGGATAAAGAAGTTGTGGTACTTACGTACAATGCAGTATCACACAGCAATAAAATCTATGTCATCAGGCCCATAGCAGTATAATGAGTGGATTCAGGTACGATGATTCTAAGTGAAATAAGTCACACAGAAAAAGAAACATCATAAGGTATCACTAACACACGGAATGTAAACTTGGCTACACAGGAACTGAATTACAAAACAGAACAGGGTCTCAAATGTAGAAAACCAACTTATGCTTGCTTAAGGGGAATGGTGAGTTGGGGTGCTGCATGAAACCAGAGATTGAAATTGGCACAGATACCGTTCCATAAGCCAAATATGTAATAGACAAGAGCTACTCCTTGCTCAACGAAGTGGACTCAACACCCCATATTAAACGCCTAAGAATATACCTGACTAGTAAGAATCTTAAAACCTATGGATTTATATGTCTCCGAAAGAGAATCAAGCGTGTGTACAGCGGCATAAGCACAGCAGTGATAGGATTGTTGAGTTTCGGTGAGCAAATGGAGACTCTTTGAAGTCATATTGCATGGTACCCATTCCATGGGTCTCAACTCTCCAGGTTTAAGGGATTCTTCCTTCAGCTAAAACATGCATGTGGAACCCAGAGTATGATCCACCGTGTGATCGGGAAACGTGTTCAAATGTGTCTCAGTTTTCGTCCCCTGTTACTCGGGTGCAATATTCCAGACGCTTTACTAACACTCTCCCCACTTGGAGAGTCAGTGCCTTTAACCTCCTGTTTGGCCCAGTTTGTAATTTCAGTGGAAAATGAACAGGAATAGGGAGAACCAATGAGAGACTAGGTGGAGGTGTCTGGACGCGCAAATTTAACTCTCATTTCCCACCAGGAAGGGGAATTAACCAAAGGCTCAGCATGCCGTGCCGGAACCAAACTAGGGCCTGAAGCAATCCTGCGGTGTTGCGGCCAGCTCACAAGAAAGCGAGTTGAAGAAAGGAGCTCAGGGTCACTGTAATTCACAAACCTGCAGTGTTATAAATGACAGCTATCTTCCAAAAATATATTGAAGTAAGGCTGCCAAGAGGACTTGAAAGCGGGGCAGAATTGCAGGAAACCGATTTCAGGAGGTAGACTGGAATTGCATGTAAAGCATAGGAAAAGAAGTAGAACGTCCACAATGATGCACTTGGCCAAAAGGATCGTATGCGTTTTTTCATGCATATATTCAGGAAAAAACTCATACGCCCTTTTTGGCCAACCAAGCAAGCTTGCAAAGGAAATCTGCACTACAATGAAGTCTCACTGCCCCCCGTCAAAACGGCCATCTGAAAAAAGTGTAAAATCCAGAAAGGCAGGACAGGCCCTGGAGAACTGGAAGACTTGTTATGCTGATGGGCGGGATGTAAATTGCCAGAAGCCACTCTGGAGAAGTGTATGGTGTTTCCTGAAACATCCAAAAAACAAAGCAACAGAGCCTAGGGCATTTCCACTTATGGTCCTATAGCTTAGGGAAATTAAAATCCAAATGACACAGCCACCCCAAAGTTTGGGCCGGCTCTGTTTACAAGAACCTCGTTTACGGTACAGGTTCAATATCACAGAAAGCGAAAAATGGATAAAGAAGTTGTGGTACTTACGTACAATGCAATATCACTCAGCAATGAAATCTATGTCATCAGTCCAGTAGCAGCATAATGAGTGGATTCAGGTACGATGATTCTAAGTCACACAGAAAAAGAAACATCATAAGATATCACTACTACACGGAATGTAAACTTGGCTACACAGGAACTGAATTACAAAAGAGAAAAGGGTCTCAAATGTACAAAACCAACTTATGCTTGCTTAAGGGGAAAGGTGAGTTGGGGTGCTTCATAAAACCAGAGATTGAAATTAGCACAGATACCGTTCCATAAGCCAAATATGTAATAGACAAGAGCTACTCCTTGCTCAACGAAGTGGACTCAACACCCCATATTAAACGCCTAAGAATATACCTGACTAGTAAGAATCTTAAAACCTATGGATTTATATGTCTCCGAAAGAGGATCAAGCGTGTGTACAGCGGCATAAACGTAGCAGTGATAGGATTGGTGAGGTTCGGTGAGCAAATGCAGACCCTTTGAAGTCATATTGCATGGTACCCATTCCATGGGTCTCAACTCTCCAGGTTTAAGGGATTCTTCCTTCAGCTAAAACATGCATGTGGAACCCAGAGTATGATCCACCGTGTGATCGGGAAACGTGTTCAAATGTGTCTCAGTTTTCGTCCCCTGGTACTCGGGTGCAACATTCCAGACGCTTTACTAACACTCTCCCCCTTGGAGAGTCAGTGCCTTTAACCTCCTGTTTGGCCCAGTTTTCAATTTCTGCGTAAGATGAACAGGAATACGGAGAACCAATGAGAGACTAGGTGGAGGTGTCTGGACGGGCAAATTTAACTCTCATCTCCCACCAGGAAGAGGAATTAACCAAAGGCTCAGTGTGGCATGCCAGAAGCACACTAGGGCCTGAAGCAATCCTGCGGTGTTGCGGCCAGCTCACAAGAAAGCGAGTTGAAGTTAGGAACTCAGGGGCACTGTAATTCACAAACCTGCAGAGTTATAAATGACAGCTTTCGTCCAAAAATATATTGAAGGAAGGCTGCCAAGAGGACTTGAAAGCGGGGCAGAATTGCAGGAAACCGATTTCAGGAGGTAGACTGGAATTGCATGTAAAGCATAGGAAAAGAGGCAGAACGTCCACAATGATGCACTTGGCCAAAAAGGGCGTATGCGTTTTTTCCTGAATATATTCAGGAAAAAACGCATATGCCATTTTTGGCCAACCAAGCAAGCTTGCAAAGGAAATCTGCACTACAATGAAATCTCACTGCCTCCGGTCAAAAGGGCCATCTGAAAAAACTGTAAAATCCAGAAAGGCAGGACAGGCCCTGGAGAACTGGGAGACTTGTTATGCTGATGGGCGGGATGTAAATTGCCAGAAGCCACTCTGGAGAAGTGTATGGTGTTTCCTGAAACATCCAAAAAACAAAGCAACAGAGCCTAGGGCACTTCCACTTATGGTCCTATAGCTTAGGGAAATTAAAATAAAAAAGTCACAGCCACCCCAAAGTTTGGGCCGGCTCTGTTTACAAGAACCTCGTTTACGGTACAAGTTGAATATCACAGAAAGCGAAAAATGGATAAAGAAGTTGTGGTACTTACGTACAATGCAGTATCACACAGCAATGAAATCTATGTCATCAGGGCCATAGCAGCATAATGAGTGGATTCAGGTACGATGATTCTAAGTGAAATAAGTCACACAGAAAAAGAAACATCATAAGTTATCACTAACACAGGGAATGTAAACTTGGCTACACAGGAACTGAATTACAAAACAGAACAGTGTCTCAAATGTAGAAAACCAACTTATGCTTGCTTAAGGGGAATGGTGAGTTGGGGTGCTGCATGAAACCAGAGATTGAAATTGGCACAGATACTGTTCCATAAGCCAAATATGTAATAGACAAGAGCTACTCTTTGCTCAACGAAGTGGACTCTACACCCAATATTAAACGCCTAAGAATATACCTGAATAGTAAGAATCTTAAAACCTATGGATTTATATGTCTCCGAAAGAGAATCAAGCGTGTGTACAGCGGCATAAGCGCAGCAGTGATACGACTGGTGAGGTTCGATGAGCAAACGCAGACCCTTTGAATTCATATTGCATGGTACCCATTCCATGGGTCTCAACTCTCCATGTTTAAGGGATTCTTCCTTCAGCTAAAACATGCATGTGGAACCCAGAGTATGATTCACGGTGTGATCGGGAAACGTGTTCAAATGTGTCTCAGTTTTCGTCCCCTGGTACTCGGGTGCAACATTCCAGACGCTTTACTAACACTCTCCCCACTTGGAGAGTCAGTGCCTTTAACCTCCTGTTTGGCCCAGTTTGCAATTTCTGTGGAAAATGAACAGGAATAGGGAGAACCAATGAGAGACTAGGTGGAGGTGTCTGGACGGGCAAATTTAACTCTCATTTCCCACCAGGAAGAGGAATTAACCAAAGGCTCAACATGCCATGCCGGAACCAAACTAGGGCCTGAAGCAATCCTGCGGTGTTGCGACCAGCTCACAAGAAAGCGAGTTGAAGAAAGGAGCTCAGGGGCACTGTAATTCACAAACCTACAGAGTTATAAATGACAGCTATCTTCCAAAAATATATTGAAGTAAGGCTGCCAAGAGGACTTGAAAGCGGGGCAGAATTGCAGGAAACCGATTTCAGGAGGTAGACTGGAATTGCATGTAAATCATAGGAAAAGAAGCAGAACGTCCACAATGATGCACTTGGCCAAAAAGGGCGTATGCGTTTTTTCCTGAATATATTCAGGAAAAAACGCATACGCCCTTTTTGGCCAACCAAGCAAGCTTGCAAAGGAAATCTGCACTACAATGAAGTCTCACTGCCCCCCGGTCAAAAGGGCCATCTGAAAAAAGTGTAAAACCCAGAAAGGCAGGACAGGCCATGGAGAACTGGGAGCCTTGTTATGCTGATGGGCGCGATGTAAATTGCCAACAGCCACTCTGGAGAAGTGTATGGTGTTCCCTGAAACATCTAAAAAACAAAGCAACAGAGCCTAGGGCACTTCCACTTATGGTCCTATAACTTAGGGAAATTAAAATCAAAAAGACACAGCCACCCCAAAGTTTGGGCCGGCTCTGTTTACAAGAACCTCGTTTACGGTACAAGTTTAATATCACAGAAAGCGAAAAATGGATAAAGAAGTTGTGGTAATTACGTACAATGCAATATCATTCAGCAATGAAATCTATGTCATCAGGCCCGTAGCAGCATAATGAGTGGATTCAGGTATGATGATTCTAAGTGAAATAAGTCACACAGAAAAAGAAATATCATAAGGTATCACTAATACACGGAATGTAAACTTGGCTACACAAGAACTGAATTACAAAACAGAACAGGGTCTCAAAAGTAGAAACCCAACTTATGCTTGCTTAAGTGGAAAGGTGAGTTGGGGTGGTGCATAAAACCAGAGATTGAAATTAGCACAGATACCGTTCCATAAGCCAAATATGTAATAGACAAGAGCTACTCCTTGTTCAACGAAGAGGACACAACACCCCATATTAAACGCCTAAGAATATACCTGACTAGTAAGAATCTTAAAACCTATGGATTTATATGTCTCCGAAAGAGAATCAAGCGTGTGTACAGCGGCATAAGTGCAGCAGTGATAGGATTGGTGAGGTTCGGTGAGCAAATGCAGACCCTTTGAAGTCATATTGCATGGTACCCATTCCATGGGTCTCAACTCTCCAGGTTTAAGGGATTCTTCCTTCAGCTAAAACATGCATGTGGAACCCAGAGTATGATCCACCGTGTGATCGGGAAACGTGTTCAAATGTGTCTCAGTTTTCGTCCCCTGGTACTCGGGTGCAACATTCCAGACGCTTTACTAACACTCTCCCCACTTGGAGAGTCAGTGCCTTTAACCTCCTGTTTGGCCCAGTTTGCAATTTCTGCGGAAAATGAACAGGAATAGGGAGAACCAATGAGAGACTAGGTGGAGGTGTCTGGACGGGTAAATTTAACTCTCATTTCCCACCAGGAAGAGGAATTAACCAAAGGCTCAGCGTGCCATGCCGGAACCACACTAGGGCCTGAAGCAATCCTGTGGTGTTGCGGCCAGCTCACAAGAAAGCGAGTTGAAGAAAGGAGCTCAGAGGCACTGTAATACACAAACTTGCAGAGTTAATAATGACAGCTATCGTCCAAAAATATATTGAAGGAAGGCTGCCAAGAGGACTTGAAAGCGAGGCAGAATTGCAGGAAACCGATTTCAGGAGGTAGACTGGAATTGCATGTAAAGTATAGGAAAAGAGGCAGAACGTCCACAATGATGCACTTGGCCAAAAAGGGCGTATGCGTTTTTTCCTGAATATATTCAGGAAAAAACGCATACGCCCTTTTTGGCCAACCAAGCAAGCTTGCAAAGGAAATCTGCACTACAATGAAGTCTCACTGCCCCCGGTCAAAAGGGCCATCTGAAAAAAGTGTAAAATCCAGAAAGGCAGGACAGGCCATGGAGAACTGGGAGCCTTGTTATGCTGATGGGCGGGATGTAAATTGCCAACAGCCACTCTGGAGAAGTGTATGGTGTTTCCTGAAACATCCAAAAAACAAAGCAACAGAGCCTAGGGCACTTCCACTTATGGTCCTATAGCTTAGGGAAATTAAAATCAAAAAGACACAGCCACCCAAAAGCTTCGGCCGGCTCTGGTTACAAGAACCTCCTTTACGGTACAAGTTCAATATCACAGAAAGCGAAAAATGGATAAAGAAGTTGTGGTACTTACGTACAATGCAATATCACTCAGCAATGAAATCTATGTCATCAGGCCCGTAGCAGCATAATGAGTGGATTCAGGTACGATGATTCTAACTGAAATAAGTCACAAAGAAAAAGAAACATCATAAGATATCACTACTACACGGAATGTAAACTTGGCTACACAGGAACTGAATTACAAAACAGAACAGGGTCTCAAATGTAGAAAACCAACTTATGCTTGCTTAAGGGGAAAGGTGACTTGGGGTGCGGCATAAAACTAGAGATTGAAATTAGCAAAGATACCGTTCCATAAGCCAAATATGTAATAGACAAGAGCTACTCCTTGCTCAACGAAGTGGACTCAACACCCCATATTAAACGCCTAAGAATATACCTGACTAGTAAGAATCTTAAAACCTATGGATTTATATGTCTCCGAAAGAGAATCAAGCGTGTGTACAGCGGCATAAGCGCAGCAGTGATAGGATTGGTGAGGTTCGGTGAGCAAATGCAGACCCTTTGAAGTCATATTGCATGGAACCCATTCCATGGGTCACAACTCTCCATGTTTAAGCGATTCTTCCTTCAGCTAAAACATGCATGTGGAACCCAGAGTATGATCCACCATGTGATCGGGAAACGTGTTCAAATGTGTCTCAGTTTTCGTTCCCTGGTACTCGGGTGAAACATTCCAGACGCTTTACTAACACTCTCCCCACTTGGAGAGTCAGTGCCTTTAACCTCCTGTTTGGCCCAGTTTGCAATTTCTGCGTAAGATGAAGAGGAAGAGGGAGAACCAATGAGAGACTAGCTGGAGCTGTTAGGACGGGCAAATTTAACTCTCATTTCCCACCAGGAAGAGGAATTAACCAAAGGCTCAGCATGCGATGCCAGAACCAAACTAGGCCCTGAAGCAATCCTGCGGTGTTGCGGCCAGCTCACAAGAAAGCGATTTGAAGAAAGGAGCTCAGGGGCACTGTAATTCACAATCCTGCAGAGTTATAAATGACAGCTATCGTCCAAAAATATATTGAAGGAAGGCTGCCAAGAGGACTTGAAAGCGGGGCAGAATTGCAGGAAACCAATTTCAGGAGGTAGACTGGAATTGCATGTAAAGCATAGGAAAAGAGGCAGAACGTCCACAATGATGCACTTGGCCAAAAAGGGCATATGCGTTTTTTCGTGAATATATACAGGAAAAAACGCATACGCCCTTTTTGGCCAACCAAGCAAGCTTGCAAAGGAAATCTGCACTACAATGAAGTCTCACTGCACCCGGTCAAAAGGGCCATCTGAAAAAAGTGTAAAATCCAGAAAGGCAGGACAGGCCATGGAGAACTGGGAGTCTTGTTATGCTGATGGGCGGGATGTAAATTGCCAACACCCACTCTGGAGAAGTGTATTGTGTTTCCTGAAACATCTAAAACACAAAGCAACAGATCCTAGGGCACTTCTACTTATGGTCCTATAGCTTAGGGAAATTAAAATCAAAAACACACAGTCACCCCAAAGTTTGGGCTGGCTCTGTTTACAAGAACCTCGTTTACGGTACAAGTTGAATATCACAGAAAGCGAAAAATGGATAAAGAAGTTGTGGTACTTACGTACAATGCAATATCACTCAGCAATGAAATCTATGTCATCAGGCCCGTAGCAGCATAATGAGTGGATTCAGGTACGATGATTCTAAGTGAAATAAGTCACACAGAAAAAGAAACATCATAAGATATCACTAACACACGGAATGTAAACTTGGCTACACAGGAACTGAATTACAAAACAGAAAAGTGTCTCAAATGTAGAAAACCAACTTATGCTTGCTTAAGGGGAAAGGTGAGTTGGGGTGCGGCATAAAACCAGAGATTGAAATTAGCACAGATACCGTTCCATAAGCCAAATATGTAATAGACAAGAGCTACTCCTTGCTCAACGAAGTGGACTCAACACCCCATATTAAGCGCCTAAGAATATACCTGACTAGTAAGAATCTTAAAACCTATGGATTTATATGTCTCTGAAAGAGAATGAAGTGCGTGTACAGAGGCATAAACGCAGCAGTGATAGGATTGGTGAGGTTCGGTGAGCAAATGCAGACTCTTTGAAGTCATATTGCATGGTACCCATTCCATGGGTCTCAACTCTCCAGGTTTAAGGGATTCTTCCTTCAGCTAAAACATGCATGTGGAACCCAGAGTATGATCCACAGTGTGATCGGGAAACGTGTTCAAATGTGTCTCACTTTTCGTCCCCTGGTACTCGGGTGCAACATTCCAGACGCTTTACTAACACTCTCCCCACTTGGAGAGTCAGTGCCTTTAACCTCCTGTTTGGTCCAGGTTGCAATTTCTGTGTAAGATGAACAGGAAGAGGGAGAACCAATGAGAGACTAGCTGGAGGTGTCTGGACAGACAAATTTAACTCTCATTTCCCACCAGGAAGAGGAATTAACCAAAGGCTCAGCATGCGATGCCGGAACCAAACTGGGCCCTGAAGCAATCCTGCGGTGTTGCGGCCAGCTCACAAGAAAGCGAGTTGAAGAAAGGAGCTCAGGGGCACTGTAATTCACAAACCTACAGAGTTATAAATGACAGCTATCTTCCAAAAATATATTGAAGTAAGGCTGCCAAGAGGACTTGAAAGCGGGGCAGAATTGCAGGAAACCGATTTCAGGAGGTAGACTGGAATTGCATGTAAAGCATAGGAAAAGAGGCAGAACGTCCACAATGATGCACTTGGCCAAAAAGGGCGTATGCGTTTTTTCCTGAATATATTCAGGAAAAAACGCATACGCCCTTTTTGGCCAACCAAGCAAGCTTGCAAAGGAAATCTGCACTACAATGAAGTCTCACTGCCCCCCAGTCAAAAGGGCCATCTGAAAAAAGTGTAAAACCCAGAAAGGCAGGACAGGCCATGGAGAACTGGGAGCCTTGTTATGCTGATGGGCGGGATGTAAATTGCCAACAGCCACTCTGGAGAAGTGTATGGTGTTTCCTGAAACATCCAAAAAACAAAGCAACAGAGCCTAGGGCACTTCCACTTATGGTCCTATAGCTTAGGGAAATTAAAATCAAAAAGACACAGCCACCCCAAAGTTTGGGACGGCTCTGTTTACAAGAACCTCGTTTACGGTACAAGTTCAATATCACAGAAAGCGAAAAATGGATAAAGAAGTTGTGGTACTTACGTACAATGCAATATCACTCAGCAATGAAATCTATGTCATCAGGCCCGTAGAAGCATAATGAGTGGATTCAGGTACGATGATTCTAAGTGAAATAAGTCACACAGAAAAAGAAACATCATAAGCTATCACTACTACACGGAATGTAAACTTGGCTACACAGGAACTGAATTACAAAACAGAACAGGGTGTCAAATGTAGAAAACCAACTTATGCTTGCTTAAGTGGAAAGGTGAGTTGGGGTGCTTCATAAAACCAGAGATTGAAATTAGCACAGATACCGTTCCATAAGCCAAATATGTAATAGACAAGAGCTACTCCTTGCTCAACGAAGTGGACTCAACACCCCATATTAAACGCCTAAGAATATACCTGACTAGTAAGAATCTTAAAACCTATGGATTTATATGTCTCCGAAAGAGGATCAAGCGTGTGTACAGCGGCATAAACGCAGCAGTGATAGGATTGGTGAGGTTCGGTGAGCAAATGCAGACCCTTTGAAGTCATATTGCATGGTACCCATTCCATGGGTCTCAACTCTCCATGTTTAAGGGATTCTTCCTTCAGCTAAAACATGCATGTGGAACCCAGAGTATGATCCACCGTGTGATCGGAAAACGTGTTCAAATGTGTCTCAGTTTTCGTCCCCTGGTACTCGGGTGCAACATTCCAGACGCTTTACTAACACTCTCCCCACTTGGAGAGTCGGTGCCTTTAACCTCCTGTTTGGCCCAGTTTGCAATTTCTGTGGAAAATGAACAGGAATAGGGAGAACCAATGAGAGACTAGGTGGAGGTGTCTGGACGGGCAAATTTAACTCTCATTTCCCACCAGGAAGAGGAATTAACCAAAGGCTCAACATGCCATGCCGGAACCAAACTAGGGTCTGAAGCAATCCTGCGGTGTTGCGGCCAGCTCACAAGAAAGCGAGTTGAAGAAAGGAGCTCAGGGGCACTGTAATTCACAAACCTGCAGACTTATAAATGACAGCTATCTTCCAAAAATATATTGAAGTAAGGCAGCCAAGAATAGTTGAAAGCGGGGCAGAATTGCAGGAAACCGATTTCAGGAGGTAGACTGGAATTGCATGTAAAGCATAGGAAAAGAGGCAGAACGTCCACAATGATGCACTTGGCCAAAAAGGGCGTATGCGTTTTTTCCTGAATATATTCAGGAAAAAACGCATACGCCCTTTTTGGCCAACCAAGCAAGCTTGCAAAGGAAATCTGCACTACAATGAAGTCTCACTGCCCCCCGGTCAAAAGGGCCATCTGAAAAAAGTGTAAAACCCAGAAAGGCAGGACAGGCCATGGAGAACTGGGAGCCTTGTTATGCTGATGGGCGGCATGTAAATTGCCAGCAGCCACTCTGAAGAAGTGTATGGTGTTTCCTGAAACATCCAAAAAACAAAGCAACAGAGCCTACGGCACTTCAACTTATGGTCCTATAGCTTAGGGAAATTAAAATCAAAAAGACACAGCCACCCCAAATTTTGGGACGGCTCTGTTTACAAGAACCTCGTTTACGGTACAAGTTCAATATCACAGAAAGCGAAAAATGGATAAAGAAGTTGTG
This sequence comes from Leucopleurus acutus, assembly GCF_964270905.1. NCBI lineage: Eukaryota > Metazoa > Chordata > Mammalia > Artiodactyla > Delphinidae > Leucopleurus > Leucopleurus acutus. Next base: position 940,865 of record NW_028139185.1, read on the forward strand.
GTACTTACGTACAATGCAATATCACTCAGCAATGAAATCTATGTCATCAGGTCCGTAGCAGCATAATGAGTGGATTCAGGTACGATGATTGTAAGTGAAATAAGTCACACAGAAAAAGAAACATCATAAGATATCACTACTACACGGAATGTAAACTTGGCTACACAGGAACTGAATTACAAAACAGAACAGGGTGTCAAATGTAGAAAACCAACTTATGCCATCTTAAGGGGAGAGGTGAGTTGGGGTGCTGCATAAAACCAGAGATTAAAATTAGCACAGATACCGTTCCATAAGCCAAATATGTAATAGACAAGAGCTACTCCTTGCTCAACGAAGTGGACTCAACACCCCATATTAAACGCCTAAGAATATACCTGACTAGTAAGAATCTTAAAACCTATGGATTTATATGTCTCCGAAAGAGGATCAAGCGTGTGTACAGCGGCATAAACGCAGCAGTGATAGGATTGGTGAGGTTCGGTGAGCAAATGCAGACCCTTTGAAGTCATATTGCATGGTACCCATTCCATGGGTCTCAACTCTCCATGTTTAAGGGATTCTTCCTTCAGCTAAAACATGCATGTGGAACCCAGAGTATGATCCACCGTGTGATCGGAAAACGTGTTCAAATGTGTCTCAGTTTTCGTCCCCTGGTACTCGGGTGCAACATTCCAGACGCTTTACTAACACTCTCCCCACTTGGAGAGTCGGTGCCTTTAACCTCCTGTTTGGCCCAGTTTGCAATTTCTGTGGAAAATGAACAGGAATAGGGAGAACCAATGAGAGACTAGGTGGAGGTGTCTGGACGGGCAAATTTAACTCTCATTTCCCACCAGGAAGAGGAATTAACCAAAGGCTCAACATGCCATGCCGGAACCAAACTAGGGCCTGAAGCAATCCTGTGGTGTTGCGGCCAGCTCACAAGAAAGCGAGTTGAAGAAAGGAGCTCAGGGGCACTGTAATTCACAAACCTGCAGAGTTATAAATGACAGCTATCTTCCAAAAATATATTGAAGTAAGGCAGCCAAGAATAGTTGAAAGTGGGGCAGAATTGCAGGAAACCGATTTCAGGAGGTAGACTGGAATTGCATGTAAAGCATAGGAAAAGAGGCAGAACGTCCACAATGATGCACTTGGCCAAAAAGGGCGTATGCGTTTTTTCCTGAATATATTCAGGAAAAAACGCATACGCCCTTTTTGGCCAACCAAGCAAGCTTGCAAAGGAAATCTGCACTACAATGAAGTCTCACTGCCCCCCGGTCAAAAGGGCCATCTGAAAAAAGTGTAAAACCCAGAAAGGCAGGACAGGCCATAGAGAACTGGGAGCCTTGTTATGCTGATGGGCGGCATGTAAATTGCCAGCAGCCACTCTGGAGAAGTGTATGGTGTTTCCTGAAACATCCAAAAAACAAAGCAACAGAGCCTAGGGCACTTCCACTTATGGTCCTATAGCTTAGGGAAATTAAAATCAAAAAGACACAGCCACCCCAAAGTTTGGGACGGCTCTGTTTACAAGAACCTCGTTTACGGTACAAGTTCAATATCACAGAAAGCGAAAAATGGATAAAGAAGTTGTGGTACTTACGTACAATGCAATATCACTCAGCAATGAAATCTATGTCATCAGGCCCGTAGAAGCATAATGAGTGGATTCAGGTACGATGATTCTAAGTGAAATAAGTCACACAGAAAAAGAAACATCATAAGATATCACTACTACACGGAATGTAAACTTGGCTACACAGGAACTGAATTACAAAACAGAACAGGGTGTCAAATGTAGAAAACCAACTTATGCTTGCTTAAGTGGAAAGGTGAGTTGGGGTGCTTCATAAAACCAGAGATTGAAATTAGCACAGATACCGTTCCATAAGCCAAATATGTAATAGACAAGAGCTACTCCTTGCTCAACGAAGTGGACTCAACACCCCATATTAAACGCCTAAGAATATACCTGACTAGTAAGAATCTTAAAACCTATGGATTTATATGTCTCCGAAAGAGGATCAAGCGTGTGTACAGCGGCATAAACGCAGCAGTGATAGGATTGGTGAGGTTCGGTGAGCAAATGCAGACCCTTTGAAGTCATATTGCATGGTACCCATTCCATGGGTCTCAACTCTCCATGTTTAAGGGATTCTTCCTTCAGCTAAAACATGCATGTGGAACCCAGAGTATGATCCACCGTGTGATCGGAAAACGTGTTCAAATGTGTCTCAGTTTTCGTCCCCTGGTACTCGGGTGCAACATTCCAGACGCTTTACTAACACTCTCCCCACTTGGAGAGTCGGTGCCTTTAACCTCCTGTTTGGCTCAGTTTGCAATTTCTGTGGAAAATGAACAGGAATAGGGAGAACCAATGAGAGACTAGGTGGAGGTGTCTGGACGGGCAAATTTAACTCTCATTTCCCACCAGGAAGAGGAATTAACCAAAGGCTCAACATGCCATGCCGGAACCACACTATGGCCCGAAGCAATCCTGCGGTGTTGCGGCCAGCTCACAAGAAAGCGAGTTGAAGAAAGGAGCTCAGGGGCACTGTAATTCACAAACCTGCAGAGTTATAAATGACAGCTATCTTCCAAAAATATATTGAAGTAAGGCTGCCAAGAGGAGTTGAAAGTGGGGCAGAATTGCAGGAAACCGATTTCAGGAGGTAGACTGGAATTGCATGTAAAGCATAGGAAAAGAGGCAGAACGTCCACAATGATGCACTTGGCCAAAAAGGGCGTATGCGTTTTTTCCTGAATATATTCAGGAAAAAACGCATACGCCCTTTTTGGCCAACCAAGCAAGCTTGCAAAGGAAATCTGCACTACAATGAAGTCTCACTGCCCCCCAGTCAAAAGGGCCATCTGAAAAAAGTGTAAAAACCAGAAAGGCAGGACAGGCCATGGAGAACTGGGAGCCTTGTTATGCTGATGGGTGGGATGTAAATTGCCAACAGCCACTCTGGAGAAGTGTATGGTGTTTCCTGAAACATCCAAAAAACAAAGCAACAGAGCCTAGGGCACTTCCACTTATGGTCCTATAGCTTAGGGAAATTAAAATCAAAAAGACACAGCCACCCCAAAGTTTGGGACGGCTCTGTTTACAAGAACCTCATTTACGGTACAAGTTGAATATCACAGAAAGCGAAAAATGGATAAAGAAGTTGTGGTACTTACGTACAATGCAATATCACTCAGCAATGAACTCTATGTAATCAGGCCCGTAGCAGCATAATGAGTGGATTCAGGTACGATGATTGTAAGTGAAATAAGTCACACAGAAAAAGAAACATCATAAGATATCACTACTACACGGAATGTAAACTTGGCTACACAGGAACTGAATTACAAAACAGAACTGGGTGTCAAATGTAGAAAACCAACTTATGCTTGCTTAAGGGGAAAGGTGAGTTGGGGTGCTGCATAAAACCAGAGATTGAAATTAGCACAGATACTGTTCCATAAGCCAAATATGTAATAGACAAGAGCTACTCCTTGCTCAACGAAGTGGACTCAACACCCCTTATTAAACGCCTAAGAATATACCTGACTAGTAAGAATCTTAAAACCTATGGATTTATATGTCTCTTAAAGAGAATCAAACGTCTGTACAGCAGCATAAACGCAGCAGTGATAGGATTGGTGAGGTTCGGTGAGCAAATGCAGACCCTTTGAAGTCATATTGCATGGTACCCATTCCATGGGTCTCAACTCTCCAGGTTTAAGGGATTCTTCCTTCAGCTAAACATGCATGTGGAACACAGAGTATGATCCAACGTGTGATCGGGAAACGTGTTCAAATGTGTCTCAGTTTTCATCCCCTGGTACTCGGGTGCAACATTCCAGAAGCTTTACTAACACTCTCCTCACTTGGAATGTCAGTGCCTTTAACCTCCTGTTTGGCCCAGTTTGCAATTTCTGCGTAAGATGAACAGGAATAGGGAGAACCAATGAGAGACTAGGTGGAGATGTCTGGACGGGCAAATTTAACTCTCATTTCCCACCAGGAAGAGGAATTAACCAAAGGCTCAGCGTGGCATGCCAGAAGCACACTAGGGCCTGAAGCAATCCTGCGGTGTTGCGGTCAGCTCACAAGAAAGCGAGTTGAAGAAAGGATCTCAGCGGCACTGTAATTCACAAACCTGCAGTGTTATAAATGACAGCTATCTTCCAAAAATATATTGAAGTAAGGCTGCCAAGAGGAGTTGAAAGCGGGGCAGAATTGCAGGAAACCGATTTCAGGAGGTAGACTGGAATTGCATGTAAAGCATAGGAAAAGAGGCAGAACGTCCACAATGATGCACTTGGCCAAAATGGGTGTATGCGTTTTTTCCTGAATATTTTCAGGAAAAAACGCATACGCCCTTTTTGGCCAACCAAGCAAGCTTGCAAAGGAAATCTGCACTACAATGAAGTCTCACTGCCCCCGGTCAAAAGGGCCATCTGAAAAAAGTGTAAAATCCAGAAAGGCAGGACAGGCCATGGAGAACTGGGAGACTTGTTATCCTGATGGGCGGGATGTAAATTGCCAGAAGCCACTCTGGAGAAGTGTATGGTGTTTCCTGAAACATCCAAAAAACAAAGCAACAGAGCCTAGGGCACTTCCACTTATGGTCCTATAGCTTAGGGAAATTAAAATCAAAAAGACACAGCCACCACGAAGTTTGGGCCGGCTCCGTTTACAAGAACCTCGTTTACGGTACAAGTTGAATATCACAGAAAGCGAAAAATGGATAAAGAAGTTGTAGTACTTACGTACAATGCAGTATCACACAGCAATGAAATCTATGTCATCAGGGCCGTAGCAGCATAATGAGTGGACTCAGGTACGATGATTCTAAGTGAAATAAGTCACACAGAAAAAGAAACATCATAAGGTATCACTAACACAGGGAATGTAAACTTGGCTACACAGGAACTGAATTACAAAACAGAACAGTGTCTCAAATGTAGAAAACCAACTTATGCTTGCTTAAGGGGAATGGTGAGTTGAGGTGCTGCATGAAACCAGAGATTGAAATTGGCACAGATACTGTTCCATAAGCCAAATATGTAATAGACAAGAGCTACTCCTTGCTCAACGAAGTGGACCCAACACCCCATATTAAACGCCTAAGAATATACCTGACTAGTAAGAATCTTAAAACCTATGGATTTATATGTCTCCGAAAGAGAATCAAGCGTGTGTACAGCGGCATAAACGCAGCAGTGATACGACTGGTGAGGTTCGATGAGCTAACGCAGACCCTTTGAAGTCATATTGCATGGTACCCATTCCATGCGTCTCAACTCTCCATGTTTAAGGGATTCTTCCTTCAGCTAAAACATGCATGTGGAACCCAGAGTATGATTCACGGTGTGATCGGGAAACGTGTTCAAATGTGTCTCAGTTTTCGTCCCCTGGTACTCGGGTGCAACATTCCAGACGCTTTACTAACACTCGCCCCACTTATAGAGTCAGTGCCTTTAACCTCCTGTTTGGCCCAGTTTGCAATTTCTGTGGAAAATGAACAGGAATAGGGAGAACCAATGAGAGAGTAGGTGGACGTGTCTGGACGGGCAAATTTAACTCTCATTTCCCACCAGGAAGAGGAATTAACCAAAGGCTCAGCATGCCGTGCCGGAACCAAACTAGGGCCTGAAGCAATCCTGCGGTGTTGCGGCCAGCTCACAAGAAAGCGAGTTGAAGAAAGGAGCTCAGGGTCACTGTAATTCACAAACCTACAGAGTTATAAATGACAGCTATCTTCCTAAAATATATTGAAGTAAGGCTGCCAAGAGGAATTGAAAGCGGGGCAGAATTGCAGGAAACCGATTTCAGGAGGTAGACTGGAATTGCATGTAAAGCATAGGAAAAGAGGTAGAACGTCCACAATGATGCACTTGGCCAAAAAGATCGTATGCGTTTTTTCATGCATATATTCAGGAAAAAACTCATACGCCCTTTTTGGCCAACCAAGCAAGCTTGCAAAGGAAATCTGCACTACAATGAAGTCTCACTGCCCCCCGTCAAAACGGCCATCTGAAAAAAGTGTAAAATCCAGAAAGGCAGGACAGGCCCTGGAGAACTGGAAGACTTGTTATGCTGATGGGCGGGATGTAAATTGCCAGAAGCCACTCTGGAGAAGTGTATGGTGTTTCCTGAAACATCCAAAAAACAAAGGAACAGAGCCTAGGGCATTTCCACTTATGGTCCTATAGCTTAGGGAAATTAAAATCCAAATGACACAGCCACCCCAAAGTTTGGGCCGGCTCTGTTTACAAGAACCTCGTTTACGGTACAGGTTCAATATCACAGAAAGCGAAAAATGGATAAAGAAGTTGTGGTACTTACGTACAATGCAATATCACTCAGCAATGAAATCTATGTCATCAGTCCAGTAGCAGCATAATGAGTGGATTCAGGTACGATGATTCTAAGTGAAATAAGTCACACAGAAAAAGAAACATCATAAGATATCACTACTACACGGAATGTAAACTTGGCTACACAGGAACTGAATTACAAAAGAGAAAAGGGTCTCAAATGTACAAAACCAACTTATGCTTGCTTAAGGGGAAAGGTGAGTTGGGGTGCTTCATAAAACCAGAGATTGAAATTAGCACAGATACCGTTCCATAAGCCAAATATGTAATAGACAAGAGCTACTCCTTGCTCAACGAAGTGGACTCAACACCCCATATTAAACGCCTAAGAATATACCTGACTAGTAAGAATCTTAAAACCTATGGATTTATATGTCTCCGAAAGAGGATCAAGCGTGTGTACAGCGGCATAAACGCAGCAGTGATAGGATTGGTGAGGTTCGGTGAGCAAATGCAGACCCTTTGAAGTCATATTGCATGGTACCCATTCCATGGGTCTCAACTCTCCAGGTTTAAGGGATTCTTCCTTCAGCTAAAACATGCATGTGGAACCCAGAGTATGATCCACCGTGTGATCGGGAAACGTGTTCAAATGTGTCTCAGTTTTCGTCCCCTGGTACTCGGGTGCAACATTCCAGACGCTTTACTAACACTCTCCCCCTTGGAGAGTCAGTGCCTTTAACCTCCTGTTTGGCCCAGTTTTCAATTTCTGCGTAAGATGAACAGGAATAGGGAGAACCAATGAGAGACTAGGTGGAGGTGTCTGGACGGGCAAATTTAACTCTCATCTCCCACCAGGAAGAGGAATTAACCAAAGGCTCAGTGTGGCATGCCAGAAGCACACTAGGGCCTGAAGCAATCCTGCGGTGTTGCGGCCAGCTCACAAGAAAGCGAGTTGAAGTTAGGAGCTCAGGGGCACTGTAATTCACAAACCTGCAGAGTTATAAATGACAGCTATCTTCCAAAAATATATTGAAGTAAGGCTGCCAAGAGGACTTGAAAGCGGGGCAGAATTGCAGGAAACCGATTTCAGGAGGTAGACTGGAATTGCATGTAAATCATAGGAAAAGAAACAGAACGTCCACAATGATGCACTTGGCCAAAAAGGGCGTATGCGTTTTTTCCTGAATATATTCAGGAAAAAACGCATACGCCCTTTTTGGCCAACCAAGCAAGCTTGCAAAGGAAATCTGCACTACAATGAAGTCTCACTGCCCCCAGGTCAAAAGGGCTATCTGAAAAAAGTGTAAAATCCAGAAAAGCAGGACAGGCCATGGGGAACTGGGAGCCTTGTTATGCTGATGGGCGGGATGTAAATTGCCAACAGCCACTCTGGAGAAGTGTATGGTGTTCCCTGAAACATCTAAAAAACAAAGCAACAGAGCCTAGGGCACTTCCACTTATGGTCCTATAACTTAGGGAAATTAAAATCAAAAAGACACAGCCACCCCAAAGTTTGGGCCGGCTCTGTTTACAAGAACCTCGTTTACGGTACAAGTTTAATATCACAGAAAGCGAAAAATGGATAAAGAATTTGTGGTAATTACGTACAATGCAATATCATTCAGCAATGAAATCTATGTCATCAGGCCCGTAGCAGCATAATGAGTGGATTCAGGTATGATGATTCTAAGTGAAATAAGTCACACAGAAAAAGAAATATCATAAGGTATCACTAATACACGGAATGTAAACTTGGCTACACAAGAACTGAATTACAAAACAGAACAGGGTCTCAAAAGTAGAAACCCAACTTATGCTTGCTTAAGTGGAAAGGTGAGTTGGGGTGGTGCATAAAACCAGAGATTGAAATTAGCACAGATACCGTTCCATAAGCCAAATATGTAATAGACAAGAGCTACTCCTTGTTCAACGAAGAGGACACAACACCCCATATTAAACGCCTAAGAATATACCTGACTAGTAAGAATCTTAAAACCTATGGATTTATATGTCTCCGAAAGAGAATCAAGCGTGTGTACAGCGGCATAAGTGCAGCAGTGATAGGATTGGTGAGGTTCGGTGAGCAAATGCAGACCCTTTGAAGTCATATTGCATGGTACCCATTCCATGGGTCTCAACTCTCCAGGTTTAAGGGATTCTTCCTTCAGCTAAAACATGCATGTGGAACCCAGAGTATGATCCACCGTGTGATCGGGAAACGTGTTCAAATGTGTCTCAGTTTTCGTCCCCTGGTACTCAGGTGCAACATTCCAGACGCTTTACTAACACTCTCCCCACTTGGAGAGTCAGTGCCTTTAACCTCCTGTTTGGCCCAGTTTGCAATTTCTGCGGAAAATGAACAGGAATAGGGAGAACCAATGAGAGACTAGGTGGAGGTGTCTGGACGGGCAAATTTAACTCTCATTTCCCACCATGAAGAGGAATTAACCAAAGGCTCAGCGTGCCATGCCGGAACCACACTAGGGCCTGAAGCAATCCTGTGGTGTTGCGGCCAGCTCACAAGAAAGCGAGTTGAAGAAAGGAGCTCAGAGGCACTGTAATACACAAACTTGCAGAGTTAATAATGACAGCTATCGTCCAAAAATATATTGAAGGAAGGCTGCCAAGAGGACTTGAAAGCGAGGCAGAATTGCAGGAAACCGATTTCAGGAGGTAGACTGGAATTGCATGTAAAGTATAGGAAAAGAGGCAGAACGTCCACAATGATGCACTTGGCCAAAAAGGGCGTATGCGTTTTTTCCTGAATATATTCAGGAAAAAACGCATACGCCCTTTTTGGCCAACCAAGCAAGCTTGCAAAGGAAATCTGCACTACAATGAAGTCTCACTGCTCCCCGGTCAAAAGGGCCATCTGAAAAAAGTGTAAAATCCAGAAAGGCAGGACAGGCCATGGAGAACTGGGAGCCTTGTTATGCTGATGGGCGGGATGTAAATTGCCAACAGCCACTCTGGAGAAGTGTATGGTGTTTCCTGAAACATCCAAAAAACAAAGCAACAGAGCCTAGGGCACTTCCACTTATGGTCCTATAGCTTAGGGAAATTAAAATCAAAAAGACACAGCCACCCAAAAGCTTCGGCCGGCTCTGGTTACAAGAACCTCGTTTACGGTACAAGTTCAATATCACAGAAAGCGAAAAATGGATAAAGAAGTTGTGGTACTTACGTACAATGCAATATCACTCAGCAATGAAATCTATGTCATCAGGCCCGTAGCAGCATAATGAGTGGATTCAGGTACGATGATTCTAACTGAAATAAGTCACAAAGAAAAAGAAACATCATAAGATATCACTACTACACGGAATGTAAACTTGGCTACACAGGAACTGAATTACAAAACAGAACAGGGTCTCAAATGTAGAAAACCAACTTATGCTTGCTTAAGGGGAAAGGTGACTTGGGGTGCGGCATAAAACTAGAGATTGAAATTAGCAAAGATACCGTTCCATAAGCCAAATATGTAATAGACAAGAGCTACTCCTTGCTCAACGAAGTGGACTCAACACCCCATATTAAACGCCTAAGAATATACCTGACTAGTAAGAATCTTAAAACCTATGGATTTATATGTCTCCGAAAGAGAATCAAGCGTGTGTACAGCGGCATAAGCGCAGCAGTGATAGGATTGGTGAGGTTCGGTGAGCAAATGCAGACCCTTTGAAGTCATATTGCATGGAACCCATTCCATGGGTCACAACTCTCCATGTTTAAGGGATTCTTCCTTCAGCTAAAACATGCATGTGGAACCCAGAGTATGATCCACCATGTGATCGGGAAACGTGTTCAAATGTGTCTCAGTTTTCGTTCCCTGGTACTCGGGTGAAACATTCCAGACGCTTTACTAACACTCTCCCCACTTGGAGAGTCAGTGCCTTTAACCTCCTGTTTGGCCCAGTTTGCAATTTCTGCGTAAGATGAAGAGGAAGAGGGAGAACCAATGAGAGACTATGTGGAGGTGTCTGGACGGGCAAATTTAACTCTCATTTCCCACCAGGAAGAGGAATTAACCAAAGGCTCAGCATGCGATGCCAGAACCAAACTAGGACCTGAAGCAATCCTGCGGTGTTGCGGCCAGCTCACAAGAAAGCGAGTTGAAGAAAGGAGCTCAGGGGCACTGTCATTCACAAACCTGCAGAGTTATAAATGACAGCTATCTTCCAAAAATATATTGAAGTAAGGCTGCCAAGAGGAGTTGAAAGTGGGGCAGAATTGCAGGAAACCGATTTCAGGAGGTAGACTGGAATTGCATGTAAAGCATAGGAAAAGAGGCAGAACGTCCACAATGATGCACTTGGCCTAAAAGGGCGTATGCGTTTTTTCCTGAATATATTCAGGAAAAAACGCATACGCCCTTTTTGGCCAACCAAGCAAGCTTGCAAAGGAAATCTGCACTACAATGAAGTCTCACTGCCCCCCGGTCAAAAGGGCCATCTGAAAAAAGTGTAAAACCCAGAAAGGCAGGACAGGCCATGGAGAACTGGGAGCCTTGTTATGCTGATGGGTGGCATGTAAATTGCCAGCAGCCACTCTGGAGAAGTGTATGGTGTTTCCTGAAACATCCAAAAAACAAAGCAACAGAGCCTAGGGCACTTCAACTTATGGTCCTATAGCTTAGGGAAATTAAAATCAAAAAGACACAGCCACCCCAAAGTTTGGGACGGCTCTGTTTACAAGAACCTCGTTTACGGTACAAGTTGAATATCACAGAAAGCGAAAAATGGATAAAGAAGTTGTGGTACTTACGTACAATGCAATATCACTCAGCAATGAAATCTATGTCATCAGGCCCGTAGAAGCATAATGAGTGGATTCAGGTACGATGATTCTAAGTGAAATAAGTCACACAGAAAAAGAAACATCATAAGCTATCACTACTACACGGAATGTAAACTTGGCTACACAGGAACTGAATTACAAAACAGAACAGGGTGTCAAATGTAGAAAACCAACTTATGCTTGCTTAAGTGGAAAGGTGAGTTGGGGTGCTTCATAAAACCAGAGATTGAAATTAGCACAGATACCGTTCCATAAGCCAAATATGTAATAGACAAGAGCTACTCCTTGCTCAACGAAGTGGACTCAACACCCCATATTAAACGCCTAAGAATATACCTGACTAGTAAGAATCTTAAAACCTATGGATTTATATGTCTCCGAAAGAGGATCAAGCGTGTGTACAGCGGCATAAACGCAGCAGTGATAGGATTGGTGAGGTTCGGTGAGCAAATGCAGACCCTTTGAAGTCATATTGCATGGTACCCATTCCATGGGTCTCAACTCTCCATGTTTAAGGGATTCTTCCTTCAGCTAAAACATGCATGTGGAACCCAGAGTATGATCCACCGTGTGATCGGAAAACGTGTTCAAATGTGTCTCAGTTTTCGTCCCCTGGTACTCGGGTGCAACATTCCAGACGCTTTACTAACACTCTCCCCACTTGGAGAGTCGGTGCCTTTAACCTCCTGTTTGGCCCAGTTTGCAATTTCTGTGGAAAATGAACAGGAATAGGGAGAACCAATGAGAGACTAGGTGGAGGTGTCTGGACGGGCAAATTTAACTCTCATTTCCCACCAGGAAGAGGAATTAACCAAAGGCTCAACATGCCATGCCGGAACCAAACTAGGGCCTGAAGCAATCCTGCGGTGTTGCGGCCAGCTCACAAGAAAGCGAGTTGAAGAAAGGAGCTCAGGGGCACTGTAATTCACAAACCTGCAGACTTATAAATGACAGCTATCTTCCAAAAATATATTGAAGTAAGGCAGCCAAGAATAGTTGAAAGCGGGGCAGAATTGCAGGAAACCGATTTCAGGAGGTAGACTGGAATTGCATGTAAAGCATAGGAAAAGAGGCAGAACGTCCACAATGATGCACTTGGCCAAAAAGGGCGTATGCGTTTTTTCCTGAATATATTCAGGAAAAAACGCATACGCCCTTTTTGGCCAACCAAGCAAGCTTGCAAAGGAATTCTGCACTACAATGAAGTCTCACTGCCCCCCGGTCAAAAGGGCCATCTGAAAAAAGTGTAAAACCCAGAAAGGCAGGACAGGCCATGGAGAACTGGGAGCCTTGTTATGCTGATGGGTGGCATGTAAATTGCCAGCAGCCACTCTGGAGAAGTGTATGGTGTTTCCTGAAACATCCAAAAAACAAAGCAACAGAGCCTACGGCACTTCAACTTATGGTCCTATAGCTTAGGGAAATTAAAATCAAAAAGACACAGCCACCCCAAAGTTTGGGACGGCTCTGTTTACAAGAACCTCGTTTACGGTACAAGTTGAATATCACAGAAAGCGAAAAATGGATAAAGAAGTTGTGGTACTTACGTACAATGCAATATCACTCAGCAATGAAATCTATGTCATCAGGCTCGTAGCAGCATAATGAGTGGATTCAGGTACGACGATTCTAAGTGAAATTAGTCACACAGAAAAAGAAACATCATAAGATATCACTACTACACGGAATGTAAACTTGGCTACACAAGAACTGAATTACAAAACAGAACAGGGTGTCAAATGTAGAAAACCAACTTATGCTTGGTTAAGGGGAAGGGTGAGTTGTGGTGCTGCATAAAACCAGAGATTGAAATTAGCACAGATACCGTTCCATAAGCCAAATATGTAATAGACAAGAGCTACTCCTTGCTCAACGAAGTGGACTCAACACCCCATATTAAACGCCTAAGAATATACCTGACTAGTAAGAATCTTAAAACCTATGGATTTATATGTCTCCGAAAGAGGATCAAGCGTGTGTACAGCGGCATAAACGCAGCAGTGATAGGATTGGTGAGGTTCGGTGAGCAAATGCAGACCCTTTGAAGTCATATTGCATGGTACCCATTCCATGGGTCTCAACTCTCCATGTTTAAGGGATTCTTCCTTCAGCTAAAACATGCATGTGGAACCCAGAGTATGATCCACCGTGTGATCGGAAAACGTGTTCAAATGTGTCTCAGTTTTCGTCCCCTGGTACTCGGGTGCAACATTCCAGACGCTTTACTAACACTCTCCCCACTTGGAGAGTCGGTGCCTTTAACCTCCTGTTTGGCCCAGTTTACAATTTCTGTGGAAATTGAACAGGAATAGGGAGAACCAATGAGAGACTAGGTGGAGGTGTCTGGACGGGCAAATTTAACTCTCATTTCCCACCAGGAAGAGGAATTAACCAAAGGCTCAACATGCCATGCCGGAACCAAACTAGGGCCTGAAGCAATCCTGCGGTGTTGCGGCCAGCTCACAAGAAAGCGAGTTGAAGAAAGGAGCTCAGGGGCACTGTAATTCACAAACCTGCAGACTTATAAATGACAGCTATCTTCCAAAAATATATTGAAGTAAGGCAGCCAAGAATAGTTGAAAGCGGGGCAGAATTGCAGGAAACCGATTTCAGGAGGTAGACTGGAATTGCATGTAAAGCATAGGAAAAGAGGCAGAACGTCCACAATGATGCACTTGGCCAAAAAGGGCGTATGCGTTTTTTCCTGAATATATTCAGGAAAAAACGCATACGCCCTTTTTGGCCAACCAAGCAAGCTTGCAAAGGAAATCTGCACTACAATGAAGTCTCACTGCCCCCCGGTCAAAAGGGCCATCTGAAAAAAGTGTAAAACCCAGAAAGGCAGGACAGGCCATAGAGAACTGGGAGCCTTGTTATGCTGATGGGCGGCATGTAAATTGCCAGCAGCCACTCTGGAGAAGTGTATGGTGTTTCCTGAAACATCCAAAAAACAAAGCAACAGAGCCTAGGGCACTTCCACTTATGGTCCTATAGCTTAGGGAAATTAAAATCAAAAAGACACAGCCACCCCAAAGTTTGGGACGGCTCTGTTTACAAGAACCTCGTTTACGGTACAAGTTCAATATCACAGAAAGCGAAAAATGGATAAAGAAGTTGTGGTACTTACGTACAATGCAATATCACTCAGCAATGAAATCTATGTCATCAGGCCCATAGCAGCATAATGAGTGGATTCAGGTACGATGATTCTAAGTGAAATAAGTCACACAGAAAAAGAAACATCATAAGATATCACTACTACACGGAATGTAAACTTGGCTACACAGGAACTGAATTACAAAACAGAACAGGGTGTCAAATGTAGAAAACCAACTTATGCTTGCTTAAGTGGAAAGGTGAGTTGGGGTGCTTCATAAAACCAGAGATTGAAATTAGCACAGATACCGTTCCATAAGCCAAATATGTAATAGACAAGAGCTACTCCTTGCTCAACGAAGTGGACTCAACACCCCATATTAAACGCCTAAGAATATACCTGACTAGTAAGAATCTTAAAACCTATGGATTTATATGTCTCCGAAAGAGGATCAAGCGTGTGTACAGCGGCATAAACGCAGCAGTGATAGGATTGGTGAGGTTCGGTGAGCAAATGCAGACCCTTTGAAGTCATATTGCATGGTACCCATTCCATGGGTCTCAACTCTCCATGTTTAAGGGATTCTTCCTTCAGCTAAAACATGCATGTGGAACCCAGAGTATGATCCACCGTGTGATCGGAAAACGTGTTCAAATGTGTCTCAGTTTTCGTCCCCTGGTACTCGGGTGCAACATTCCAGACGCTTTACTAACACTCTCCCCACTTGGAGAGTCGGTGCCTTTAACCTCCTGTTTGGCTCAGTTTGCAATTTCTGTGGAAAATGAACAGGAATAGGGAGAACCAATGAGAGACTAGGTGGAGGTGTCTGGACGGGCAAATTTAACTCTCATTTCCCACCAGGAAGAGGAATTAACCAAAGGCTCAACATGCCATGCCGGAACCAAACTAGGGCCTGAAGCAATCCTGCGGTGTTGCGGCCAGCTCACAAGAAAGCGAGTTGAAGAAAGGAGCTCAGGGGCACTGTCATTCACAAACCTGCAGAGTTATAAATGACAGCTATCTTCCAAAAATATATTGAAGTAAGGCAGCCAAGAATAGTTGAAAGCGGGGCAGAATTGCAGGAAACCGATTTCAGGAGGTAGACTGGAATTGCATGTAAAGCATAGGAAAAGAGGCAGAACGTCCACAATGATGCACTTGGCCAAAAAGGGCGTATGCGTTTTTTCCTGAATATATTCAGGAAAAAACGCATACGCCCTTTTTGGCCAACCAAGCAAGCTTGCAAAGGAAATCTGCACTACAATGAAGTCTCACTGCCCCCCGGTCAAAAGGGCCATCTGAAAAAAGTGTAAAATCCAGAAAGGCAGGACAGGCCATGGAGAACTAGGAGCCTTGTTATGCTGATGGGCGGGATGTAAATTGCAAACAGCCACTCTGGAGAAGTGTATGGTGTTTCCTGAAACATCTAAAACACAAAGCAACAGAGCCTAGGGCACTTCCACTTATGGTCCTATAGCTTAGGGAAATTAAAATCAAAAAGACACAGCAACCCCAAAGTTTTGGCCGGATCTGTTTACAAGAACCTCGTTTATGGTACAAGTTCAATATCACAGAAAGCGAAAAATGGATAAAGAAGTTGTGGTACTTACGTACAATGCAATATCACTCAGCAATGAAATCTATGTCATCAGGCCCATAGCAGCATAATGAGTGGATTCAGGTACGATGATTCTAAGTGAAATAAGTCACACAGAAAAAGAAACATCATAAGATATCACTACTACACGGAATGTAAACTTGGCTACACAGGAACTGAATTACAAAACAGAACAGGGTGTCAAATGTAGAAAACCAACTTATGCCATCTTAAGGGGAGAGGTGAGTTGGGGTGCTGCATAAAACCAGAGATTAAAATTAGCACAGATACCGTTCCATAAGCCAAATATGTAATAGACAAGAGCTACTCCTTGCTCAACGAAGTGGACTCAACACCCCATATTAAACGCCTAACAATATACCTGACTAGTAAGAATCTTAAAACCTATGGATTTATATGTCTCCGAAAGAGAATCAAGTGTGTGTACAGCGGCATAAACGCAGCAGTGATAGGATTGGTGAGGTTCGGTGAGCAAATGCAGACCTTTTCAAGTCATATTGCATGGTACCCATTCCATGGGTCTCAACTCACCAGGTTTAAGGGATTCTTCCTTCATCTAAAACATGCATGTGGAACCCAGAGTACGATCCACCGTGTGATCGGAAAACGTGTTCAAATGTGTCTCAGTTTTCGTCCCCTGGTACTCGGGTGCAACATTCCAGACGCTTTACTAACACTCTCCCCACTTGGAGAGTCGGTGCCTTTAACCTCCTGTTTGGCCCAGTTTGCAATTTCTGTGGAAAATGAACAGGAATAGGGAGAACCAATGAGAGACTATGTGGAGGTGTCTGGACGGGCAAATTTAACTCTCATTTCCCACCAGGAAGAGGAATTAACCAAAGGCTCAACATGCCATGCCGGAACCACACTAGGGCCCGAAGCAATCCTGCGGTGTTGCGGCCAGCTCACAAGAAAGCGAGTTGAAGAAAGGAGCTCAGGGGCACTGTAATTCACAAACCTGCAGAGTTATAAATGACAGCTATCTTCCAAAAATATATTGAAGTAAGGCTGCCAAGAGGAGTTGAAAGTGGGGCAGAATTGCAGGAAACCGATTTCAGGAGGTAGACTGGAATTGCATGTAAAGCATAGGAAAAGAGGCAGAACGTCCACAATGATGCACTTGGCCAAAAAGGGCGTATGCGTTTTTTCCTGAATATATTCAGGAAAAAACGCATACGCCCTTTTTGGCCAACCAAGCAAGCTTGCAAAGGAAATCTGCACTACAATGAAGTCTCACTGCCCCCCAGTAAAAAGGGCCATCTGAAAAAAGTGTAAAAACCAGAAAGGCAGGACAGGCCATGGAGAACTGGGAGCCTTGTTATGCTGATGGGTGGGATGTAAATTGCCAACAGCCACTCTGGAGAAGTGTATGGTGTTTCCTGAAACATCCAAAAAACAAAGCAACAGAGCCTAGGGCACTTCCACTTATGGTCCTATAGCTTAGGGAAATTAAAATCAAAAAGACACAGCCACCCCAAAGTTTGGGACGGCTCTGTTTACAAGAACCTCGTTTACGGTACAAGTTGAATATCACAGAAAGCGAAAAATGGATAAAGAAGTTGTGGTACTTACGTACAATGCAATATCACTCAGCAATGAACTCTATGTAATCAGGCCCGTAGCAGCATAATGAGTGGATTCAGGTACGATGATTGTAAGTGAAATAAGTCACACAGAAAAAGAAACATCATAAGATATCACTACTACACGGAATGTAAACTTGGCTACACAGGAACTGAATTACAAAACAGAACTGGGTGTCAAATGTAGAAAACCAACTTATGCTTGCTTAAGGGGAAAGGTGAGTTGGGGTGCTGCATAAAACCAGAGATTGAAATTAGCACAGATACTGTTCCATAAGCCAAATATGTAATAGACAAGAGCTACTCCTTGCTCAACGAAGTGGACTCAACACCCCTTATTAAACGCCTAAGAATATACCTGACTAGTAAGAATCTTAAAACCTATGGATTTATATGTCTCTTAAAGAGAATCAAACGTCTGAACAGCAGCATAAACGCAGCAGTGATAGGATTGGTGAGGTTCGGTGAGCAAATGCAGACCCTTTGAAGTCATATTGCATGGTACCCATTCCATGGGTCTCAACTCTCCAGGTTTAAGGGATTCTTCCTTCAGCTAAACATGCATGTGGAACACAGAGTATGATCCAACGTGTGATCGGGAAACGTGTTCAAATGTGTCTCAGTTTTCATCCCCTGGTACTCGGGTGCAACATTCCAGAAGCTTTACTAACACTCTCCTCACTTGGAATGTCAGTGCCTTTAACCTCCTGTTTGGCCCAGTTTGCAATTTCTGCGTAAGATGAACAGGAATAGGGAGAACCAATGAGAGACTAGGTGGAGCTGTCTGGACGGGCAAATTTAACTCTCATTTCCCACCGGGAAGAGGAATTAACCAAAGGCTCAGCGTGGCATGCCAGAAGCACACTAGGGCCTGAAGCAATCCTGCGGTGTTGCGGTCAGCTCACAAGAAAGCGAGTTGAAGAAAGGATCTCAGCGGCACTGTAATTCACAAACCTGCAGTGTTATAAATGACAGCTATCTTCCAAAAATATATTGAAGTAAGGCTGCCAAGAGGAGTTGAAAGCGGGG
Organism: Leucopleurus acutus; assembly: GCF_964270905.1. Taxonomy (NCBI): domain Eukaryota; kingdom Metazoa; phylum Chordata; class Mammalia; order Artiodactyla; family Delphinidae; genus Leucopleurus; species Leucopleurus acutus. The sequence goes on from NW_028139185.1 coordinate 959,289, forward strand.
CAGAATTGCAGGAAACCGATTTCAGGAGGTAGACTGGAATTGCATGTAAAGCATAGGAAAAGAGGCAGAACGTCCACAATGATGCACTTGGCCAAAATGGGTGTATGCGTTTTTTCCTGAATATTTTCAGGAAAAAACGCATACGCCCTTTTTGGCCAACCAAGCAAGCTTGCAAAGGAAATCTGCACTACAATGAAGTCTCACTGCCCCCGGTCAAAAGGGCCATCTGAAAAAAGTGTAAAATCCAGAAAGGCAGGACAGGGCATGGAGAACTGGGAGACTTGTTATCCTGATGGGCGGGATGTAAATTGCCAGAAGCCACTCTGGAGAAGTGTATGGTGTTTCCTGAAACATCCAAAAAACAAAGCAACAGAGCCTAGGGCACTTCCACTTATGGTCCTATAGCTTAGGGAAATTAAAATCAAAAAGACACAGCCACCACGAAGTTTGGGCCGGCTCCGTTTACAAGAACCTCGTTTACGGTACAAGTTGAATATCACAGAAAGCGAAAAATGGATAAAGAAGTTGTAGTACTTACGTACAATGCAGTATCACACAGCAATGAAATCTATGTCATCAGGGCGGTAGCAGCATAATGAGTGGACTCAGGTACGATGATTCTAAGTGAAATAAGTCACACAGAAAAAGAAACATCATAAGGTATCACTAACACAGGGAATGTAAACTTGGCTACACAGGAACTGAATTACAAAACAGAACAGTGTCTCAAATGTAGAAAACCAACTTATGCTTGCTTAAGGGGAATGGTGAGTTGGGGTGCTGCATGAAACCAGAGATTGAAATTGGCACAGATACTGTTCCATAAGCCAAATATGTAATAGACAAGAGCTACTCCTTGCTCAACGAAGTGGACCCAACACCCCATATTAAACGCCTAAGAATATACCTGACTAGTAAGAATCTTAAAACCTATGGATTTATATGTCTCCGAAAGAGAATCAAGCGTGTGTACAGCGGCATAAACGCAGCAGTGATACGACTGGTGAGGTTCGATGAGCAAACGCAGACCCTTTGAAGTCATATTGCATGGTACCCATTCCATGCGTCTCAACTCTCCATGTTTAAGGGATTCTTCCTTCAGCTAAAACATGCATGTGGAACCCAGAGTATGATTCACGGTGTGATCGGGAAACGTGTTCAAATGTGTCTCAGTTTTCGTCCCCTGGTACTCGGGTGCAACATTCCAGACGCTTTACTAACACTCGCCCCACTTATAGAGTCAGTGCCTTTAACCTCCTGTTTGGCCCAGTTTGCAATTTCTGTGGAAAATGAACAGGAATAGGGAGAACCAATGAGAGAGTAGGTGGACGTGTCTGGACGGGCAAATTTAACTCTCATTTCCCACCAGGAAGAGGAATTAACCAAAGGCTCAGCATGCCGTGCCGGAACCAAACTAGGGCCTGAAGCAATCCTGCGGTGTTGCGGCCAGCTCACAAGAAAGCGAGTTGAAGAAAGGAGCTCAGGGGCACTGTAATTCACAAACCTACAGAGTTATAAATGACAGCTATCTTCCTAAAATATATTGAAGTAAGGCTGCCAAGAGGACTTGAAAGCGGGGCAGAATTGCAGGAAACCGATTTCAGGAGGTAGACTGGAATTGCATGTAAAGCATAGGAAAAGAGGTAGAACGTCCACAATGATGCACTTGGCCAAAAAGATCGTATGCGTTTTTTCATGCATATATTCAGGAAAAAACTCATACGCCCTTTTTGGCCAACCAAGCAAGCTTGCAAAGGAAATCTGCACTACAATGAAGTCTCACTGCCCCCCGTCAAAACGGCCATCTGAAAAAAGTGTAAAATCCAGAAAGGCAGGACAGGCCCTGGAGAACTGGAAGACTTGTTATGCTGATGGGCGGGATGTAAATTGCCAGAAGCCACTCTGGAGAAGTGTATGGTGTTTCCTGAAACATCCAAAAAACAAAGCAACAGAGCCTAGGGCATTTCCACTTATGGTCCTATAGCTTAGGGAAATTAAAATCCAAATGACACAGCCACCCCAAAGTTTGGGCCGGCTCTGTTTACAAGAACCTCGTTTACGGTACAGGTTCAATATCACAGAAAGCGAAAAATGGATAAAGAAGTTGTGGTACTTACGTACAATGCAATATCACTCAGCAATGAAATCTATGTCATCAGTCCAGTAGCAGCATAATGAGTGGATTCAGGTACGATGATTCTAAGTGAAATAAGTCACACAGAAAAAGAAACATCATAAGATATCACTACTACACGGAATGTAAACTTGGCTACACAGGAACTGAATTACAAAAGAGAAAAGGGTCTCAAATGTACAAAACCAACTTATGCTTGCTTAAGGGGAAAGGTGAGTTGGGGTGCTTCATAAAACCAGAGATTGAAATTAGCACAGATACCGTTCCATAAGCCAAATATGTAATAGACAAGAGCTACTCCTTGCTCAACGAAGTGGACTCAACACCCCATATTAAACGCCTAAGAATATACCTGACTAGTAAGAATCTTAAAACCTATGGATTTATATGTCTCCGAAAGAGGATCAAGCGTGTGTACAGCGGCATAAACGCAGCAGTGATAGGATTGGTGAGGTTCGGTGAGCAAATGCAGACCCTTTGAAGTCATATTGCATGGTACCCATTCCATGGGTCTCAACTCTCCAGGTTTAAGGGATTCTTCCTTCAGCTAAAACATGCATGTGGAACCCAGAGTATGATCCACCGTGTGATCGGGAAACGTGTTCAAATGTGTCTCAGTTTTCGTCCCCTGGTACTCGGGTGCAACATTCCAGACGCTTTACTAACACTCTCCCCCTTGGAGAGTCAGTGCCTTTAACCTCCTGTTTGGCCCAGTTTTCAATTTCTGCGTAAGATGAACAGGAATAGGGAGAACCAATGAGAGACTAGGTGGAGGTGTCTGGACGGGCAAATTTAACTCTCATCTCCCACCAGGAAGAGGAATTAACCAAAGGCTCAGTGTGGCATGCCAGAAGCACACTAGGGCCTGAAGCAATCCTGCGGTGTTGCGGCCAGCTCACAAGAAAGCGAGTTGAAGTTAGGAACTCAGGGGCACTGTAATTCACAAACCTGCAGAGTTATAAATGACAGCTTTCGTCCAAAAATATATTGAAGGAAGGCTGCCAAGAGGACTTGAAAGCGGGGCAGAATTGCAGGAAACCGATTTCAGGAGGTAGACTGGAATTGCATGTAAAGCATAGGAAAAGAGGCAGAACGTCCACAATGATGCACTTGGCCAAAAAGGGCGTATGCGTTTTTTCCTGAATATATTCAGGAAAAAACGCATATGCCATTTTTGGCCAACCAAGCAAGCTTGCAAAGGAAATCTGCACTACAATGAAATCTCACTGCCCCCGGTCAAAAGGGCCATCTGAAAAAACTGTAAAATCCAGAAAGGCAGGACAGGCCCTGGAGAACTGGGAGACTTGTTATGCTGATGGGCGGGATGTAAATTGCCAGAAGCCACTCTGGAGAAGTGTATGGTGTTTCCTGAAACATCCAAAAAACAAAGCAACAGAGCCTAGGGCACTTCCACTTATGGTCCTATAGCTTAGGGAAATTAAAATAAAAAAGTCACAGCCACCCCAAAGTTTGGGCCGGCTCTGTTTACAAGAACCTCGTTTACGGTACAAGTTGAATATCACAGAAAGCGAAAAATGGATAAAGAAGTTGTGGTACTTACGTACAATGCAGTATCACACAGCAATGAAATCTATGTCATCAGGGCCATAGCAGCATAATGAGTGGATTCAGGTACGATGATTCTAAGTGAAATAAGTCACACAGAAAAAGAAACATCATAAGGTATCACTAACACAGGGAATGTAAACTTGGCTACACAGGAACTGAATTACAAAACAGAACAGTGTCTCAAATGTAGAAAACCAACTTATGCTTGCTTAAGGGGAATGGTGAGTTGGGGTGCTGCATGAAACCAGAGATTGAAATTGGCACAGATACTGTTCCATAAGCCAAATATGTAATAGACAAGAGCTACTCTTTGCTCAACGAAGTGGACTCTACACCCCATATTAAACGCCTAAGAATATACCTGAATAGTAAGAATCTTAAAACCTATGGATTTATATGTCTCCGAAAGAGAATCAAGCGTGTGTACAGCGGCATAAGCGCAGCAGTGATACGACTGGTGAGGTTCGATGAGCAAACGCAGACCCTTTGAATTCATATTGCATGGTACCCATTCCATGGGTCTCAACTCTCCATGTTTAAGGGATTCTTCCTTCAGCTAAATCATGCATGTGGAACCCAGAGTATGATTCACGGTGTGATCGGGAAACGTGTTCAAATGTGTCTCAGTTTTCGTCCCCTGGTACTCGGGTGCAACATTCCAGACGCTTTACTAACACTCTCCCCACTTGGAGAGTCGGTGCCTTTAACCTCCTGTTTGGCCCAGTTTGCAATTTCTGTGGAAAATGAACAGGAATAGGGAGAACCAATGAGAGACTATGTGGAGGTGTCTGGACGGGCAAATTTAACTCTCATTTCCCACCAGGAAGAGGAATTAACCAAAGGCTCAACATGCCATGCCGGAACCACACTAGGGCCCGAAGCAATCCTGCGGTGTTGCGGCCAGCTCACAAGAAAGCGAGTTGAAGAAAGGAGCTCAGGGGCACTGTAATTCACAAACCTGCAGAGTTATAAATGACAGCTATCTTCCAAAAATATATTGAAGTAAGGCTGCCAAGAGGAGTTGAAAGTGGGGCAGAATTGCAGGAAACCGATTTCAGGAGGTAGACTGGAATTGCATGTAAAGCATAGGAAAAGAGGCAGAACGTCCACAATGATGCACTTGGCCAAAAAGGGCGTATGCGTTTTTTCCTGAATATATTCAGGAAAAAACGCATACGCCCTTTTTGGCCAACCAAGCAAGCTTGCAAAGGAAATCTGCACTACAATGAAGTCTCACTGCCCCCCAGTCAAAAGGGCCATCTGAAAAAAGTGTAAAAACCAGAAAGGCAGGACAGGCCATGGAGAACTGGGAGCCTTGTTATGCTGATGGGTGGGATGTAAATTGCCAACAGCCACTCTGGAGAAGTGTATGGTGTTTCCTGAAACATCCAAAAAACAAAGCAACAGAGCCTAGGGCACTTCCACTTATGGTCCTATAGCTTAGGGAAATTAAAATCAAAAAGACACAGCCACCCCAAAGTTTGGGACGGCTCTGTTTACAAGAACCTCGTTTACGGTACAAGTTGAATATCACAGAAAGCGAAAAATGGATAAAGAAGTTGTGGTACTTACGTACAATGCAATATCACTCAGCAATGAACTCTATGTAATCAGGCCCGTAGCAGCATAATGAGTGGATTCAGGTACGATGATTGTAAGTGAAATAAGTCACACAGAAAAAGAAACATCATAAGATATCACTACTACACGGAATGTAAACTTGGCTACACAGGAACTGAATTACAAAACAGAACTGGGTGTCAAATGTAGAAAACCAACTTATGCTTGCTTAAGGGGAAAGGTGAGTTGGGGTGCTGCATAAAACCAGAGATTGAAATTAGCACAGATACTGTTCCATAAGCCAAATATGTAATAGACAAGAGCTACTCCTTGCTCAACGAAGTGGACTCAACACCCCTTATTAAACGCCTAAGAATATACCTGACTAGTAAGAATCTTAAAACCTATGGATTTATATGTCTCTTAAAGAGAATCAAACGTCTGAACAGCAGCATAAACGCAGCAGTGATAGGATTGGTGAGGTTCGGTGAGCAAATGCAGACCCTTTGAAGTCATATTGCATGGTACCCATTCCATGGGTCTCAACTCTCCAGGTTTAAGGGATTCTTCCTTCAGCTAAACATGCATGTGGAACACAGAGTATGATCCAACGTGTGATCGGGAAACGTGTTCAAATGTGTCTCAGTTTTCATCCCCTGGTACTCGGGTGCAACATTCCAGAAGCTTTACTAACACTCTCCTCACTTGGAATGTCAGTGCCTTTAACCTCCTGTTTGGCCCAGTTTGCAATTTCTGCGTAAGATGAACAGGAATAGGGAGAACCAATGAGAGACTAGGTGGAGCTGTCTGGACGGGCAAATTTAACTCTCATTTCCCACCAGGAAGAGGAATTAACCAAAGGCTCAGCGTGGCATGCCAGAAGCACACTAGGGCCTGAAGCAATCCTGCGGTGTTGCGGTCAGCTCACAAGAAAGCGAGTTGAAGAAAGGATCTCAGCGGCACTGTAATACACAAACTTGCAGTGTTATAAATGACAGCTATCTTCCAAAAATATATTGAAGGAAGGCTGCCAAGAGGACTTGAAAGCGAGGCAGAATTGCAGGAAACCGATTTCAGGAGGTAGACTGGAATTGCATGTAAAGTATAGGAAAAGAGGCAGAACGTCCACAATGATGCACTTGGCCAAAAAGGGCGTATGCGTTTTTTCCTGAATATATTCAGGAAAAAACGCATACGCCCTTTTTGGCCAACCAAGCAAGCTTGCAAAGGAAATCTGCACTACAATGAAGTCTCACTGCCCCCGGTCAAAAGGGCCATCTGAAAAAAGTGTAAAATCCAGAAAGGAAGGACAGGCCATGGAGAACTGGGAGCCTTGTTATGCTGATGGGCGGGATGTAAATTGCCAACAGCCACTCTGGAGAAGTGTATGGTGTTTCCTGAAACATCCAAAAAACAAAGCAACAGAGCCTAGGGCACTTCCACTTATGGTCCTATAGCTTAGGGAAATTAAAATCAAAAAGACACAGCCACCCAAAAGCTTCGGCCGGCTCTGGTTACAAGAACCTCCTTTACGGTACAAGTTCAATATCACAGAAAGCGAAAAATGGATAAAGAAGTTGTGGTACTTACGTACAATGCAATATCACTCAGCAATGAAATCTATGTCATCAGGCCCGTAGCAGCATAATGAGTGGATTCAGGTACGATGATTCTAACTGAAATAAGTCACAAAGAAAAAGAAACATCATAAGATATCACTACTACACGGAATGTAAACTTGGCTACACAGGAACTGAATTACAAAACAGAACAGGGTCTCAAATGTAGAAAACCAACTTATGCTTGCTTAAAGGGAAAGGTGACTTGGGGTGCGGCATAAAACTAGAGATTGAAATTAGCAAAGATACCGTTCCATAAGCCAAATATGTAATAGACAAGAGCTACTCCTTGCTCAACGAAGTGGACTCAACACCCCATATTAAACGCCTAAGAATATACCTGACTAGTAAGAATCTTAAAACCTATGGATTTATATGTCTCCGAAAGAGAATCAAGCGTGTGTACAGCGGCATAAGCGCAGCAGTGATAGGATTGGTGAGGTTCGGTGAGCAAATGCAGACCCTTTGAAGTCATATTGCATGGAACCCATTCCATGGGTCACAACTCTCCATGTTTAAGGGATTCTTCCTTCAGCTAAAACATGCATGTGGAACCCAGAGTATGATCCACCATGTGATCGGGAAACGTGTTCAAATGTGTCTCAGTTTTCGTTCCCTGGTACTCGGGTGAAACATTCCAGACGCTTTACTAACACTCTCCCCACTTGGAGAGTCAGTGCCTTTAACCTCCTGTTTGGCCCAGTTTGCAATTTCTGCGTAAGATGAAGAGGAAGAGGGAGAACCAATGAGAGACTAGCTGGAGCTGTTAGGACGGGCAAATTTAACTCTCATTTCCCACCAGGAAGAGGAATTAACCAAAGGCTCAGCATGCGATGCCAGAACCAAACTAGGCCCTGAAGCAATCCTGCGGTGTTGCGGCCAGCTCACAAGAAAGCGATTTGAAGAAAGGAGCTCAGGGGCACTGCAATTCACAATCCTGCAGAGTTATAAATGACAGCTATCGTCCAAAAATATATTGAAGGAAGGCTGCCAAGAGGACTTGAAAGCGGGGCAGAATTGCAGGAAACCAATTTCAGGAGGTAGACTGGAATTGCATGTAAAGCATAGGAAAAGAGGCAGAACGTCCACAATGATGCACTTGGCCAAAAAGGGCATATGCGTTTTTTCGTGAATATATACAGGAAAAAACGCATACGCCCGTTTTGGCCAACCAAGCAAGCTTGCAAAGGAAATCTGCACTACAATGAAGTCTCACTGCACCCGGTCAAAAGGGCCATCTGAAAAAAGTGTAAAATCCAGAAAGGCAGGACAGGCCATGGAGAACTGGGAGCCTTGTCATGCTGATGGGCGGGATGTAAATTGCAAACACCCACTCTGGAGAAGTGTATTGTGTTTCCTGAAACATCTAAAACACAAAGCAACAGATCCTAGGGCACTTCTACTTATGGTCCTATAGCTTAGGGAAATTAAAATCAAAAACACACAGCCACCCCAAAGTTTGGGCCGGCTCTGTTTACAAGAACCTCGTTTACGGTACAAGTTGAATATCACAGAAAGCGAAAAATGGATAAAGAAGTTGTGGTACTTACGTACAATGCAATATCACTCAGCAATGAAATCTATGTCATCAGGCCCGTAGCAGCATAATGAGTGGATTCAGGTACGATGATTCTAAGTGAAATAAGTCACACAGAAAAAGAAACATCATAAGATATCACTAACACACGGAATGTAAACTTGGCTACACAGGAACTGAATTACAAAACAGAAAAGTGTCTCAAATGTAGAAAACCAACTTATGCTTGCTTAAGGGGAAAGGTGAGTTGGGGTGCGGCATAAAACCAGAGATTGAAATTAGCACAGATACCGTTCCATAAGCCAAATATGTAATAGACAAGAGCTACTCCTTGCTCAACGAAGTGGACTCAACACCCCATATTAAGCGCCTAAGAATATACCTGACTAGTAAGAATCTTAAAACCTATGGATTTATATGTCTCTGAAAGAGAATGAAGTGCGTGTACAGAGGCATAAACGCAGCAGTGATAGGATTGGTGAGGTTCGGTGAGCAAATGCAGACTCTTTGAAGTCATATTGCATGGTACCCATTCCATGGGTCTCAACTCTCCAGGTTTAAGGGATTCTTCCTTCAGCTAAAACATGCATGTGGAACCCAGAATATGATCCACCGTGTGATCGGGAAACGTGTTCAAATGTGTCTCACTTTTCGTCCCCTGGTACTCGGGTGCAACATTCCAGACGCTTTACTAACACTCTCCCCACTTGGAGAGTCAGTGCCTTTAACCTCCTGTTTGGCCCAGGTTGCAATTTCTGTGTAAGATGAACAGGAAGAGGGAGAACCAATGAGAGACTAGCTGGAGGTGTCTGGACAGACAAATTTAACTCTCATTTCCCACCAGGAAGAGGAATTAACCAAAGGCTCAGCATGCGATGCCGGAACCAAACTGGGCCCTGAAGCAATCCTGCGGTGTTGCGGCCAGCTCACAAGAAAGCGAGTTGAAGAAAGGAGCTCAGGGGCACTGTAATTCACAAACCTACAGAGTTATAAATGACAGCTATCTTCCAAAAATATATTGAAGTAAGGCTGCCAAGAGGACTTGAAAGCGGGGCAGAATTGCAGGAAACCGATTTCAGGAGGTAGACTGGAATTGCATGTAAAGCATAGGAAAAGAGGCAGAACGTCCACAATGATGCACTTGGCCAAAAAGGGCGTATGCGTTTTTTCCTGAATATATTCAGGAAAAAACGCATACGCCCTTTTTGGCCAACCAAGCAAGCTTGCAAAGGAAATCTGCACTACAATGAAGTCTCATTGCCCCCCGGTCAAAAGGGCCATCTGAAAAAAGTGTAAAATCCAGAAAGGCAGGACAGGCCATGGAGAACTAGGAGCCTTGTTATGCTGATGGGCGGGATGTAAATTGCAAACAACCACTCTGGAGAAGTGTATGGTGTTTCCTGAAACATCTAAAACACAAAGCAACAGAGCCTAGGGCACTTCCACTTATGGTCCTATAGCTTAGGGAAATTAAAATCAAAAAGACACAGCAACCCCAAAGTTTTGGCCGGATCTGTTTACAAGAACCTCGTTTACGGTACAAGTTCAATATCACAGAAAGCGAAAAATGGATAAAGAAGTTGTGGTACTTACGTACAATGCAATATCACTCAGCAATGAAATCTATGTCATCAGGCCCATAGCAGCATAATGAGTGGATTCAGGTACGATGATTCTAAGTGAAATAAGTCACACAGAAAAAGAAACATCATAAGATATCACTACTACACGGAATGTAAACTTGGCTACACAGGAACTGAATTACAAAACAGAACAGGGTGTCAAATGTAGAAAACCAACTTATGCCATCTTAAGGGGAGAGGTGAGTTGGGGTGCTGCATAAAACCAGAGATTAAAATTAGCACAGATACCGTTCCATAAGCCAAATATGTAATAGACAAGAGCTACTCCTTGCTCAACGAAGTGGACTCAACACCCCATATTAAACGCCTAACAATATACCTGACTAGTAAGAATCTTAAAACCTATGGATTTATATGTCTCCAAAAGAGAATCAAGTGTGTGTACAGCGGCATAAACGCAGCAGTGATAGGATTGGTGAGGTTCGGTGAGCAAATGCAGACCCTTTGAAGTCATATTGCATGGTACCCATTCCATGGGTCTCAACTCACCAGGTTTAAGGTATTCTTAATTCATCTAAAACATGCATGTGGAACCCAGAGTACGATCCACCGTGTGATCGGAAAACGTGTTCAAATGTGTCTCAGTTTTCGTCCCCTGGTACTCGGGTGCAACATTCCAGACGCTTTACTAACACTCTCCCCACTTGGAGAGTCGGTGCCTTTAACCTCCTGTTTGGCCCAGTTTGCAATTTCTGTGGAAAATGAACAGGAATAGGGAGAACCAATGAGAGACTATGTGGAGGTGTCTGGACGGGCAAATTTAACTCTCATTTCCCACCAGGAAGAGGAATTAACCAAAGGCTCAACATGCCATGCCGGAACCACACTAGGGCCCGAAGCAATCCTGCGGTGTTGCGGCCAGCTCACAAGAAAGCGAGTTGAAGAAAGGAGCTCAGGGGCACTGTAATTCACAAACCTGCAGAGTTATAAATGACAGCTATCTTCCAAAAATATATTGAAGTAAGGCTGCCAAGAGGAGTTGAAAGTGGGGCAGAATTGCAGGAAACCGATTTCAGGAGGTAGACTGGAATTGCATGTAAAGCATAGGAAAAGAGGCAGAACGTCCACAATGATGCACTTGGCCAAAAAGGGCGTATGCGTTTTTTCCTGAATATATTCAGGAAAAAACGCATACGCCCTTTTTGGCCAACCAAGCAAGCTTGCAAAGGAAATCTGCACTACAATGAAGTCTCACTGCCCCCCGGTCAAAAGGGCCATCTGAAAAAAGTGTAAAACCCAGAAAGGCAGGACAGGCCATGGAGAACTGGGAGCCTTGTTATGCTGATGGGTGGGATGTAAATTGCCAACAGCCACTCTGGAGAAGTGTATGGTGTTTCCTGAAACATCCAAAAAACAAAGCAACAGAGCCTAGGGCACTTCCACTTATGGTCCTATAGCTTAGGGAAATTAAAATCAAAAAGACACAGCCACCCCAAAGTTTGGGACGGCTCTGTTTACAAGAACCTCGTTTACGGTACAAGTTGAATATCACAGAAAGCGAAAAATGGATAAAGAAGTTGTGGTACTTACGTACAATGCAATATCACTCAGCAATGAAATCTATGTCATCAGGCCCGTAGAAGCATAATGAGTGGATTCAGGTACGATGATTCTAAGTGAAATAAGTCACACAGAAAAAGAAACATCATAAGCTATCACTACTACACGGAATGTAAACTTGGCTACACAGGAACTGACTTACAAAACAGAACAGGGTGTCAAATGTAGAAAACCAACTTATGCTTGCTTAAGTGGAAAGGTGAGTTGGGGTGCTTCATAAAACCAGAGATTGAAATTAGCACAGATACCGTTCCATAAGCCAAATATGTAATAGACAAGAGCTACTCCTTGCTCAACGAAGTGGACTCAACACCCCATATTAAACGCCTAAGAATATACCTGACTAGTAAGAATCTTAAAACCTATGGATTTATATGTCTCCGAAAGAGGATCAAGCGTGTGTACAGCGGCATAAACGCAGCAGTGATAGGATTGGTGAGGTTCGGTGAGCAAATGCAGACCCTTTGAAGTCATATTGCATGGTACCCATTCCATGGGTCTCAACTCTCCAGGTTTAAAGGATTCTTCCTTCAGCTAAAACATGCATGTGGAACCCAGAGTATGATCCACCGTGTGATCGGAAAACGTGTTCAAATGTGTCTCAGTTTTCGTCCCCTGGTACTCGGGTGCAACATTCCAGACGCTTTACTAACACTCTCCCCACTTGGAGAGTCGGTGCCTTTAACCTCCTGTTTGGCCCAGTTTGCAATTTCTGTGGAAAATGAACAGGAATAGGGAGAACCAATGAGAGACTAGGTGGAGGTGTCTGGACGGGCAAATTTAACTCTCATTTCCCACCAGGAAGAGGAATTAACCAAAGGCTCAACATGCCATACCGGAACCAAACTAGGGCCTGAAGCAATCCTGCGGTGTTGCGGCCAGCTCACAAGAAAGCGAGTTGAAGAAAGGAGCTCAGGGGCACTGTAATTCACAAACCTGCAGACTTATAAATGACAGCTATCTTCCAAAAATATATTGAAGTAAGGCAGCCAAGAATAGTTGAAAGCGGGGCAGAATTGCAGGAAACCGATTTCAGGAGGTAGACTGGAATTGCATGTAAAGCATAGGAAAAGAGGCAGAACGTCCACAATGATGCACTTGGCCAAAAAGGGCGTATGCGTTTTTTCCTGAATATATTCAGGAAAAAACGCATACGCCCTTTTTGGCCAACCAAGCAAGCTTGCAAAGGAAATCTGCACTACAATGAAGTCTCACTGCCCACCGGTCAAAAGGGCCATCTGAAAAAAGTGTAAAATCCAGAAAGGCAGGACAGGCCATGGAGAACTGGGAGCCTTGTTATGCTGATGGGCGGGATGTAAATTGCCAGCAGCCACTCTGGAGAAGTGTATGGTGTTTCCTGAAACATCCAAAAAACAAAGCAACAGAGCCTAGGGCACATCCACTTATGGTCCTATAGCTTAGGGAAATTAAAATCAAAAAGACACAGCCACCCCAAATTTTGGGACGGCTCTGTTTACAAGAACCTCGTTTACGGTACAAGTTCAATATCACAGAAAGCGAAAAATGGATAAAGAAGTTGTGGTACTTACGTACAATGCAATATCACTCAGCAATGAAATCTATGTCATCAGGTCCGTAGCAGCATAATGAGTGGATTCAGGTACGATGATTGTAAGTGAAATAAGTCACACAGAAAAAGAAACATCATAAGATATCACTAATACACGGAATGTAAACTTGGCTACACAGGAACTGAATTACAAAACAGAACAGGGTGTCAAATGTAGAAAACCAACTTATGCCATCTTAAGGGGAGAGGTGAGTTGGGGTGCTGCATAAAACCAGAGATTAAAATTAGCACAGATACCGTTCCATAAGCCAAATATGTAATAGACAAGAGCTACTCCTTGCTCAACGAAGTGGACTCAACACCCCATATTAAACGCCTAAGAATATACCTGACTAGTAAGAATCTTAAAACCTATGGATTTATATGTCTCCGAAAGAGGATCAAGCGTGTGTACAGCGGCATAAACGCAGCAGTGATAGGATTGGTGAGGTTCGGTGAGCAAATGCAGACCCTTTGAAGTCATATTGCATGGTACCCATTCCATGGGTCTCAACTCTCCATGTTTAAGGGATTCTTCCTTCAGCTAAAACATGCATGTGGAACCCAGAGTATGATCCACCGTGTGATCGGAAAACGTGTTCAAATGTGTCTCAGTTTTCGTCCCCTGGTACTCGGGTGCAACATTCCAGACGCTTTACTAACACTCTCCCCACTTGGAGAGTCGGTGCCTTTAACCTCCTGTTTGGCCCAGTTTGCAATTTCTGTGGAAAATGAACAGGAATAGGGAGAACCAATGAGAGACTAGGTGGAGGTGTCTGGACGGGCAAATTTAACTCTCATTTCCCACCAGGAAGAGGAATTAACCAAAGGCTCAACATGCCATGCCGGAACCAAACTAGGGCCTGAAGCAATCCTGCGGTGTTGCGGCCAGCTCACAAGAAAGCGAGTTGAAGAAAGGAGCTCAGGGGCACTGTAATTCACAAACCTGCAGAGTTATAAATGACAGCTATCTTCCAAAAATATATTGAAGTAAGGCAGCCAAGAATAGTTGAAAGCGGGGCAGAATTTCAGGAAACCGATTTCAGGAGGTAGACTGGAATTGCATGTAAAGCATAGGAAAAGAGGCAGAACGTCCACAATGATGCACTTGGCCAAAAAGGGCGTATGCGTTTTTTCCTGAATATATTCAGGAAAAAACGCATACGCCCTTTTTGGCCAACCAAGCAAGCTTGCAAAGGAAATCTGCACTACAATGAAGTCTCACTGCCCCCCGGTCAAAAGGGCCATCTGAAAAAAGTGTAAAACCCAGAAAGGCAGGACAGGCCATAGAGAACTGGGAGCCTTGTTATGCTGATGGGCGGCATGTAAATTGCCAGCAGCCACTCTGGAGAAGTGTATGGTGTTTCCTGAAACATCCAAAAAACAAAGCAACAGAGCCTAGGGCACTTCCACTTATGGTCCTATAGCTTAGGGAAATTAAAATCAAAAAGACACAGCCACCCCAAAGTTTGGGACGGCTCTGTTTACAAGAACCTCGTTTACGGTACAAGTTGAATATCACAGAAAGCGAAAAATGGATAAAGAAGTTGTGGTACTTACGTACAATGCAATATCACTCAGCAATGAAATCTATGTCATCAGGCCCGTAGAAGCATAATGAGTGGATTCAGGTACGATGATTCTAAGTGAAATAAGTCACACAGAAAAAGAAACATCATAAGATATCACTACTACACGGAATGTAAACTTGGCTACACAGGAACTGAATTACAAAACAGAACAGGGTGTCAAATGTAGAAAACCAACTTATGCTTGCTTAAGTGGATAGGTGAGTTGGGGTGCTTCATAAAACCAGAGACTGAAATTAGCACAGATACCGTTCCATAAGCCAAATATGTAATAGACAAGAGCTACTCCTTGCTCAACGAAGTGGACTCAACATCCCATATTAAACGCCTAAGAATATACCTGACTAGTAAGAATCTTAAAACCTATGGATTTATATGTCTCCGAAAGAGGATCAAGCGTGTGTACAGCGGCATAAACGCAGCAGTGATAGGATTGGTGAGGTTCGGTGAGCAAATGCAGACCCTTTGAAGTCATATTGCATGGTACCCATTCCATGGGTCTCAACTCTCCATGTTTAAGGGATTCTTCCTTCAGCTAAAACATGCATGTGGAACCCAGAGTATGATCCACCGTGTGATCGGAAAACGTGTTCAAATGTGTCTCAGTTTTCGTCCCCTGGTACTCGGGTGCAACATTCCAGATGCTTTACTAACACTCTCCCCACTTGGAGAGTCGGTGCCTTTAACCTCCTGTTTGGCCCAGTTTGCAATTTCTGTGGAAAATGAACAGGAATAGGGAGAACCAATGAGAGACTAGGTGGAGGTGTCTGGACGGGCAAATTTAACTCTCATTTCCCACCAGGAAGAGGAATTAACCAAAGGCTCAACATGCCATGCCGGAACCAAACTAGGGCCTGAAGCAATCCTGCGGTGTTGCGGCCAGCTCTCAAGAAAGCGAGTTGAAGAAAGGAGCTCAGGGGCACTGTAATTCACAAACCTACAGAGTTATAAATGACAGCTATCTTCCAAAAATATATTGAAGTAAGGCTGCCAAGAGGACTTGAAAGCGGGGCAGAATTGCAGGAAACCGATTTCAGGAGGTAGACTGGAATTGCATGTAAAGCATAGGAAAAGAGGCAGAACGTCCACAATGATGCACTTGGCCAAAAAGGGCGTATGCGTTTTTTCCTGAATATATTCAGGAAAAAACGCATACGCACTTTTTGCCCAACCAAGCAAGCTTGCAAAGGAAATCTGCACTACAATGAAGTCTCACTGCCCCCCGGTCAAAAGGGCCATCTGAAAAAAGTGTAAAATCCAGAAAGGCAGGACAGGCCATGGAGAACTAGGAGCCTTGTTATGCTGATGGGCGGGATGTAAATTGCAAACAGCCACTCTGGAGAAGTGTATGGTGTTTCCTGAAACATCTAAAACACAAAGCAACAGAGCCTAGGGCACTTCCACTTATGGTCCTATAGCTTAGGGAAATTAAAATCAAAAAGACACAGCAACCCCAAAGTTTTGGCCGGATCTGTTTACAAGAACCTCGTTTACGGTACAAGTTCAATATCACAGAAAGCGAAAAATGGATAAAGAAGTTGTGGTACTTACGTACAATGCAATATCACTCAGCAATGAAATCTATGTCATCAGGCCCATAGCAGCATAATGAGTGGATTCAGGTACGATGATTCTAAGTGAAATAAGTCACACAGAAAAAGAAACATCATAAGATATCACTACTACACGGAATGTAAACTTGGCTACACAGGAACTGAATTACAAAACAGAACAGGGTGTCAAATGTAGAAAACCAACTTATGCTTGCTTAAGGGGAAAGGTGAGTTTGGGTGCTGCATAAAACCAGAGATTGAAATTAGCACAGATACCATTCCATAAGCCAAATATGTAATAGACAAGAGCTACTCCTTGCTCAACGAAGTGGACTCAACACCCCATATTAAACGCCTAAGAATATACCTGACTAGTAAGAATCTTAAAACCTATGGATTTATATGTCTCCGAAAGAGAATCAAGCGTGTGTACAGTGGCATAAACGCAGCAGTGATAGTATTGGTGAGGTTCGGTGAGCAAATGCAGACCCTTTGAAGTCATATTGCATGGTACCCATTCCATGGGTCTCAACTCCCCATGTTTAAGGGATTCTTCCTTCAGCTAAAACATGCATGTGGAACCAAGAGTATGATCCACCATGTGATCGGAAAACGTGTTCAAATATGTCTCAGGTTTCGTCCCCTGGTACTCGGCTGCAACATTCCAGACGCTTTACTAACACTCTCCCCACTTGGAGAGTCAGTGCCTTTAACCTCCTGTTTGGCCCAGTTTGCAATTTCTGCGGAAGATGAACAGGAAGAGGGAGAACAAATGAGAGACTAGGTGGAGGTGTCTGGACGGGCAAATTTAACTCTCATTTCCCACCAGGAAGAGGAATTAACCAAAGGCTCAACATGCCCTGCCGGAACCAAACTAGGGCCTGAAGCAATCCTGCGGTGTTGCGGCCAGCTCACAAGAAAGCGAGTTGAAGAAAGGAGCTCAGGGGCACTGTAATTCACAAACCTGCAGAGTTATAAATGACAGCTATCTTCCAAAAATATATTGAAGTAAGGCTGCCAAGAGGACTTGAAAGCGGGGCAGAATTATAGGAAACCGATTTCAGGAGGTAGACTGGAATTGCATGTAAAGCATAGGAAAAGAGGCAGAACGTCGACAATGATGCACTTGGCCAAAAAGGGCGTATGCGTTCTTTCCTGAATATATTCAGGAAAAAACGCATACGCACTTTTTGGCCAACCAAGCAAGCTTGCAAAGGAAATCTGCATTACAATGAAGTCTCACTGCCCCCGGGTCAAAAGGGTCATCTGAAAAAAGTGTAAAATCCAGAAAGGCAGGACAGCCCATGGAGAACTGGGAGCCTTGTTATGCTGATGGGCGGGATGTAAATTGCCAGCAGCCACTCTGGAGAAGTGTATGGTGTTTCCTGAAACATCCAAAAAAGAAAGCAACAGAGCCTAGGGCACTTCCACTTATGGTCCTATAGCTTAGGGAAATTAAAATCAAAAAGACACAGCCACCCCAAAGTTTGGGACGGCTCTGTTTACAAGAACCTCGTTTACCGTACAAGTTCAATATCACAGAAAGCGAAAAATGGATATAGAAGTTGTGGTACTTACGTACAATGCAATATCACTCAGCAATGAAATCTATGTCATCAGGCCCGTAGCAGCATAATGAGTGGATTCAGGTACGATGATTCTAAGTGAAATAATTCACACAGAAAGAGAAACATCATAAGATATCACTACTACACGGAATGTAAACTTGGCTACACAGGAACTGAATTACAAAACAGAACAGGGTGTCAAATGTAGAAAATCAACTTATGCTTGCTTAAGTGGAAAGGTGAGTTGGGTGCAGCATAAAACCAGAGATTGAAATTAGCACAGATACCGTTCCATAAGCCAAATATGTAATAGACAAGAGCTACTCCTTGCTCAACGAAGTGGACTCAACACCCCATATTAAACCCCTAAGAATATACCTGACTAGTAAGAATCTTAAAACCTATGGATTTATATGTCTCTGAAAGAGAATCAAGCATGTGTACAGCGGCATAAACGCAGCAGTGATAGGATTGGTGAGGTTCGGTGAGCAAATGCAGACCCTTTGAAGTCATATTGCATGGTACCCATTCCATGGGTCTCAACTCTCCAGGTTTAAGGGATTCTTCCTTCAGCTAAAACATGCATGTGGAACCCAGAGTATGATCCACCGTGTGATCGGGACACGTTTTCAAATGTGTCTCAGTTTTCGTCCCCTGGTACTCGGGTGCAACATTCCAGACGCTTTACTAACACTCTCCCCACTTGGAGAGTCAGTGCCTTTAACCTCCTGTTTGGCCCAGTTTCCAATTTCTGTGGAAATTGAACAGGAATAGGGAGAACCAATGAGACACTAGGTGGAGGTGTCCGGACGGGCAAATTTAACTCTCATTTCCCACCAGGAAGTGGAATTAACTAAAGGCTCAGCATGCCGTGCCAGAACCAAACTAGGGTCCGAAGCAATCCTGTGGTGTTGCGGCCAGCTCACAAGAAAGCGAGTTGAAGAAAGGAGCTCAGGGGCACTGTAATTCACAAATCTGCAGAGTTATAAATGACAGGTAACTTCCAAAAATATATTGAAGTAAGGCAGCCAAGAGGAGTTGAAAGCGGGGCAGAATTGCAGGAAACCGATTTCAGGAGGTAGACTGGAATTGCATGTAAAGCATAGGAAAAGAGGCAGAACGTCCACAATGATGCACTTGGCCAAAAAGGGCGTATGCGTCTTTTCCTGAATATATTCAGGAAAAGACGCATACGCCCTTTTTGGCCAACCAAGCAAGCTTGCAAAGGAAATCTGCACTACAATGAAGTCTCACTGCCCCCCCGGTCAAAAGGGCCATCTGAAAAAAGTGTAAAATCCAGAAAGGCAGGACAGGCCATGGAGAACTGGGAGCCTTGTTATGCTGATGGGCGGGATGTAAATTGCCAGCACCCACTCTGGAGAAGTGTATGGTGTTTCCTGAAACATCCAAAAAACAAAGCAACAAAGCCAAGGGCACTTCCACTTATGGTCCTATAGCTTAGGAAAATTAAAATCAAAAAGACACACCCACTCCAAAGTTTGGGACGGCTCTGTTTACAAGAACCTCGTTTACGGTACAAGTTCAATACCACACAAAGCGAAAAATGGATAAAGAAGTTGTGGTACTTACGTACAATTCAGTATCACTCAGCAATGAAATCTATGTCATCAGGCCCATAGCAGCATAATGAGTGGATTCAGGTACGATGATTCTAAGTGAAATAAGTCACACAGAAAAAGAAACATCATAAGATATCACTACTACACGGAATGTAAACTTGGCTACACAGGAACTGAATTACAAAACAGAACAGGGTGTCAAATGGAGAAAACCAACTTATGCTTGCTTAAGGGGAAAGGTGAGTTGGGGTGCTGCATAAAACCGGAGATTGAAATTAGCACAGATACCGTTCCATAAGCCAAATATGTAATAGAAAAGAGCTACTCCTTGCTCAACGAAGTGGACTCAACACCCCATATTAAACGCCTAAGAATATACCTGACTACAAATAATCTTAAAACCTACGGATTTATATGTCTCCGAAAGAGAATCAAGCGTGTGTACAGCGGCATAAACGCAGCAGTGATAGGATTGGTGAGGTTCGGTGAGCAAATGCAGACCCTTTGAAGTCATATTGCATGGTACCCATTCCATGGGTCTCAACTCTCCAGGTTTAAGGGATTCTTCCTTCAGCTAAAACATGCATGTGGAACCCAGAGTATGATCCACCGTGTGATCGGGAAACGTGTTCAAATGTGTCTCAGTTTTTGTCCCCTGGTACTTGGGTGCAACATTCCAGACGCTTTACTAACACTCTCCCCACTTGGAGAGTCAGTGCCTTTAACCTCCTGTTTGGCCCAGTTTCCAATTTCTGTGGAAATTGAACAGGAATAGGGAGAACCAATGAGACACTAGGTGGAGGTGTCCGGACGGGCAAATTTAACTCTCATTTCCCACCAGGAAGAGGAATTAACTAAAGGCTCAGCATGCCGTGCCGGAACCAAACTAGGGTCCGAAGCAATCCTGTGGTGTTGCGGCCAGCTCACAAGAAAGCGAGTTGAAGAAAGGAGCTCAGGGGCACTGTAATTCACAAACCTGCAGAGTTATAAATGACAGGTAACTTCCAAAAATATATTGAAGTAAGGCAGCCAAGAGGAGTTGAAAGCGGGGCAGAATTGCAGGAAACCGATTTCAGAAGGTAGACTGGAATTGCATGTAAAGCATAGGAAAAGAGGCAGAACGTCCACAATGATGCACTTGGCCAAAAAGGGCGTATGCGTTTTTTCCTGAATATATTCAGGAAAAGACGCATACGCCCTTTTTGGCCAACCAAGCAAGCTTACAAAGGAAATCTGCACTACAATGAAGTCTCACTGCCCCCCGGTCAAAAGGGCCATCTGAAAAATGTGTAAAATCCAGAAAGGCAGGACAGGCCATGGAGAACTGGGAGTCTTGTTATGCTGATGGGCGGGATGTAAATTGCCAGCAGCCACTCTGGAGAAGTGTATGGTGTTTCCTGAAACATCCAAAAAACAAAGCAACAGAGCCTAGGGCACTTCCACTTATGGTCCTATAGCTTAGGGAAATTAAAATCAAAAAGACACAGCCACCCCAAAGTTTGGGACGGCTCTGTTTACAAGAACCTCGTTTACGGTACAAGTTCAATATCACACAAAGCGAAAAATGGATAAAGAAGTTGTGGTACTTACGTACAATGCAATATCACTCAGCAATGAAATCTATGTCATCAGGCCCGTAGCAGCATAATGAGTGGATTCAGGTACGATGATTCTAAGTGAAATAAGTCACACAGAAAAAGAAACATCGTAAGATATCACTACTAAACGGAATGTAAACTTGGCTAAACAGGAACTGAATTACAAAACAGAACAGGGTGTCAAATGTAGAAAACCAACTTATGCTTGCTTAAGGGGAAAGGTGAGTTGGGGTGCGGCATAAAACCAGAGATTGAAATTAGCACAGATACCATTCCATAAGCCAAATATGTAATAGACAAGAGCTACTCCTTGCTCAACGAAGTGGACTCAACACCCCATATTAAACCCCTAAGAATATACCTGACTAGTAAGAATCTTAAAACCTATGGATTTATATGTCTCTGAAAGAGAATCAAGCGTGTGTACAGCGGCATAAACGCAGCAGTGATAGGATTGGTGAGGTTCGGTGAGCAAATGCAGACCCTTTGAAGTCATATTGCATGGTACCCATTCCATGGGTCTCAACTCTCCAGGTTTAAGGGATTCTTCCTTCAGCTAAAACATGCATGTGGAACCCAGAGTATGATCCACCGTGTGATCGGGAAACGTGTTCAAATGTGTCTCAGTTTTTGTCCCCTGGTACTTGGGTGCAACATTCCAGACGCTTTACTAACACTCTCCCCACTTGGAGAGTCAGTGCCTTTAACCTCCTGTTTGGCCCAGTTTCCAATTTCTGTGGAAATTGAACAGGAATAGGGAGAACCAATGAGACACTAGGTGGAGGTGTCCGGACGGGCAAATTTAACTCTCATTTCCCACCAGGAAGAGGAATTAACTAAAGGCTCAGCATGCCGTGCCGGAACCAAACTAGGGTCCGAAGCAATCCTGTGGTGTTGCGGCCAGCTCACAAGAAAGCGAGTTGAAGAAAGGAGCTCAGGGGCACTGTAATTCACAAACCTGCAGAGTTATAAATGACAGGTAACTTCCAAAAATATATTGAAGTAAGGCAGCCAAGAGGAGTTGAAAGCGGGGCAGAATTGCAGGAAACCGATTTCAGAAGGTAGACTGGAATTGCATGTAAAGCATAGGAAAAGAGGCAGAACGTCCACAATGATGCACTTGGCCAAAAAGGGCGTATGCGTTTTTTCCTGAATATATTCAGGAAAAGACGCATACGCCCTTTTTGGCCAACCAAGCAAGCTTGCAAAGGAAATCTGCACTACAATGAAGTCTCACTGCCCCCCGGTCAAAAGGGCCATCTGAAAAATGTGTAAAATCCAGAAAGGCAGGACAGGCCATGGAGAACTGGGAGTCTTGTTATGCTGATGGGCGGGATGTAAATTGCCAGCAGCCACTCTGGAGAAGTGTATGGTGTTTCCTGAAACATCCAAAAAACAAAGCAACAGAGCCTAGGGCACTTCCACTTATGGTCCTATTGCTTAGGGAAATTAAAATCAAAAAGACACAGCTACCCCAAAGTTTGGGATGGCTCTGTTTACAAAAACCTCGTTTACTGTACAAGTTAAATATCACAGAAAGCGAAAAGTGGATAAAGAAGTTGTGGTACTTACGTACAATGCAATATCACTCAGCAATGAAATCTATGTCATCAGGCCCGTAGCAGCATAATGAGTGGATAAAGGTACGATGATTCTAAGTGAAATAAGTCACACAGAAAAAGAAACATCATAAGATATCACTACTACACGGAAAGTAAACTTGGCTACACAAGAACTGAATTACAAAACAGAACAGGGTGTCAAATGTAGAAAACCAACTTATGCTTGCTTAAGGGGAAAGGTGAGTTGGGGTGCGGCATAAAACCACAGATTGAAATTAGCACAGATACCATTCCATAAACCAAATATGTAATAGACAAGAGGTACTCCTTGCTCAACGAAGTGGACTCAACACCACATATTAAACGCCTAACAATATACCTGACTAGTAAGAATCTTAAAACCTATGGATTTATATGCCTCCGAAAGAGAATCAAGCGTGTGTACAGCGGCATAAACGCAGCAGTGATAGGATTGGTGAGGTTCGGTGAGCAAATGCAGACCCTTTGAAGTCATATTGCATGGTACCCATTCCATGGGTCTCAACTCTCCATGTTTAAGGGATTCTTCCTTCAGCTAAAACATGCATGTGGAACCCAGAGTATGATCCACCGTGTGATCAGGAAACGTGTTCAAATGTGTCTCAGTTTTGGTCCCCTGGTACTCGGGTGCAAAATTCCAGACGCTTTACTAACACTCTCCCCACTTGGAGAGTCAGTGCCTTTAACCTCCTGTTTGGCCCAGTTTGCAATTTCTGTGGAAAATGAACAGGAATAGGAAGAACCAATGAGAGACTAGTTGGAGGTGTCCAGACGGGCAAATTTAACTCTCACTTCCCACCAGGAAGAGGAATTAACCAAAGGCTCAACATGCCATGCCGGAACCAAACTAGGGCCTGAAGCAATCCTGCGGTGTTGTGGCCAGCTCACAAGAAAGCGAGTTGAAGAAAGGAGCTCAGGGGCACTGTAATTCACAAACCTGCAGAGTTATAAATGACAGCTATCTTCCAAAAATATATTGAAGTAAGGCTGCCAAGAGGACTTGAAAGCGGGGCAGAATTATAGGAAACCGATTGCAGGAGGTAGACTGGAATTGCATGTAAAGCTTAGGAAAAGAGGCAGAACGTCGACAATGATGCACTTGGCCAAAAAGGGCGTATGCGTTCTTTCCTGAATATATTCAGGAAAAAACGCATACGCACTTTTTGGCCAACCAAGCAAGCTTGCAAAGGAAATCTGCATTACAATGAAGTCTCACTGCCCCCCAGTCAAAAGGGTCATCTGAAAAAAGTGTAAAATCCAGAAAGGCAGGACAGCCCATGGAGAACTGGGAGCCTTGTTATGCTGATGGGCGGGATGTAAATTGCCAGCAGCCACTCTGGAGAAGTGTATGGTGTTTCCTGAAACATCCAAAAAACAAAGCAACAGAGCCTAGGGCACTTCCACTTATGGTCCTATAGCTTAGGGAAATTAAAATCAAAAAGACACAGCCACCCCAAAGTTTGGGACGGCTCTGTTTACAAGAACCTCGTTTACCGTACAAGTTCAATATCACAGAAAGCGAAAAATGGATATAGAAGTTGTGGTACTTACGTACAATGCAATATCACTCAGCAATGAAATCTATGTCATCAGGCCCGTAGCAGCATAATGAGTGGATTCAGGTACGATGATTCTAAGTGAAATAAGTCACACAGAAAAAGAAACATCGTAAGATATCACTACTAAACGGAATGTAAACTTGGCTAAACAGGAACTGAATTACAAAACAGAACAGGGTGTCAAATGTAGAAAACCAACTTATGCTTGCTTAAGTGGAAAGGTGAGTTGGGGTGCTGCATAAAACCAGAGATTGAAATTAGCACAGATACCATTCCATAAGCCAAATAAGTAATAGACAAGAGCTACTCCTTGCTCAATGAAGTGGACTCAACACCCAATATTAAACGCCTAAGAATATACCTGACTAGTAAGAATCTTAAAACCTATGGATTTATATGTCTCCGAAAGAGAATCAAGCGTGTGTACAGTGCCATAAACGCAGCAGTGATAGTATTGGTGAGGTTCGGTGAGCAAATGCAGACCCTTTGAAGTCATATTGCATGGTACCCATTCCATGGGTCTCAACTCCCCATGTTTAAGGGATTCTTCCTTCAGCTAAAACATGCATGTGGAACCCAGAGTATGATCCACCGTGTGATCGGGAAACGTGTTCAAATGTGTCTCAGTTTTTGTCCCCTGGTACTTGGGTGCAACATTCCAGACGCTTTACTAACACTCTCCCCACTTGGAGAGTCAGTGCCTTTAACCTCCTGTTTGGCCCAGTTTCCAATTTCTGTGGAAATTGAACAGGAATAGGGAGAACCAATGAGACACTAGGTGGAGGTGTCCGGACGGGCAAATTTAACTCTCATTTCCCACCAGGAAGAGGAATTAACTAAAGGCTCAGCATGCCGTGCCGGAACCAAACTAGGGTCCGAAGCAATCCTGTGGTGTTGCGGCCAGCTCACAAGAAAGCGAGTTGAAGAAAGGAGCTCAGGGGCACTGTAATTCACAAATCTGCAGAGTTATAAATGACAGGTAACTTCCAAAAATATATTGAAGTAAGGCAGCCAAGAGGAGTTGAAAGCGGGGCAGAATTGCAGGAAACCGATTTCAGAAGGTAGACTGGAATTGCATGTAAAGCATAGGAAAAGAGGCAGAACGTCCACAATGATGCACTTGGCCAAAAAGGGCGTATGCGTCTTTTCCTGAATATATTCAGGAAAAGACGCATACGCCCTTTTTGGCCAACCAAGCAAGCTTGCAAAGGAAATCTGCACTACAATGAAGTCTCACTGCCCCCCGGTCAAAAGGGCCATCTGAAAAAAGTGTAAAATCCAGAAAGGCAGGACAGGCCATGGAGAACTGGGAGCCTTGTTATGCTGATGGGCGGGATGTAAATTGCCAGCACCCACTCTGGAGAAGTGTATGGTGTTTCCTGAAACATCCAAAAAACAAAGCAACAAAGCCAAGGGCACTTCCACTTATGGTCCTATAGCTTAGGAAAATTAAAATCAAAAAGACACACCCACTCCAAAGTTTGGGACGGCTCTGTTTACAAGAACCTCGTTTACGGTACAAGTTCAATACCACACAAAGCGAAAAATGGATAAAGAAGTTGTGGTACTTACGTACAATGCAATATCACTCAGCAATGAAATCTATGTCATCAGGCCCATAGCAGCATAATGAGTGGATTCAGGTACGATGATTCTAAGTGAAATAAGTCACACAGAAAAAGAAACATCATAAGATATCACTACTACACGGAATGTAAACTTGGCTACACAGGAACTGAATTACAAAACAGAACAGGGTGTCAAATGGAGAAAACCAACTTATGCTTGCTTAAGGGGAAAGGTGAGTTGGGGTGCTGCATAAAACCGGAGATTGAAATTAGCACAGATACCGTTCCATAAGCCAAATATGTAATAGAAAAGAGCTACTCCTTGCTCAACGAAGTGGACTCAACACCCCATATTAAACGCCTAAGAATATACCTGACTACAAATAATCTTAAAACCTACGGATTTATATGTCTCCGAAAGAGAATCAAGCGTGTGTACAGCGGCATAAACGCAGCAGTGATAGGATTGGTGAGGTTCGGTGAGCAAATGCAGACCCTTTGAAGTCATATTGCATGGTACCCATTCCATGGGTCTCAACTCTCCAGGTTTAAGGGATTCTTCCTTCAGGTAAAACATGCATGTGGAACCCAGAGTATGATCCACCGTGTGATCGCTAAATGTGTTGAAATGTGTCTCACTTTTCGTCGCCTGGTACTCGGGTGCAACATTCCAGATGCTTTACTAACACTCTCCCCACTTGGAGAGTCAGTGCCTTTAACCTCCTATTTGGCCCAGTTGGAATTTCTGTGTAAGATGAACAGGAATAGGGAGAACCAATGAGAGACTAGCTGGAGGTGTCTGGACGGGATAATTTAACTCTCAGTTCCCACCAGGAAGAGGAATTAAGCAAAGGCTCAGCGTGCCATGCCAGAACCACACTAGGGCCTGAAGCAATCCTGCAGTGTTGCGGCCAGCTCACAAGAAAACGAGTTGAAGAAAGGAGCTCAGGGGCACTGTAATTCACAAAACTGAAGAGTAATAAATGACAGCTATCGTCCAAATATATATTGAAGTAAGGCCGCCAAGAGGACTAGAAAGCGGGGCAGAATTGCAGGAAACCGATTTCAGGAGGTAGATGGGAATTGCATGAAAAGCATAGGAAAAGAGGCAGAACGTCCACAACGATGCACTTGGCCAAAAAGGGCATATGGGTTTTTTCCTGAATATATTGAGGAAAAACTGCATACACGCTTTTTGGCCAACCAAGAAAGCTTGCAAAGGAAATCTGCACTACAATGAAGTCTCACTGCCCCCCGGTCAAAAGGGCCATCTGAAAAAAGTGTAAAATCCAGAAAGGCAGGACAGGCCATGGAGAACTGGGAGCCTTGTTATGGTGATGGGCGGGATGTAAATTGTCAGCAGCCACTCTGGAGAAGTGTATGGTGTTTCCTGAAACATCCAAAAAACAAAGCAACAGAGCCTAGGGCACTTCCACTTATGGTCCTATAGCTTAGGGAAATTAAAATCAAAAAGACACAGCCACCCCAAAGTTTGGGACGGCTCTGTTTACAAGAACCTCGTTTACGGTACAAGTTCAATATCACACAAAGCAAAAAATGGATAAAGAAGTTGTGGTAATTACGTACAATGCAATATCACTCAGCAATGAAATCTATGTCATCAGGCCCATAGCAGCATAATGAGTGGATTCAGGTACGATGATTCTAAGTGAAATAAGTCACACAGAAAAAGAAACATCGTAAGATATCACTACTAAACGGAATGTAAACTTGGCTAAACAGGAACTGAATTACAAAACAGAACAGGGTGTCAAATGTAGAAAACCAACTTATGCTTGCTTAAGGGGAAAGGTGAGTTGGGGTGCTGCATAAAACCAGAGATTGAAATTAGCACAGATACCATTCCATAAGCCAAATAAGTAATAGACAAGAGCTACTCCTTGCTCAACGAAGTGGACTCAACACCCCATATTAAACGCCTAAGAATATACCTGACTAGTAAGAATCTTAAAACCTATGGATTTATATGTCTCCAAAAGAGGATCAAGCGTGTGTACAGCGGCATAAACGCAGCAGTGATAGGATTGGTGAGGTTCGGTGAGCAAATGCAGACCCTTTGAAGTCATATTGCATGGTACCCATTCCATGGGTCTCAACTCTCCATGTTTAAGGGATTCTTCCTTCAGCTAAAACATGCATGTGGAACCCAGAGTATGATCCACCGTGTGATCGGAAAACGTGTTCAAATGTGTCTCAGTTTTCGTCCCCTGGTACTCGGGTGCAACATTCCAGACGCTTTACTAACACTCTCCCCACTTGGAGAGTCGGTGCCTTTAACCTCCTGTTTGGCCCAGTTTGCAATTTCTGTGGAAAATGAACAGGAATAGGGAGAACCAATGAGAGACTAGGTGGAGGTGTCTGGACGGGCAAATTTAACTCTCATTTCCCACCAGGAAGAGGAATTAACCAAAGGCTCAACATGCCATGCCGGAACCAAACTAGGGCCTGAAGCAATCCTGCGGTGTTGCGGCCAGCTCACAAGAAAGCGAGTTGAAGAAAGGAGCTCAGGGGCACTGTAATTCACAAACCTGCAGAGTTATAAATGACAGCTATCTTCCAAAAATATATTGAAGTAAGGCAGCCAAGAATAGTTGAAAGCGGGGCAGAATTGCAGGAAACCGATTTCAGGAGGTAGACTGGAATTGCATGTAAAGCATAGGAAAAGAGGCAGAACGTCCACAATGATGCACTTGGCCAAAAAGGGCGTATGCGTTTTTTCCTGAATATATTCAGGAAAAAACGCATACGCCCTTTTTGGCCAACCAAGCAAGCTTGCAAAGGAAATCTGCACTACAATGAAGTCTCACTGCCCCCCGGTCAAAAGGGCCATCTGAAAAAAGTGTAAAACCCAGAAAGGCAGGACAGGCCATGGAGAACTGGGAGCCTTGTTATGCTGATGGGCGGGATGTAAATTGCCAGCAGCCACTCTGGAGAAGTGTATGGTGTTTCCTGAAACATCCAAAAAACAAAGCAACAGAGCCTAGGGCACTTCCACTTATGGTCCTATAGCTTAGGGAAATTAAAATCAAAAAGACACAGCCACCCCAAAGTTTGGGACGGCTCTGTTTACAAGAACCTCGTTTATGGTACAAGTTGAATATCACAGAAAGCGAAAAATGGATAAAGAAGTTGTGGTACTTACGTACAATGCAATATCACTCAGCAATGAAATCTATGTCATCAGGCCCGTAGAAGCATAATGAGTGGATTCAGGTACGATGATTCTAAGTGAAATAAGTCACACAGAAAAAGAAACATCATAAGATATCACTACTACACGGAATGCAAACTTGGCTACACAGGAACTGAATTACAAAACAGAACAGGGTGTCAAATGTAGAAAACCAACTTATGCTTGCTTAAGTGGAAAGGTGAGTTGGGGTGCTTCATAAAACCAGAGATTGAAATTAGCACAGATACCGTTCCATAAGCCAAATATGTAATAGACAAGAGCTACTCCTTGCTCAACGAAGTGGACTCAACACCCCATATTAAACGCCTAAGAATATACCTGACTAGTAAGAATCTTAAAACCTATGGATTTATATGTCTCCGAAAGAGGATCAAGCGTGTGTACAGCGGCATAAACGCAGCAGTGATAGGATTGGTGAGGTTCGGTGAGCAAATGCAGACCCTTTGAAGTCATATTGCATGGTACCTATTCCATGGGTCTCAACTCTCCATGTTTAAGGGATTCTTCCTTCAGCTAAAACATGCATGTGGAACCCTGAGTATGATCCACCGTGTGATCGGAAAACGTGTTCAAATGTGTCTCAGTTTTCGTCCCCTGGTACTCGGGTGCAACATTCCAGACGCTTTACTAACACTCTCCCCACTTGGAGAGTCGGTGCCTTTAACCTCCTGTTTGGCCCAGTTTGAAATTTCTGTGGAAAATGAACAGGAATAGGGAGAACCAATGAGAGACTAGGTGGAGGTGTCTGGACGGGCAAATTTAACTCTCATTTCCCACCAGGAAGAGGAATTAACCAAAGGCTCAACATGCTGTGCCGGAACCAAACTAGGGCCTGAAGCAATCCTGCGGTGTTGCGGCCAGCTCACAAGAAAGCGAGTTGAAGAAAGGAGCTCAGGGGCACTGTAATTCACAAACCTGCAGAGTTATAAATGACAGCTATCTTCCAAAAATATATTGAAGTAAGGCAGCCAAGAATAGTTGAAAGCGGGGCAGAATTGCAGGAAACCGATTTCAGGAGGTAGACTGGAATTGCATGTAAAGCATAGGAAAAGAGGCAGAACGTCCACAATGATGCACTTGGCCAAAAAGGGCGTATGCGTTTTTTCCTGAATATATTCAGGAAAAAACGCATACGCCCTTTTTGGCCAACCAAGCAAGCTTGCAAAGGAAATCTGCACTACAATGAAGTCTCACTGCCCCCCGGTCAAAAGGGCCATCTGAAAAAAGTGTAAAACCCAGAAAGGCAGGACAGGCCATGGAGAACTGGGAGCCTTGTTATGCTGATGGGCGGGATGTAAATTGCCAGCAGCCACTCTGGAGAAGTGTATGGTGTTTCCTGAAACATCCAAAAAACAAAGCAACAGAGCCTATGGCACTTCAACTTATGGTCCTATAGCTTAGGGAAATTAAAATCAAAAAGACACAGCCACCCCAAAGTTTGGGACGGCTCTGTTTACAAGAACATCGTATACGGTAAAAGTTGAATATCACAGAAAGCGAAAAATGGATAAAGAATTTGTGGTACTTACGTACAAGGCAATATCACTCAGCAATGAAATCTATGTCATCAGGCCCGTAGCAGCATAATGAGTGGATTCAGGTACGATGATTCTAAGTGAAATAAGTCACACAGAAAAAGAAACATCATAAGGTATCACTAACACAGGGAATGTAAACTTGGCTACACAGGAACTGAATTACAAAACAGAACAGGGTGTCAAATGTAGAAAACCAACTTATGCTTGCTTAAGTGGAAAGGTGAGTTGGGGTGCTTCATAAAACCAGAGATTGAAATTAGCACAGATACCGTTCCATAAGCCAAATATGTAATAGACAAGAGCTACTCCTTGCTCAACGAAGTGGACTCAACACCCCATATTAAACGCCTAAGAATATACCTGACTAGTAAGAATCTTAAAACCTATGGATTTATATGTCTCCGAAAGAGGATCAAGCGTGTGTACAGCGGCATAAACGCAGCAGTGATAGGATTGGTGAGGTTCGGTGAGCAAATGCAGACCCTTTGAAATCATATTGCATGGTACCCATTCCATGGGTCTCAACTCTCCATGTTTAAGGGATTCTTCCTTCAGCTAAAACATGCATGTGGAACCCAGAGTATGATCCACCGTGTGATCGGAAAACGTGTTCAAATGTGTCTCAGTTTTCGTCCCCTGGTACTCGGGTGCAACATTCCAGACGCTTTACTAACACTCTCCCCACTTGGAGAGTCGGTGCCTTTAACCTCCTGTTTGGCCCAGTTTGCAATTTCTGTGGAAAATGAACAGGAATAGGGAGAACCAATGAGAGACTAGGTGGAGGTGTCTGGACGGGCAAATTTAACTCTCATTTCCCACCAGGAAGAGGAATTAACCAAAGGCTCAACATGCCATGCCGGAAACAAACTAGGGCCTGAAGCAATCCTGCGGTGTTGCGGCCAGCTCACAAGAAAGCGAGTTGAAGAAAGGAGCTCAGGGGCACTGTAATTCACAAACCTGCAGAGTTATAAATGACAGCTATCTTCCAAAAATATATTGAAGTAAGGCAGCCAAGAATAGTTGAAAGCGGGGCAGAATTGCAGGAAACCGATTTCAGGAGGTAGACTGGAATTGCATGTAAAGCATAGGAAAAGAGGCAGAACGTCCACAATGATGCACTTGGCCAAAAAGGGCGTATGCGTTTTTTCCTGAATATATTCAGGAAAAAACGCATACGCCCTTTTTGGCCAACCAAGCAAGCTTGCAAAGGAAATCTGCACTACAATGAAGTCTCACTGCCCCCCGGTCAAAAGGGCCATCTGAAAAAAGTGTAAAACCCAGAAAGGCAGGACAGGC
This sequence comes from Leucopleurus acutus, assembly GCF_964270905.1. NCBI lineage: Eukaryota > Metazoa > Chordata > Mammalia > Artiodactyla > Delphinidae > Leucopleurus > Leucopleurus acutus. The sequence goes on from NW_028139185.1 coordinate 991,145, forward strand.
CATGGAGAACTGGGAGCCTTGTTATGCTGATGGGCGGGATGTAAATTGCCAGCAGCCACTCTGGAGAAGTGTATGGTGTTTCCTGAAACATCCAAAAAACAAAGCAACAGAGCCTAGGGCACTTCCACTTATGGTCCTATAGCTTAGGGAAATTAAAATCAAAAAGACACAGCCACCCCAAAGTTTGGGACGGCTCTGTTTACAAGAACCTCGTTTACGGTACAAGTTGAATATCACAGAAAGCGAAAAATGGATAAAGAAGTTGTGGTACTTACGTACAATGCAATATCACTCAGCAATGAAATCTATGTCATCAGGCTCGTAGCAGCATAATGAGTGGATTCAGGTACGACGATTCTAAGTGAAATTAGTCACACAGAAAAAGAAACATCATAAGATATCACTAATACACGGAATGTAAACTTGGCTACACAAGAACTGAATTACAAAACAGAACAGGGTGTCAAATGTAGAAAACCAACTTATGCTTGCTTAAGTGGAAAGGTGAGTTGGGGTGCTTCATAAAACCAGAGATTGAAATTAGCACAGATACCGTTCCATAAGCCAAATATGTAATAGACAAGAGCTACTCCTTGCTCAACGAAGTTGACTCAACACCCCATATTAAACGCCTAAGAATATACCTGACTAGTAAGAATCTTAAAACCTATGGATTTATATGTCTCCGAAAGAGGATCAAGTGTGTGTACAGCGGCATAAACGCAGCAGTGATAGGATTGGTGAGGTTCGGTGAGCAAATGCAGACCCTTTGAAGTCATATTGCATGGTACCCATCCATGGGTCCCAACTCTCCATGTTTAAGGGATTCTTCCTTCAGCTAAAACATGCATGTGGAACCCAGAGTATGATCCACGGTGTCATCGGGAAACGTGTTCAAATGTGTCTCAGTTTTCGTCCCCTGGTACTCGGGTGCAAATTTCCAGACGCTTTACTAACACTCTCC